>NC_080079.1:61279160-61596942 GCF_949987535.1 Balaenoptera acutorostrata
AAATTAACTTTGTTAAAAACACTAATTCTTCAAAATGGCTAGTTTCCTAAATATAAACTAGTGTCCAGGCCAGTAAATACTGTATCATCCTTCTTAAACAATAAAGATACTATTTAAGTAAGCATTTATTTTGAACTTGTCCTATTAGATGTGAACAAGATGGGGGCTGGTCTATGGCCAAAAACTATGACTAACCCATACTAGGATTATTATTTTGTTCCAAATGTTAGCAATGTCTTTTTCCTGGAATGGATGCTAGGGTGAAAGATTCTGAATGACTTTTTCTTTCTTTCTTTTTTTTTTTTGGTCAGTAATTTTGAAGTGTCTCATAATTCAGGCTCCATCCAACATAAACTTATACTATAATTATTATTTTGTTAGACAACCTACAAACACTATATACCGACATAGATATTACAGTAAAAGATCCTGAGAAAACTTTGTCTTGTTTATTGATATATTTATATTGATTAGCCCTCTGGTCAGCGAAAATATTTAGTTACATCTGGTGCCAGAATAAACACTATTGATGAGTGTCCTTAACTGTTACAGCAATCATCCCCTTTTTAAATTCAGAAACCTCAACTTCATATGTGATTCCTCTCTCTCCATCAATAAGCACCATTCTTAGTAGTAACTGCATCTTCTTGGTTTGTTCCAACAGTTCATCTACCAGGAACCCCACAATATCCGACTGGCGCTGCCTTTAACTAGGTCCTCTACAGACCTTGCCTAAATTCCTACACTGCTGCTATTTTTTTAGCCACAATAAATCCTGTACAATATCACCGAACTATATTATTTAAACAAATAATGATATTTTTCCACTTAAAAGTTATCCCCCTTACAACTATGTAGAGGATAAAATACAAAAGCCTTTTTAACATAAAGGACATTAGGTCTAGCTGGAACCTACAATATTTCATCAAATCTGAGATGCCATGAATCATAAAATTCCAACTTCCCATGGAGATTGCAAGGCATAAATGCATCTAAGAGTTGTTAAAATGTGAAGAAATGTGCATATTACAACCACTGAAATACAGTGCCTCTCTAACTTTATCTCTCACCATTCTAACACATACAATCCATTTTCTAATCATAATACTACTTCACTGTACCCTGAAAGACTGACTGTAAGGTCCTTCCCCTATACTTCTGTGCCTAGCAAACGCCCATTCATCTTTTTAAAATTTCTCGTATGCCAGCTCTCTTAGAAAATCTTTTCTGCCCAACTCGTACCCAAAGGTTCCCATGTAAAAGTGTACAGGCTGTCCCCTGCACAACTTCAAAGGGTGCAGTTCACAATGTGAATGATAGCTCCTATAAACTAAGGCACTGCTGCCCACCTCCTAGTTTTACTCATTCCTCCTCCCTAGGTTCTGTTAAGTTCTTTGATGAACTTTTAATTGATTTTAAGGGTTGCTTTGTACTTTATCTCAATCAACTTATCTCAACATAAAAGGTAAAGATTTTGTTTGTTTGTCTTTTTAACCTTAATTACATTTGTATTCTCAATGGCTGGCATATGATAATCACAAGGGCCTTGAGGGATTTTGCAATTCCAGATTCTGACTTCTATCAACAGACTGCTGCTTACCTCAGGCTCCCACAGATCAGGGCTGGGTCTAGAGTAAGGTTAAATTTTAAAGGTACTTACGTCAAAGGTCAAATAATAGAACACTAATTCAAAATAGGTTGTAATAGAGTTCCCTGATGGCCTAGTGGCTAGGATTCCAGGCCTTCACTGCCGTGGCCCGGGTTCAATCCCTGGTCAGGGAACTGAGATCCCACAAGCTGCGCAGCACGGCCAAAAAGAAAGCAACAACAACAACAACAACAAAAATAGGTTGTGATAAGTTAAAAATGAATATTGCACTTCCTAAAGCAATCACCAAATGAGAACACAACAAGGTATAGCTAAAAAACCCAATAAACAACATAAAATGAAAAATTAAAATATAGTCAATTTAGAAAAAAAAAGCATTAAAGACATAATAACACACAGGATAAATGGAAAACAAAAGATGGTATACTTAAACCCAACCATATTAGTAGTCACACTAAATGTAAATGGATAAACATTGCAATTGAAAAATAAAGACTATCACACTGGATTTTTAAAAAATGCCATTTACTAGAGATACATTTTAAATATAAAGACAGAGAGAGTTTAAAAACAAAAAGGTTGGATAAGAAGACATACCATGCAAACACTAATCATAAAAAACCTACAGTGGCTATAATTAATATCAAACAAGGCAGACATCACCAGATATAAAAGGATTTCATAAAAATAAGCAGGTCAATTCACCAAGAAACAAAATAAATGCCTTCAAAATACTTGGGAAAAAAAAAAAGAAAACCTGAGAGAAACACAAGAAATAGACAAATTCACAGTCTTAGTTAATTGTAACACCCCTCTTTTAGTAGTTAGTAAAACAAACAACACAAAAATAAGGTAGGGAATCACACTACTGGATATTTATCCTAGAGAAATGAAAACTTAAGTTTACACAGAAATGTGTACACAAATGTTCATAACAGCTTTACTGATAATAGTAAAAAATTGGAAACAACCCAAATGTCCTTCAATAGGTAACTAGGTAAACAAACTGTGGTACACCCATACAATGGACTAATATTCAGCATTAAAAAGGAATGGGGGCTTCCCTGGTGGCGCAGTGGTTGAGAATCTGCCTGCCAATGCAGGGGACACGGGTTCGAGCCCTGGTCTGGGAAGATCCCACATGCCACGGAGCAACTGGGCCCGTGAGCCACAATTGCTGAGCCTGCGCGTCTGGAGCCTGTGCTCCGCAACAAGAGAGGCCGCGATGGTGAGAGGCCCGCGCACCGCGATGAAGAGTGGTCCCCACTTGCCGCAACTGGAGAAAGCCCTCGCACAGAAACGAAGACTCAACACAGTCATAAATAAATAAATAAATAAATAAAAAAGAACGTGAATTTCTTTAAAAAAAAAAAAGGAATGAACTATGATACAACTTGGATGGATCTCAAAGGCACTGTAGTGAGGGAAAATAAAAGCCTTATCTATGTGTTACCTACTGTAAAATTCTATTTATATACCACTCTCAAAATGACAAAATTACATTGACTGAGAACGGATCAGGAGTTGCCAACTGTTAAGGCTGGGGGGGAGGGTGTGACCATATACTGATAACACAAAGGAGTTTCTTTGTGGTGACAGAACAGTTTAATACCCTAATTGTGTTAATCTGGAATCTGGACATGATAAAATTTTGAGGAACTACACACCACCACCATGTCAATAAAAGACAGTGTATGCAAATGCTGGTGATATTCTAATAACATCTATAGTCAACTTAATAGTACTAAACCAACATCAATTTCCTGGTTTTGGTAAGATACTGTGGTTATGTAAGATTTATAATTGGGGGAAGTTGGGTGAAGAGTGCATAGGAACTCTCTGTATTGTTTTTGCAACTTCTTGTGAGTCTTTCAAAATTAAACAAAAAAAAGAAACTTGTATTTTAAAAGAAAGAAAAAGTAATATTTTTAAATGTTTAAGAAACAATTAGGGTGATAACATCAGGAATGTCAGAATAAGGGCCTCCAAAACTCCTCTCTTCCATAAAAGCAACAAGAACACTAGCAAAAAAAAGTCAAAATCAACACTTTCAGAACTCCACATATTAACCAAAGGCTTGCAACACCTGAGGAACATTTATTCAAGGGGAAAAAAAAGGCTGAATCTCAGTAAAAACAGCAAGCTTTGTGGCATTTTAACTTGCCCTATTCCCATCCCCCCTCCCCAGCTCCAAGGCAGCCTTAAAAGCAACAGCCCCAAAACACAGTGGAAACCAGGGGCCTACCAGCCACTGGATGAGTTGGAACAGAACTGGAGCTCTTTCAAAGCCCCATTTTCAGAAAAGTGCTATTATTTGAGCTTACTGGCAGTTACCCGAAAAACTCCTACTCCAAGACTTCTCATTACTTGACCTGACTCAGAGTTTCCCCAGTACTAACAGCCTTTTCCCCCGGGGCATTTGTCAAAAACAATCAGCTGCAATTGTTTAACACCCCAGCCATCTGAAGCAGTTGTGGCAAACAAGCAGCTAACCAAAAAAACTTAAAAGGAAAAGTGGGGCATGAGATATCCATAAGGGGTTTTGAAAAGTTCTGAATATTCCTGAGAATCTAGGAGACCATGTATTATACATATGCCCTGGCCTGTGGGCATGCTCAAGAAAGACCTGAAAAGGTACTAAGCAATCATCTCTGAGCATGAGGCTCTGCACAAGCAGGAAATAGAGGCTATGGCAGCATTGTAAGCCTGGCTGGGCACTGAAGGTATGCCTCATCAAGCACGTACAGCCTCTCAGCAGATACTGCTAGACAAAAACAAGTATTGGCAAGAACGCAGAAAAATTGGAATCCACATTGCTGGTGGAGACATAAAATGATGCTGCCAGCTTGGCAAAAAAGTTTGGCAATTCTTCAAAAAAATAAACATAAAGTTACCATATGACCCAGCAATTCCACTCCTAAGTCCAAAAACTTGGACATGAATGTTTATAGCAGCATTATTCATAACAGCCAAAAAATGGAAATAAAAATATCAATCAACTGATGGATAAACAAAATGTGGTCTATACATACAATGGAATATTATTCAGCCATAACAAGGAATAAAATACTGATACATGTAACAACATAGATGAACTTTGAAAACATTATACTCAGTGAAGGAAGCCAGGCACAAAAGCCCAAATATATGATTCCACTTATGAAATGTCCAGAATATGGCAAATTCACAGAGACAAGGTAGATTAGTGGTTACCAGGGGATGGGCAGGGGAAATGGAGAGTAACTGCTAACAGGTATGAGGCTTCATTTGGGGATGATGAAAAAGTTCTGAAATTAGATAGTAGTGATGGAGGCAAAACCCTGAATATCCTAAAAACCAATGAGCTGTACAGTTTTAAATGGTGCATTTTATGGCATGTGAATTATATCACAATTTAATAATTAATAATAATTAGTTAATAACTAAGTAAATAAAACAATTAAACTAATTGGTATTTATAGAACAATACACCCAACAACTGCAATATTCATTTACTGAATAAACGATGTGTAAAACAACTACACTGAAAACCTCAAAATATTGCTGAGTGAAATTAAAGACTTTAAAAACACATGTAGGGCTTCCCTGGTGGCACAGTGGTTAAGAATCCACCTGCCAACACAGGGGGCACGGGTTCAAGCCCTGGTCCAGGAAGATCCCACATGCCGCAGAGCAACTAAGCCCATGCACCACAACTACTGAGCCTGTGCTCTAGAGCCCGTGAGCCACAACTACTGAAGCCCACGTGCCTAGAGCCCATGCTCCCCAACAAGAGAAGCCACCACAATGAGAAGCCCGCGCGCCGCAATGAAGAGAACCCCCGCTCGCCGCAACAAGAGAAGGCCTGCATGCAGCAACGAAGACCCAACACAGTCAAAAATAAATAAATTAAAAAAAAAAACACACATGTAACATTCACCAGAACAGACCATAGATGAGACTATAAAACTCATCTCAATAGATATCAAAGGACTGAAACTTAACACTATGTTCTCTCTTGATACATATAAAATAGATACATGCTTATAATGTGTAAACAATATATTCTCCAAATATCATGGAATTAAATAGAAAATCAATTTTTAAAAATAACTTAAAAATCCCCAAATATTTAGAAATTAAACAGTAAACTTCTAAATGACCTGTGGATGACAGAAATCACACTAGAAATTAGAAAATAATTTGAACCGAACACACATATCAAAATTTGTATGATGTAGTTAAAAAAGTACTGAGGGGAACATTTTATATATGAAATGCACATGTTAGAAAACAAGAAAGGTTTAATATCAATGGTCTAAACTTCTAACTCAGAACAAAATGGAAAAAGAGTAAATTAAATCCAAAAGAGTAGAAGCAAGAAAATAAAAATATGACAGCAAAAATAAATGAAATCGATTAAATAAATGAATGAATGAATGAAATAGAAAACTATTACAAAAATAGAAGTTCAACAAAACCCAAATCTGGGCTTTTGAAAAGATTAATACGTTTGATAAACCCCTAACAAGAATGATCCCAAAAAGTTAAAAAAAAAAAAAAAAAAGGCGTGGGATGAGTACTAATACCAGGAATGAAAAAGGGGACATAAAACAGTTCCTACAGGCAGTAATAGTATACTATAAACAACTTTTAACAATCCAACAATTCAGAATAAATTTCTTTAAAAATGCAACTTACCAAAACTGACACAGGAAAAAATGTTAAATCTGAATACTCATTTATCATTTCTTTAGTAAGAAATTGAAATCTGTAATTTAAAACCTTTCACCCCTTCATCCAAAATATATTCCAGGCCCAGTTGGCTTCCCTGCTGAATTCTATCAAAAATTTAAAGAAACAGTACCAAGCTTACAAAGCTACAATAATTAAGAAAGTGTGGTATTGGTGTAACAATATACAAATAGGTCAACAGATCAGAACAGTGAGTCCAGGAAAGTCCTACATCTATCTAATCTACTGACTGAGAATCCTTTTGAGGAAACCCTTACACCATAGCAAAAAATCAGCTTAAGATGGATCTTAGACCTAAATGTGAAGGTTGAAACTACAAGGCTTCCAGAAGAAAACATAAGAGAATAGTTTCACAACCTTGGGATAGAAGAAGGAAAGATTTCTAAGAACCCAAAAAGTAATATACATAAAATAAAATAAATCAATGAATTCAATTTCAAATTTTAAAACTTCTGCTCCCAAAAGACACTGTTACGAAAATGAAAAGACATGGCTCAGGGAGAAAATATTTGCTACATAGGAAGGTATGTATGTTTGTTTGTAATATCTAACAAATAACTTGTATCTGAAGTATTGAAAGAATTACAAATCAGCAACAAAAAGACAGCTTATACTTACAAATACCATATTTACAAATATGGGTAAGACTTGAACTGGCAGTTCAAAAGAAAAGATAAGCAAATGGTCTCTAATCACATTATTAGCAATCAATGAACTAAAACTACAATGAAATATAACTACACGCCCATCAGAATGGCTAAAATCAAAAATGCCAAACATTGTCAAGAAAGTGGAGTAACTGGAACTCTTATAACACTGAATGTTTAATGTATTCTGTTTTCTATTTTAGAAAACAGTTCGGTGGTTTCTGAAGTTAAACATCCATCTACCCTAGAACACAGCAATTCCACACCTGGGCATTTACCCACGTCCACACGAATGTTCATGGCAGCTTCATTTACAATAACCAAACCCTGAAAACAAGCCAAAGTCCATCAACAGAATTGTTGCTATATCCATATAATGGGATCTTACTCAGCAGTGAAAAGGAACAAACTATTAACACACACATCAAAATGGATGAATATCAAAATTGTTATTGAACAACAGTAATCAGATAAAAGTAATCAGACACAAATAGTACTTACCGTATGATTCCATTTATATGAAGTTATAGAATATACAAAACTAATCTCTACTAATAGAAGCCAGAAAATGATTGCCTGGATGGTGCAGGGAATGAGATTGATTGAAAAGAGGCAGGAGGGACTTCCCTGGTGGTCCAGTGGGTAAGACTCCGGGTTCCCAATGCAGGGGGCCTGGGTTCGATCCCTGGTCAGGGAACTAGATCCCGCATGCGTGCCACAACTAAGAGTTCGCATGTAGCAACTAAGAGGTCGGCATGCTGCAACTAAGAAGCCCACATGCAGCAACTAAGACTGGGCGCAGCCAAAATAAATAAATACATAAATAAATAAATATTTTTTAAAAAAGAAAAGAGGCAGGAAAAAACTTTCTAGGAGATGAACATGTCTTGTAAGTTGATCTGGGTGGTGTTTTACACAAATACTTTTTTTCCCCCAAAATACAGTGAACTTAGGATCTGTGATTTTACTATATATGAATTATATTGTTGGCATTTTTTAAAAAGTAAACAAACTAGGAAATTATCTGTGTCCCTTAGGCTATGTAAGGCCAGTCCTTCCATTTAAGCCTGTGCATACTGGCATGCCTTCTTGCAAACTCAAGGAAATAATCTCTTCCCTCTGTCCAGCATCATCTGTTTTTTCACTTTCTACTGTATCATTCTTTTCAGCATACAAATACGCTGAAACTTCTGCCCCTCCCTCCCCAAAAACCTCAAAGACATATATATCTCCAACTATTATTTCCCTGCTCCCCATTACAGTAAAAACACTTCTAAAAGATTGTGCTATTAAATAGCAAGGTTCCCTAAACAAGATAAAATCATTAATTTAAAATTCAATTTTCAGGAGCACATGTGTGACATACTAATGACTAACAATTACATAGCAATTTGCAGCTTATAAAGCATTTTTATGTATGTTCTTGCCTTTAAATCCTCACAATAACCCTGTAGTGTAGGTATTGCTATTATCTGTTTAAGAGAAACAAAAGGTTCAGCAAAGTTCTATAACCTGCCAAAGGTCAGACAACAAATAAATGATACCTAACTTCAAATCATGTGCTTTCTTGTTCAATATACTACTCTGAGACAGTAAGAACTCTCAACACAATAAAAATGTCCGACCAATGCAAAATATCCAAATCTAGCCAAAATAAGCTAATATTCCATCACCTCATGGTCGTATTTCAAGTAACATTTAAACAACCAAAATCTACTACAACAAAATTATTATAGTGTGTAAGTAGGTAACTAGATAATTTATTATCCAAATGGGATACTTTTGAGAATAAAGGAAGAGCTATTAATAACTATGCCAGGATAAAAGGCATGATCCAGGACTGTCTTGGGCAAACTGGGACATATGGTCATCCTATTTATAAGCCAGCTATGCTATGTGAAAATAAGAATTCAGACTTACGTTTTATTACAGTATGTTTTAAAATAACGTTTTAAAACTGAGTAGGTATGAAGAGGTAAATAGGCGTGATTGTTAACCAATGTTACAGGAAAGGGTTAACATTTAAACAGTCTAGACATTTTGGTTCCATTTCATCTTTGACAGTTCTGCTTAATATAGCAATACTGTGGCTGGAAAGATTTGGAATTAGAAAACCTTGTATGCTTTTTCAAACAAAGATGACCTATTTATAAATGAGTATTAACAGCTGACATTGCAGTTCTCCAAGGGAAGGATTCCTGCTTTAGTTCTTCAAAATATTTCATAAATGAAACAATTTCATTTTTCATTTTATTTTAAAAACTCATTAGCCTCACTAAGAAGTCTCATGGCATAAAAAAGTTCGTACAATAATATGAAATTTATAATTCTTAAGACACAAGTCCTGAAGTGAGTTTGAAAATTCTGTTTAAAGGTTCTAAAGATACCAAATCAACAAAACAAGGCAGTTTCAGTCTTAGCCAGAATTTAGTCTCGATATGAATGTTCTCCATCTGAGTGGCTTGGCAGATCCTCCTGGATGTACCTCAAAGTCTTGAGTGTTAGGAGAAAAATACCCCAGGACCCCACCCACAGCCCACATAAATTTCCCAATGTAGGCTTAACCCACAGAAGTGGTTACAGAATTATCATGTAGGGCAGTCATGTCAAGTCCCAGAATAGTCTTAAACCAAACCTGACCTGTCTGGGAAAGCCAAAGAATTGGGTTCCTCAGCTCTACAGCAAACACTCTCCCTGTCTCCGTACCTCATTTTCCCAGTCTTCCCTGGCACAAACTCAAGCTGTAAGCAATGCCCAAAACCAGATGAGACATTCATGTCAGGAAGGCAATATTCATAGGAGTATTTTGAAATACTGTTGGCTCACTGAAAAGTGCATAATGTAGGAGTTAGGAGACCTAAATTCTCTCTTAAGCTCTATCACTGCCAAACTAGGATATATTACTTCACTTTGGGCCTCAAGGTCCAGTATAGAAAAAGAAAAAGAGTAAAATGGTGACTTCCCTGGTGGTGCAGTGGTTAAAAATCCACCTGCCAATGCAAGGGACAAGGGTTCAATCCCTGGTTGGGGAAGATCCCACATGCCGCTGAGCAACTAAGCCCGTGCACCACAACTACTGAGCCTGTGCTCTAGAGCCCGCGAGCCACAACTACTGAGCCTGCGTGCCCCAACTACTGAAGCCCACATACCTAGAGCCCGTGTTCCGCAACAGGAGAAGCCGCTGCACCACAACGAAGAATAGCCCCCGCTCGCCACAACTAGAGAAAAGCCCGTGCACAGCAACTAAGAGCCAATGCAGCCAAAAATAAATAAAATTAAAAAAAAAAAAATTAAGAGAAAAAAAAAAAAAGAGTAAAATGCTCTCTAAGATTCTCTTCTAGTCCTGACATTCTACATTTTCCTATGTCTCCTGAATTTTAACTCAAGTGTCAACTTTCCTGTTGGGGCAATTAAAAATGTTTTATTATTTCTCACATGAAGACAAGCTGGAATCTGATATACGTAATCTGATAATCGGCTTTACAGGATGTAAACTCTTCATTAGTAATGGTGTAGTAGAGTAGAATACAAATAATAGTAAAAGTCAAAGAGTCAAATTCTCCAGCCAAACTTATTCAAAGATTTTAAATTCTTTTGATTTATATATTTAGGAATTCATAATAGTTGAATGCTACACTGGAAAGGGCACTAAACTAGGTATCTAGAGATCTGGGTTCTAGTTCAAGATATGCAACTACTTGTGTGAACCTGAACAAATCACAGTATCTCTTGGCTTCAGTTTCTTCAACTGTAAAATGAGGGAATTAGGTCAGTTCACTTCCTGTTTAAAAAATATAAGATTTAAACATTTATTTTCAGACGACACCATTCTCTAAGGGGACCAAATTGCTTTCAACAAGAAGAGAATACTCCATTTATAAAACGCCTTAAAATATAAGAACACTTTCATATCTAACCAGCAACGCTGTGGAATACATATTTGTATCACCATCACTGAGTATTCCATTAAACAAATGTCCAGAGAAGGAAAAAAGAGAAAAAGAAGATCAGTAACTCAGAAAAATACCCTCAATTAGAACCTAGGTATGTTGACCACTGGCCCTCACTTGTTTCCAATCCTATTGAGGTATTCTGTCGTAGTCATTACGAGGAGTCACATATTACTATATTTAGCAGCAATTATTTTAAGTGTGGTATAAAAAACAACATTAGACACAAAGTCAGATTTTGATAGCTTGGTGACCTTGATCATTCTCCGCACCAGTATTAAAAGCAAGTAGGTAGTACCCATCCTTTCGGCTACCGTTAAACTGGGTACAAAATGGGTATATGCCTAACATCATAAACGTGAAAACTAAAGGTATGACAAAATTGCATTAAATGCAGTCCTCACTGGGAACCAGCTGCTATCTGTAGGATTACCAACCCATTTAAAACTGTCACCACATATATAGAGTTGCTTCAACTTCAGTAGTCTCCCTGCCTACTCCTAAACCTAAGTTATTAAGTTCCTTGGAGGACTACAGGAAAGCAAGAAAGTTACTATAAATGTCTCTCAGAATACTCTAAAATTTTTGTTCACAGAAGCAGCTTTTTCAGGAAATTTTAGTATGTTGTTTTTATAAAGGTATCATGCAGAGCACTATATCATGGATATCTGGATTCAGTTCCTAACTCTGCCACTAACTTATTTTGCACAAGGCACTCAAGTCTTCTTGGTCTCAGTTTCCTCAGGTATAAATGTGGTAGCTGGGTTTAGATAATATCTAAAAATCTTTTTTTGAGTCATGTCACTATAGTTGAAGTCTATGTAAAATGTAGACTAACATCTGAAGAAACAAGGATAAATGTAACTATTAGTAGTTATCTATCCTTCCACAAGTCAAATAAGGCTGGTATTAACCTTTAAATCAGTCTTTTTAATACAACCACCATTCAACCTCTACGTTAAAAAATACATCCTACTGTCACTGGCCGAGCAGCAGAAGCTTTATATTTGGGTTTTTCTCCACTGAAGAGTAGCCAGGAATACGATGATGGATTAATATTGAGTCCACATAAGAAGTGGCCCTTAACATAGAAAGTATTTGACCCACACTCCTAGTTAGTAGCCGGCTACAATGATGGGAGTTGGGAGTGGGAAGAGGGAGAACTGACTAGGTTTAACAGCATAATCCTAATTCATCATAAAATACTGTTAGCATTAAAAGCTAGACTTATATGTCCCAATACAATTTATTGTGAAATCTTTCCATGTTGATCTCCACACTTCAGTACCCCAATTCCTCCTTCTGCATAATGAGGTAAATACTCTTTGTGTTAATATAGAATTACGCCGTTTAAGAGAAACTGCATCCCAGTTCAGCACAGTTACGTATCTTACTTTAACTTCCCTGAGGGTCAGGTTCTCAAGTCATTTCTTAAACATTGTGTAGTCAAATTCACCACTGAGAAACCATTAAATCACCGCGACTTAGGCTGCTGGAAGCTCACAGACCAAAATTTAACTAATTTTATTCTCTTCACATTTGTGCTGGGGCCTCCCTTTCTCTGGGACAATGAAGGCCAAGGTCTACTTTAAAAGAGGCAGTTCAGAACACTGAGTAAATAATGCAATTTATCTCTTTTTATAAATAGTTTCATTAGCATAAGGTAAACATTCAGTCAATGCTACCTGCAGACATTGGACAGGGCCATTATCCTGTCGCCATTACCAAAAAAGAACGTTCCGAACTCTGGAAGAGCAATTGAAGGGAGCCTCTCTTTTATTGATCTCATTGTATACCTACTACCTCATGAAACCCATATTGCGTGTGACTCTCAGATAAAAGTAGGTAAACAGATGGTACCTGGGGAACCAGAGTACTAATTCCAGTCATAAGCAAACATTTTTGGGACACACAATTTCACAACTTGGTGGCAATCTACCTGCATCAAAGGGCCAACTTTGCAGGTCTGCACTGGGCCACCAACGAAGTTGTCAGAAGGCATGACACGCGGGTATGGACACGCCCGGTGCACGTCACACTTCCCCAGGCCTCGTGCTATCCCGGGGGAGGGAAAATATAGCTACATTTTCACGAGAAACCCACTACGCTCACCAGCAAGCTTCAAACCCTGTAATCTGGGTAAGGGTCACCTCAGCGGTGCGGCTACTCGCAGGGCTCCGCCATGTGCCTCAGCCCCCAAAACTTCTGAGGAAGGCAGAAATGACCACATGAAAAGGGCAGAGAGAGCCTCCAACACGAGGGGGACCGGTGGCACTGGGAGGCTCCAGAACACCCAAGAGAAGGGGCGACAGTTCTCCGACAGCCAGGAGGCTACTGCCCAGCAAGCGCGCAGTTTAGGCTGCCGCTCTGTCTCATTACCTGATGGCCGTCATGGCTTCACCTTCCTGCCCCACGCAACAGCGTTCGCGTCCGATGCTCTGCGTCCGCACGGGCGGCAGCAGCAGGTACCACAGCCACTGCTCCTGGGCTCAGGCACTCAGCGACGGGGAGCGCGTCCTCACACACCCCGCGCGCGGGCGGCCCCCGCCAAGCCGGCCGCACGCGCTGATTGGCCGAGCCCGGAAGGGGCGGACGCTCCGCCCCGGGCCCGCGGCCCGAGACTAGCCGAGGCCGCCTCGGGCAACTGCAAGCCGCCCGCGCGTCTCGTGCAGGTTCGCCGGCGCGCGGGCTAGCGGGGTGGCTAGCGGGTGCGGTGGCCATCTTGAATCCTGGTAACGGAGTTCCCCCCTACTCCTGGCTTACGGGGCACGAGGATGGGTGCCCGCCTCAAAAATGGCCGCCCCGAAAGGCAACCGGCTTGTCAGTCACATGGCCGTGTCTACCTCGGCCAGCCCAGGTCGCTTTAACAGGACTTGGGACAGGGACGGAGTCATGGCAATCTTCGGGGATGAGGTTTAACAGCCTGAAAACCCATCTGCAGAAAAGCAGCAGCCGCCTGGGAAACCTCAGCCCGGGTAGAATCGATCGCGTGGCAACAGCAGCACGTTTTAATTCGAACTCGCAGCCTTTTAAGAGTCAAATGCTGAGTCTTGTGGTCCCCAAACGTTTTTGAAATTCAGAAACACTTAAAACAGGCTCTTTAATACAGAAGTGTCCACGGTCTCACTATAAACCTGTGAAATCAGAACCTAGAAAGGTGAGGCCCATACACTGGTATTTTTAGCAAGTTCCCGGGTGATCCAGGTACACGTGTAAAGTTTTAAAACCTCTGGGCCAAACTAGCCCACTCAGACTACCTGCTTGACACACTAATTGTCAGACTTCCTCACTTTTCTGAAAAGTACGAAGCGCTCTGAAGTAAGCATCTAATGCCATAGGGAAAAATTGGAAGAACCGTAACTCTTGGAGCTAGCCTTACAATTTAGTGGGGGTTAAAAGATTTAAGAAACTGATTCTGAACCACTAATAAAAAACAGGTAAGGGGCTTTCCTTGTAGTGCAGCGGTTAAGAATCCGCCTGCCAATGCAGGGGACACGGGTTCGATGTGACCATCGAAGACCCAACGCAGCCAAAAATAAATAAATAAGACAGGTAAATCAATTCCAACTACGGGAAGGACAGAATGGAGGATAATCAGTAAGCGCTTTATGACCTAAATAGCTTTTATTTATTCCCTGTGCAAATATTTATATAAACAGACCACAACCTCCAGTGGCATTCATTTACTAACCATTTGGATGGTGATCAAGTCCATAAGTGTGAAATCAGTTACATTAGAAACACAATCCAGGGCTTCCCTGGTGGCGCAGTGGTTAAGAATTCACCTGCCAATGCAGGACACATGGGCTCAAGCCCCCATGGGGGAAGATCTCACATGCTGCAGAGCAGCTAAACCCGTGAGCCACAGCTACTGAGCCTGTGTTCTAGAGCCTGCGAGCTGCAACTACTGGGCCTGCATGCCACAACTGCTTAAGTCCGCGCACCTACAGCCATGCTCTGCAACAAGAGAAGCTACCACAATGGGAAGCCCCGTGCACCACAACAAAGAGTAGCCCCCACTCACTGCAACTAGAGAAAGCCCGCAGAGCAACGAAGGCCCAACAAGCCAAAAATAAATAAATAATAAAGTAAATAAATTTTAAAAAAACACACAATCCAACATGTGATATTGAAGTGTGCATACTGTGACTGAAGGAACTGAATTTTTATTTAATTTTAATTAGCTTAAATTTTAAAACCAAAAGCAAGGTAAAATATTTTTCCATTAAACACAATTTTGTTTTCATTGCACTACATTTCACCTTTTAACTGTGAAAAATTTAGCATCCAAACTGAGACACTGTAAATATAAAATACATACTGAATTTTTCAAGACTTAGTACAAAAAAATTCAGAATATCTCAGTAATAAATTTTGTATTGATTATATGTTGAAATAATACTTAGCTACACTGGGTTAAATAAAATATATTAAGATTAAATTAAACTGTTTCTTTTTACTTTTTTAATGTGGCTACTAGAAATTTTTTAATTTTATGTCTTGCATTATATTTCTACCTGACAGTGCTGTTCTACTAAGCTAGCCTTGCTTTTTTCTTACCTATCATTGCCCCGCGACAGAATAATTATGTTCACTAAATGAAATTAGAGACCAATTTATACAAATCTGTCGTTCCTTACTAACCATCTGAAACATCAAGTATTCCAAAAGATTTCAAGTTTCCTTCGAAAATGCGCTTTTTTTTTAGCATTTTTCTCTTTAGTTTGGAAAATCCTACCTAGAATGAAGCCATGTACTATAAATCAGATGTGTTCAGTCCATGAGTAAATGCTATCAAAAACAGAGCTATACTTGGCTGATTGGGACTTTGACCAAATGTCCACAAGCAGAACTAGTCAATTGTTCCTCTGGATTAAACAAGATCTGAATCAAGCAGCAGCAGAATAGCAATTTGAAGCAGGGGAGACACTGACTAATTCAACGGTTTGCCTCCTCCTCTAATGGAAAATGTTAACAGATAACCCACATGAACTAAAGTAAAACCAGGAATAATCCTTAGAACAAATTTCAAAACCTCCATGTAACTTTTAATATGGGATGGAGTATGGTGCTTTTCAAACTTTAATATACATACACATCACTTGAGTGATCTTGTTAAAGTAAGGGTTTGATTCGGCGAGTCTCTATGGTCAAGATTTTGCATTCCTTTATGTTCCCAGATTTTGCCAATTGCTTCTGGTCCGTGGGCCATGCTAAGTAGCAAGGCTGTAAAGGGAAGTAGCAAGATTGTAAAGATAGCAAGATAGAAGTGACTTGGAACCCCTGCTTGACTTCCTGCATGACCTTGGGCTGGTTCTTAACCTATGTGTCCCTCCGTTTACACATTACATTCTTTTCAGGGCATTGGGAAGATTAAAACTTAATTCTAGTAAAGTCTAATAGAGTCCTCAGCACATGACATGATTATTACTTCGTTGTTACCACACTTCTTAAAATTACATCTCTGGGAAGCATGATATGAAAGCTAACATGAACTCGGCCTTGTGAAAAATAAATGAACTTTTACTCATGCCTAACATACTTTGTTGACTCCTATTTTTGATTTTTAACAAAAAACTACTTGTGGTACCAAAACAGCTAGATTTGAAACTTTGCTTTTTAACAAATACAGTATATTCTATGTCATTAAAGGATGATAAAAGCCTGCAATATTCAAATATTCAATCAAATTAAAGCCATATCACATTCAAAGATTTTTTAAAAAGCTACTTATTTTTGAGAAGTGACACTTTGCATCTAACAATCAAAACTTTGATTTTTTCACTCATAATCAGTCAACACAACTTTCAAAAAGTGTATTACTTAAAATGTACTTAGGTAACAGTTCATTTCAGCAGGTACAGATACAAAAATGCTATTTCAGTAAACAGGGCTCATGTGTGATTGTTCTTTCAGAGTCAATCAGGTAGAGATAAAAGACATGTTTTTCCAAATAAAGACAGCGGCTTTTTTAATTCCCAGCACGTTCCTTTCCTCAGCCTTTCATGCTTTTTTTCTCTTCCACCCAATTTTTCTCAAACACACACACACACACACACAGTTAGCTACCGAGTAACCACTAAAAAACTCTTTCAATCAATTTTTTAAGCAATTTATTTCAATCCTATTCTTCACTTTAGGGAAAAGCAGTCAGTTTGAATTATTAACCTTCATTAACTGTCTTCTAATTCAAATAGTTGAATCAAGATCAGTGGGTCAGAATAGTTTGCTCTTGGAAAGATAGATAAGTAAATATTCTATCTACTTTACCTAATCGTGTGGTTAGTCTGCCACTAAAAGCACCTAGATAGCTAACCCCAAATAGTTAAACAAATATGTTTACGGATAGCATAACAAATATGTAGACTAACCTTTTCAACAAATGCTTCCAAACCCAAAATAATAGCAAAGTTCTCTTCAAACACAACCAGTTTGTTGTTAAGCATGCAATAAAACAAGTATTTTCATATATTAGTACATTTCTAGAAAGCTCTGTGGCAATATGTGTCACCAATTCCACTTTATAGGCAACTATCATAGATAAAATAGAACAAACATGAACAAAGATGTGTATACCTGGTTATTCATTTCACATTAATAGTAGCAAACATTTATTATATCCCTAAATAAGCAAAAATAGAGTAATGGTTAAATAAATTACAAAAGAATGTTATAAAGCTACCATAAAATGTTTTCATAGACTTTTTAAGGACAGAGGAAAATGCTCATGATATAATCTTAAGTGAAAAAAGCAAAACAATCCAACAAAAGGAATGTAGAGTATAATCTTGACTATGTTAAAAAAAATATATATGCCATATATGCACAGAAAAAAGACTGGAAAGAAACACACCAAAATGTTATTACTAAAAAAAAAAAAAAAAAAAAATGTTATTACTGGATTCTCTGGAAAGTAGAATTATGTGTCGTTTTGACTTTATTATTTATATTGATCTACTTTATAAATTTTCTACTACATGTTGGTTTTCTTAGCATAAAATTTTTGTATTATTAAATTTTAATGGCCTTTCTGAAATGGTTTAAAAATACAAAACTTATTCCTGCTCTTTTTTAAAACCTGTGTCTTTTTAAATCACAACCATCAAAACTACCCTTATTTTTAGAGGAATTAGGCTTACTTTATAAATGTCTCATCTTTTCATGTGTAAAGATTCTTTAAGACAGGAATAACAAAAATAAAATGTCTTTATGATTTTCTTATTTAATTTTAAATCTTAACTTGACAAAAATTAAAAGCATAAGTACCACTTTTAGAGCTTTGCATAGCCTTTAAGAGGCCAGCTGTCACAAGATTGAATGTGGAATATCTTCCCTGCATGTTACTTAAAAATACATCTCCTCATTTCATATGAATGAAAATACTGGGACTTCCCTGGTGGCGCAGTGGTTAAGGCTCCCAATGCAGGGAGCCAGGGTTTGATCCCTGGTCGGGGAACTAGATTTCACATGCATGCCACAGCTAAGAGTTCACATGCCACAACTGGGGAACCCACCTGCCACAACTAAGATCTGGTGCAACCAAGTAAATAAATATTTTTTAAACGAAAAGAAAATACTGATAAAATAAGATTTTAAAGCAATCTATACCATACTCCAAAAAGAGAAATTTCTTAAGACTTGTCTCCCTAAAATAATTAGTGCCACAGAGTAAAGTTCAGGAGCCGGGGAATAAAGAGATGGGAATTCTAATCCCAGGCCTACCCAAAAAATGTATGTTCTTTGACCATCAGTTTCCTTCTGAAACGCCAGGTAGTTTGTTACAGGTGACATCTCAGGTCCCTTTCAGTTCTTAATGGACAGTGGAAGAAAAAAACTGTCCACTTGTAACAATACAAATTGGGTTGCTTTTTTAAGAGTTGATCAGTTTTAATGAAAATAAAACACATGCAATTTTACTTAGCTTTCATTATGGACAAAGTTATTCAAAGAAACATTGCTAAATGTATTACCCCAAAAAATATTATAAGAGGTTCACTATTTTTATTTCCTTTTAATTATTATCTGTAGATTCTTATGTCACATTTCACTTTAACATGACATATTCAAACAGAATATAATCTTTAAATGGAACCTGACAATTTATTTCCCAGGAGAATTTGAAGAATATAATAACATTTGATTGACTGAACTTTACTTACTAAGAATTCTTAGCAAAACTCCCTCCCAAGAACACCTACACAGTGCTTCTATATTTTCAGTGAACCACAAATCTTTAAAAGTCAAAGAAAACTTCCAATCCAAAAGTATAGGACAGGGACTTCCCTGGTGGTGCAGTGGTTAAGAATCCACCTGCCAATGCAGGGGAAATGGGTTCGAGCTCTGGGCCGGGAAGATTCCACATGCTGCGGAGCAACTAAGCCCGTGTGCCACAACTACTGAGCCTGTGCTCTAGAGCCCGTGAGCCACAACTACTGAGCCCGCGTGCCACAACTACTGAAGCCCGCGTGCCTAGAGCCCATGCTCTGCAACAAGAGAAGCCATTGCAGTGAGAAGCCCATGCACCGCAACGAAGAGTAGCCCCCGCTCGCGGCAACTAGAGGAAGCCGGCATGCAGCAACGAAGACCCAACGCAACCAAAAAAATAAAATAAATAAATAATTGATTCTTTAAAAAATAAAATAAAAAAATAGAAGTATAGGACAACAGTGCTTCCCAATTATTTATGCTGCCAAGAATATATTTTGAAACTATATAATTGAATATATCACTATCATTTCACAAAAGGGCATTTTAACATAAAAATGTAAAAAGGACATCACAGAACAAACAGCGCTACCCGAAGTATTGCTGGTAACCTGATGAAGTATATTTTCTATATAAAAGATTTTTCTTATTTTTATTTTACCATAAATCTGGTACTTCACAAACAAGCTTTTAGGAATCAATCACTTGGGAATTCCCTGGCAGTCCAGTGGTTAGGACTCCACGCTTTGACTGCTGAGGGCACGGATTCAGTCCCTGGTTGGGGAACTAAGATCCCACAAGCCGCCGTGCAGCCAAAAGAAAAAAAAAAGGAATCAATCACTCATTAACTCAACAAAAATTTTTTTAATAGATTCATTTATTTTTATTTATTTATTTTTGGCTGCGTTGGGTCTTCATTGTTGCGCACGGGCTTTCTCCAGTTGTGGCGAGCGGGAGCTACTCTTCACTGTGGTGCGCGGGCTTCTCATTGTGGGGGCTTCTCTTGTTGCAGAGCACAGGCTCTAGGCGCGTGGGCTTCAGTAGTTGTGGCACACAGGCTCAGTAGTTGTGGCTCGCGGGCTCTAGAGCGCAGGCTCAGTAGTTGTGGCGCATGAGTTTAGTTGCTCTGCAGCATGTGGGATCTTCCCGGACCAGGGCTCGAACCCGTGTCCCCTGCATTGGCAGGCAGATTCTTCACCACTGCGCCACCAGGGAAGCCCTCAACAAATATTTATTGAGATCTTCTCTACTACTCAATACATTGGAGATTCAGCAATGACCAAGAACATGTACTGCCCTTATAGAACTTATATTCTAGTGAGGAGATATAGATAATCAAATAAACAAGAACATTAAATGATCATAAGTGCTATGCAGAGAATTAAAACCAGCAGATAACATAGAGAAAGGCTCCTTTAGAGTGGGTAGTCAGGGAAGACCTCCAGTAGGAGAAAACTGAATGACAAGGAAGAGCAAGGTGGGGGAAGGGATTCCAGACAGACAGACAGCTCTAAAATAACTGGAAGGCCAGTGTGAAAAAAAGGGGAGGGGCAAAAGGTTGTGGTCAGAGAAAGAAGCAGAACGTCTTAGCTTTGATGAGCCTAAGAAGTTTAGACTTTATTATAAGCAAGACAGGAAGCCACTGTAATTAAGTTCTAAACAGAGGAATGACATGATCTGATTTTGTTTTAAAAGATCAACCTGGTTATAGTGTAGAGAATGGCTCAAAGGAGCATGAAAGCAGAAAGACTAAATTAAAAGCCTATTACAGTAATAAAGATGACAAATAATTGTGGTTTGAACAATGAAGATAGTGGTGGACATAGAAAGAAGTAAATGGACATTTTGGAGGTATTGGGTTGGCCAAAAGGTTCTTTCGGTTTTTTCCATAAGATGGCTCTAGTAGCCCTTAGTTGTCTTTAACTTCATTCGAAACAATTTTGTTAGATTGTATTGTGACAGCTGTCATATCAGAATGCATTTTTTAAAAAAAACATCAAAATTGGTGAATTTTTGTGTAGCCATTTTAATACTGAAGTTGGAAGAAAAAAAAGCAACATTTTCAGCATATTATGCTTTATTATTTCAAGAAAGGTAAAAATGCAACTGAAACACAAAAAAAGATTTCTGCAGTGTATGGAGAATGTGACTGATCGAATGTGTCAAAAGTGGTTTGCGAAGTTTCGTGCTGGAGATTTCTCGTGGACGATGCTCCACGGTTGGGTAGACCCGTTGAAGTTGATAGCGATTAAATCAAGACGTTAATTGAGAACAATCAACATTATACCACACAGGAGATAGCTGACATACTCAAAATATCCAAATCAAGTGTTGAAAATCATTTGCACCAGCTTGGTTATGTTAATCGCTCTGATGTTTGGGTTCTACGTAAGTTAAGCAAAAAAAAACCTTCTTGACCATATTTCCACATGCGATTCTCTACCTAAACATAACAAAAACATTCCGTTTTTAAAACAAATTGTGACAGGCGATGAAAAGTGGATACTGTACAATGTGGAACAGAAGAGATCGTGGGGCAAATGAAATGAACCACCACCAACCACACCAAAGGCCGGTCTTCATCAAAAGGTGATGTTGTGTATATGGTGGGATTGGAAGGGAGTCCCCTATTATGTGCTCCTTCTGGAAAACCAAGCGATTAATTTCAACAAGTACCACCCACAATTAGACCAACTGAAAGCAGCACTCAATGAAAAGGGTCTGGAATTAGTCAACAGAAAACACATAATCTTCCATCAGGATAACACAAGACCACATGTTTATTTGATGACCAGGCAAAAACCGTTACAGCTTGGCTGGGAAGTTCTGAATCACCCGCCGTATTCACCAGACATTGCACCTTCAGATTTCCATCTATTTCAGTCTTTACAAAATTCTTAATGGAAAAAATTTCAATTCCCTGGAAGACTGTAAAAGGTACCTGGAACGGTTTTTTGCTCAAAAAGATAAAAAGTTTTGGGAAGATGGCATTATGAAGTTGCGTGAAATATGGCAGAAGGTAGTGGAACAAAATGGGGAATACGCTGTTCAATAAAGTTCTTGGTGAAAATGAAAAATGTGTCTTTTTTTACTTAAAAACCGAAGGAACTTTTTGGCCAACCCAATAGAATGACAGGAATATGGGGGACTAAGCAAAATAAAGGAGTCAAGAGTAACTCCTAGATTTTAGACTAAATTGGATAAATTTGGACTAAATTGAGTAAATGGCGCTGCTGTTACTGAGATAAAAGGGAAAGACAAGAAAGAAGTTCAAAGGACAAGTTCCAGGGGAGGTCAGGGATAGAGATAAAGACTTGGGAAACAGATTTTTCTTTCTAGTCTTTCTTATTCTGTAATGCCTACTGCTTTCTATTAATAGACTAAAAATAGTTGTCCAGAATTGTATATGCAGTTTCATTTGAACAACACCCTACGAAGGGAACCATTCTACCTTAGCAGTCACCTGCTAGCAGCCACTAAATATGTATATAAGTAAAATAACAGGTAAAACTTAATGAGTGCTTAATATGTGCCAGACACCATGCTATATATGTCTCAAGTACTATCTCATTTGAATTTACAAAAACCTTATCAGAAGATATTTTATTATCACCATTTTACATTTAAAGAAATTGAAGCTCAAAGAGGTTAAATAATTTGCTGAAAGTCACATGTTACAGAACAGAAATCCAAACTCTGGTAGCCTGACTCCAGAAGTGGGGCTAATTACCACTGTACAGTGTTACCAAAGTAAACCCAAGACAGACTGACATAAGTCTGAGACTTTTATAAACACCCAAATTTCAGAACACCACACTATGACTTCAACCCATAAGATGTAGTAGTCCGGTAACAGCTTTCTTACTAGCCAGAGCATCATATGAAATACTTTCAGAAATTGCTTCCTTTATTTCCATATGTGCTTATTCAGAGATTAAATCTGAGCAGCCAATGAATCTGCTATTTTTGTCTTTAATTTAGCCAAGACTCCTAATTGCCACCAAGAATCATTTCTTAGACCTCTTCATTTTTAAAAATTTCAACCACAATTTCATTTCTGTCAAAATCACAAGACTGATTTTTGACAAAGAAAAACATGTTTTTTACCACTCTGCAAGAATTCAGGGGCACACAATGAATAGCAAGTGGTTAAATTTACCATACAACTAAGTAAATCTCCCACCCCAGCCATTCACTTTATGCAAATCAAATTTAGGCTTTAGTAAAATTACAAATTATTTCTTATCAAGATCTTTCAAAGGGCTTCCCTGGTGGCGCAGTGGTTGAGAATCCGCCTGCCAATGCAGGGGACACGGGTTCAAGCCCTGGTCTGGGAAGATCCCACATGCCGCGGGGCAACTAGGCCCGTGAGCCACAATTACTGAGCCTGCGCATCTGGAGCCTGTGCTCCGCAACAAGAGAGGCCGCGCTAGTGAGAGGCCCGCGCACCGCGATGAAGAGTGGCCCCCGCTTGCCACAACTAGAGAAAGCCCTCGCACAGAAACGAAGACCCAACACAGCCATAAATAAATAAATAAATAAATAAATATTTAAAAAAAAAAAAAAGATCTTTCAAGACTCATAAGTTGAAACCACAAATGTCCACAAAAGGTTCCACTGTAAAAAAAACAAATTTTTTTTTACTTACATTAGTCCTTGGGTATATCCTCTAACTCCTAGTGCCTATCATGTTCTACTATATAAGAGTAAAAATAAATGTGGTCTCAAATTAAACATGCAGTTTTATCCAAAAAGAGTCCTAAGAAATAGAAATTTCTAATGGGTTGCTTGAGAAATGATGGAACTGGTTTTATAAAAAGTTTTCTTTTATTCAATGTTTTTTGGGGTTTTTTTTTCTCTCTAAGAGAGTATCCTAATAATAGGAACCAGCAATTTCATAGTCTCCACTGATGAGGACTGACCTAGATTTGAAGGCCCTATCTTCCACCCTACTACATGGGCAGACGGCCATCTTCTCTCACAGTCTGTGGGACAAGACACAGACTGGTACTGGCTCTCATCTGCCTAAAGACTGACCTGAAATTGGATTTCAGGGTGCAGAGAGAAATAGTGAAATATTTAGAGTGAAACCCCTCCTTGTGGAAATAGGGTAGACTGCTTTTCTGCAATAACTAGATATTTAAAATTGAAAGACTTGGAAGTTTATACAGTGGTGATGGTGGTGGAGGTGGTAGTGATAGTAGTCTCAGAGTTACAGCGAAACCTGGGAGGGAGAGAACTGCAAAGAGCCCACCAAAACTGTTGTATTGGGAAAAATGTAATCTTTGAAGTGTCTTTCTTTACGCAGCACAAGTCAAGTAGAATTAAAATTATAGATATAAATATAGTATATATACCATAGCACTCCTTGGAGTGCTTTCAATGGAGATTACTTCACCCAGTGGTTACTTAATGTGATCATGTAATCTCAAGTTAAAGGGGAAGGATCATTAGCTTTTGGGGTGGGTCGTCGTGCAGATTTCCTAATGATTCATTACATACATGAGAGAATCAGGTATAGGAAACATTAAGAACAAATTTCTTTTATTGCCTCAATAGTTATATAAGTTCATCAAGAAATGAAATGTGATGGGACTACCAATATCAGGGTTTGATATATGTTCACATACACAAACTATGTACATAGGTATGTGTGTATATATAATATTATTCCAAAAATTGTTATTTTGGTGTAACTAATCATCTATAACTTATAAGACATTTATCCTCATATGCCTGTTTATAAGTTTAAAATACACATAAGTTCTCCCATTCCCATTTCATTTGGGGGTGGGTTTAAATAGTTATTTTTAAATACTGGCATCTAAACCCACAGAATTTCATTCTAAGCTCTTATAATTTTTCACATTCTCCTCCTTAATTACTTTGAAGGAAATCTTGACCATCATCATGTCTTCCTCAGTGGGGAAAAAAATAGACTGGGGTGGAGGAGCATTTAAGATGAATGTGGTTTATCTGAAAAACAGGACGTTTGTCTGCAGACTGAGGCAAAGAAGAATGACTCTGCAGCATAACTAGTCAAACAACCAGCCCAACCCATTCCCCAAAAGCCAGGGGTTAAACCCAAACACTGCTTCAAGATCTGGGATTCTAAATAGCCAAGGGTATGAGAAGATAAGTCCTTTTGCTTATATCTTAAGAAAGTGCTATTAATATTCCAAATATGGGCAGATATTCTGACATGGACATTTCCTCAAATCCCTACAGCTCTGTCACAGGGAATAGTCCTCTTCTGGAAACCACTCTGTCACCTAAAGATACAGTACACCACAAAACCTGCATTTTACAAGAATTAATGCTTTTTTTTTTTTGAGGTATGACTGACATATAACATTAGATTAGCTTCAGATGTACAACGTAATGATTCAGTATTTGTATATATTGCAAAATGATCATCACAATAAGTCTAGTTAACATCCATAACCATAAATAGTTACAAAGATTTTTTTCTTGTGATAACAACTTTTAGGTTTTTAACAAAAACGTTTAACGGTTTTGTTTTCTTTACTGAGGGGTGGAATGGGGGTTGGTGGGAGCAGATTTCTCACTTTTTCAGATTTCAACAAAAACATAACAGCTTCAGACTGCCTGCACGTGAAGGGAAGAAGTCATTAAATCCAAATGTAATCTTCAGGCATTGTAGGAAGGCAGTTCTTACTGAATGCCAAATAGACTTTTCAGGTAGTGTTAGGTAGCAAACTTATCTTAAGACTCCACAGAAATTTTTAGACCTTAAATTATTTCTACAACCTAAAACTCACAGTTCCATGGAAAAATACTATACATATTTAAATTAAACTCTGCACTTTGAAATCAAAAATTGACACATTTTCCAATGTTAGGGGTACGCGTGGCGGGGTGCAGGGGAGTAGACTATTGAAATTAATCATCTTTCAAAAGGCAATAACAGAATTAAAAGGTTGGATAAATTCAGTCATGGTTTTCAAAATTATTTTACTATAATTGTGGCAGATTAAAAATGGCCACAGTTTCTTGGAGACAAGAGTCTATGTCCCCTCCCCTTAAATATGGGCTAAACTATGACTCCTTTGACCAGATTCCAGGCTAGCCTTAAAGGACTGCCAGCTCCTGCCTTGGTCTCTTGGAGCCCTGAGTTGCCATCTAAGAGGTCCAACTACCAGGCTGAGGAAACTACATGGAGAGGCCCTCAAACCACACAGAGAAAGAGAGGAACCCAGCTAAGCCAAGATTGCCAGCCACCACTACCAAAACACCAGGCAAATGAGTAAAGACAACTTGTACCCTCCACACCGGACCTGTTATCAGCTAAATACCTCCAAGTGATCCTAGTCAATAGCACATGGAGCGGAAGAATCAACCAGCTACTCCTGACCCACAAAACCATGAACTCTAATAAAATGGCTGTTCTTTTAAGCCACTAAATTTTAGTACAGAAAACCAAACTCATTGTGAAAAATACATTTTGCATTGCAACTAATACTCCATAAATATACATAATGGAAACGTTTCACAAAGCAATACTTACCTTTACCATATTCAATGCATTGACCTTTTCTATTTTCCTTTTATAAAATACCACTTTTTCTACACCCAAATTGATTCATGATCTAGTTTGAAAAGCATTTTAATCTGTACTACTCACTTCACAGGTGCATACACAAATCTGGACAGAAACCTTAATAGGACCCAGGTGTTCTGATTCCTAATACAAAGCTCTTTTTCCTTGCCCCATGCTAACAGCCCACAGGTTCATAATAAGAAGCTTCTCACAAACTCACATACACACCTCAGAGCTGAGTGAAAAGTTGAAAAGCAGAGATGTCTGACGTTGGAAGTTATGTAGAAATCAGAAATAGCTAAGAGGAATGAGCCTTTTCCTTTTTTATCACTTCCCTTTACTTCCCCCCGTCTTTTCACAGATCTGTATTTTCCTACCCCTACTTCCTTTTTCCTATGGTTATCAAGCATTATAAAACTGAGGTTTTAAAATATTATTTGAACTTAATGAAATGTTATAGTCATATTCTTAAAAGTAGGCTAACTGAACATTTTATCATTTCTTTAAAAATGTTGCTTTTTTTTTTTTTGTATGAGGTCCAAGACTAATTGTGGCTGTAGGTCATTTTTAATGAAACAGAATTCTCATCACTGCCATCTCAGATCTCGTAGAACATTTTCATAAAATTTGAATTAATAATATTAAAAGATTAACAGCTTTTTAGCAGATTACTAGTAATTGTTTCATATATAACATAGGAGTATTTTTTGAAGCAAAGGGCTTGCTTTTTTTTTTTTTTGATCACACAAATCACTGTTGATTCCTGTTCTATTGTTTATACAATACCTGAATATTTGAGCTAATCACTAAAAATAAATCAGATTCAGGTTTGAATCCTATCTCTGCCACTTATTGTATAATCTTGAGCATATTAAACTCTGTGAATAGTAACAGTTATCCCATATAATTATAATAATTAATAATGCTAAGTCATAAGATTCAAATTATCAATATCAGGGAAAATTTCAAAATCTCTGAAGTAAATAAAAACTTACCAGAAATTGTTCTCTTAACTGGAACATTTTGACTCTTAAACATAAGCAAAATTAGTTTGCCCAAGGCTTTTAACGGAAAACACAACCTGCTCAAAACTGAAGTTTAGTGAGTTAATCCATTACAAAGCATACAATTAAGTATATCCCACAAGGGGATATTTATTCTTGGTGGGGGTGGGAGGGTACCTACATGTGTGAATAAGAGAACTTGAAAGACAAAAATCTAAAAAAGGTTACTAAACACTAAACACATTACCACAGAATTTCTTTAAATAGTGTGCTTATCTAGCACATACAGAGTTCACTTTGACAAGTTCTCAATTTGTGTCTTCATAGTGTAATACAAACAGCAAGAAATGTGAATCAGATGTCCTGAGTGTAGAATGAGAGCTTAGTATTTAGGGATGCTTAACTTCTCTGGGTCTATTTCCTCAGATGAAGGCAGTTACCTGGTGGCCTTGTGAGGAACCGTAAGAAAAGGTAAAAGTGCTTGACATATTCTTTAATATGTTATTTGTTTGTTTTTAACATTTATTTATTTATTTGGCTGTGCCAGGTCTTAGTTGCAGCATGTGGGATCTAGTTCCCTGACCAAGGATTGAACCCGGGCCCCTCACATTGGGAGCACGGGGTCCTAACCACTGGACCACCAGGGAAGTCCTAAATATGGACCACCAGGGAAGTCCTAAATATGTTATTTTTATCTTTAAAAAAAAAAAATTGCCTGTTGCCTCGTTGCAGCCGAGAAAGCAACATGGGGCACCAGCAGCTCTACTGGAGCCATCCGAGAAAATTCGGCCAGGGTTCTCGTTCTTGCCGCGTCTGCTCAAACCGGCACGGTCTGATCCGGAAATACGGCCTCAATATGTGCCACCAGTGTTTCCGCCAGTACGCGAAGGACATCGGCTTCATTAAGTTGGACTAAGTGTGAACTTCTTGAATGGGTCATCACGCATATCTACCTTCCTCAGAAACAATAATAACTCTTTGTATATAAAATAAAAATTTTAAAACTTCAAAAAAAAAATTAAACTTCATTTCTTGTTCTAGAAAGTAGGACAATGATAAGTTATAAGACTTCGGATCAAATTTCACCTCAGATACTTACTAGCTGTTACCTGATTGACATTTAACCTCACTGGGCTTCAATTCTCTAAACACAACCATGTAAATACAGACTTTGATTTTTAAGTACCTCCTCAGGCACCAACAATCTAAAGAGTCTAAAACATGTTCAAAGAGTTTTCAAAAATCACATGAAATTGTAAATTACCATCTCAAAGCCACATCTGGCTAATACTGAGATTTGCTGTTGTTTTCACACTTCAGCTCCATGATTTGTTGGAAACTTCAGCTATAGAAGATCCTACCCAACCTCAGGATTTGCACACCCAGCCATCTCCTCCCATTCCTGCTCCCACCAGCATTCCCTAGCAGTCTTTGGAAATACCAACGTAGCTTCTAAAAGGGAAAGGCTAAGAAAGCCTGCTTTAACCTGTTTTATGAGTATAAAGAAGCAATATCTTGACCAACAAGAAATCATTTAAACAGCTCTGAATCTGACTTGATAGCTACAGGATACTAACAAGTTTTCTAAGGAATGCAGTTTATTCAAGCTTCACATAGAAGTGAGATCAAAGGTCTCGTGTGTGTGTGTTTTCCATTAGTGAAAAAATGTACTCCTTTTCCCTTATTTGTGCTGAATCTAGGGGAGGAATGCTACACAAATAGGGAAAGAGGGGTACTAACGAAGGGATTCCTGTCTAATGCAGGAGGCTGGGCAAAGATAACTTAACATTGCTCCCAATTCTAAGGACTTGTGAGTGTAAGTCTAGAAATTTATATATTTCTCTACAGAGCATCTTTACAATATTCAAACTGAGGGATGAATATACCCAAAGAAGTCAAACCTACCATGTAGAGAAGAACCTAACTCCAACTCCCGCACCTTCCAAAAAAAAAAAAAAATCTTTTCAAGCTATTTTTTACTAAAATACTATTTTTTAATACTAAATATTTAGTACTACTTAATTTAATAATGTAACTATGTTTTATTATAATATTTCAAATCTAAACAATCCAGCTCTGTACACTTGGATAAGCAAGTGCTATGTAAAACAAGACAAAGTAGAATTGTCAGTATACTTGAATGGGGATCAACATGCTATCCCATGCTAAAATGTTATATAATCAGTTCCTCTTGAGTATGTGAGAACAGAGACATAACCAAGGGTGTAAATCTGCATCACTTCTACAGCTTAACAGCTCTAATCTTCACCAAAACTAAGAACTAAAAATGATAGCTAAGGTCTCAGCTCTGCGTAGGAAAAACAATTTCTGAAAAACTCTGTTTTAGGAGGAACCCAAGACTTCCTCACTCATGCCTATAAAACAAGAAAATGTTCAAATCTCTAATGTGGTTAACTTCAAAGACAACACGTTTGAACCGGTTTGTTATTTTTTTAAAGATAGTTTTCTTGTTTTTCAATTTGTTTACTCAAAAACTTAACATGGCTTTCCAGACTTCAGCTCAAGGGCTCAAAGAGTAAAACTATTTTGCTACATCAAGCTTAAAGGAATTTGAGAACCCTAAGACATCTGAATTTGATTCTTTTGCTATATTTTGTTTTCCAGTGACCCCTCTTGGATGAGTCAACAGACAAATTTCTTAAAAAGACCATTTTGCGGTATTACCTATTGGTTACATAGTACACTGTTACACAGTATGCTATGAAATTAACAACAATGTTGCTGACCTTCAGTGCTTTTGGAGTTCTAATTACAATGCAAATAAGCTCACTAATTAAGGACCTGCTAACCCATAGGGAAAAGACTGATCATTCTGATAGGTCACTGAGTTCTTTGCAAATTCACTTTCAGAAAATTTATTTCTCCACCAAATAAGCAATTCTACTACATTTTTTTTTTTAAGAAAGAAAACACTGACCACATGGCCTTAATAAAATGTTACTATTGGGCTTCCCTGGTGGCACAGTGGTTGAGAATCTGCCTGCCAATGCAGGGGACACGGGTTCGAGCCCTGGTCTGGGAAGATCCCACATGCCGCGGAGCAACTAGGCCCGTGAGCCACAACTACTGAGCTTGCGCGTCTGGAGCCTGTGCTCCGCAACAAGAGAGGCCGCGACAGTGAGAGGCCCGCGCACCGCGATGAAGAGTGGCCCCCGCTCTCCACAACTGGAGAAAGCCCTCGCGCAGAAACGAAGACCTAACACACCCCAAAATAAATAAGTAAATAAATACATTTATAAAAAAATAAAATAAAATGTTACTATTTATATAGGAGTAATATATATATTCTGAGGGAATTTTCCCCACGGACAAATGCAAGAAATGGTTATTATAGTCAAGGCTCACTATAGTCACCAGAAAGAACAGAAATGTAATCTAGGAGTGCATCTCTTGGCCTCTGTCCTCCAGTATTGGATTTATTTCACACACAAGCTCACTCTATGTAACAAGAAAAAAGAAAGGTCCAAGAACCATGAAATGTTTTCAGGTAAGAGTTCTATCAACTCTTATGAATAGATAAGAATTTACAGCCAATACATGAATCCATTATGTGCCACTGAGTACTACAAACATAACCTTAAAACATCTTTAAAGAGTTTAAGAATTAATTCACTGAATAAAAATTTAGAGCCTATGTTGCAATGAAGTAATTAGTTATAAGGCATTAAGAGTTATTCAACTAGTTTCCCTACTTCAAGTAGCACTAGATGAGATAAAACATGCATACACTGTGCACTGCAATAATGCAAAGTATAAAGTACAAACAACCAGTGAAGGAGCTGTTTCCAGGCTCGGTGATTAGGAAAGTTTTATAGGGAAGACAGACTTTGGCTGGACCTTGAGGAATGAGGTTTTCATAAATATATTCTATATATGCTATAATGAACTTTTCTCTTGCTGAGAGAATGATACCACCTCACCTCCTACACCCTACAAGGTGCTGGCGGAGCTGTTGATTAGAGCGTCCTCCTCAACATCCATGCACTCCCCCACATATATAAACACCATTGGTGTGCACGCAAGCACGCACACTTGCACACAGGAAAATGGCTGAGAGTATATCCAAGGCTGGCCAAAATCCCCACCTCTGATACACTAACTGGTTCAATGGTGGGTATGTAACCCAGGCAGGACTAATCAGAGTATTCTCAAAACTGATACACAGATGTGGAAAGTCTCTGCCTTTGGGCTCATGAGATTTTTGGCTTAGGGATGAAAAATGCCATCTTTCTTGTTACATTAAGATGGGCTGTGTGAGAAATGAATTCAATACCAGAGGACAATAGAGGCAAGAGATGCACTCCTAAAATGAGTCATATTTGGCTAGACTTCCTGCTCTTTTAGTCAACTGAGTCTCTTAGAGACTTAATGGTTCTACTAGGGATACACCAAAGTCCAGCCTCAGCCTCTAGAAGGCAAAAAGCCAAGTAACCACTTCAAATATCATTTCTGATAACCCCTAATTTTGTGAGTGATCAGTAATCACATATGCTACCTTCATACCTATAATCCTGTATTTGCAGCTAACATAGCAAAATAGCGGGGCTTATTAGTAACTAAATGTGGTTTGCTGACAAAATTGTGAGATCCTGTTAATACAGTAACCAAACTGTGTCTTGAGAAGGTAAGAGTTTCTTACATAATTGCTGTACATATTTTCTTATTCTCTTCTACAGAAGATGCTGAAATCAGCATGTATGCAATGAAAGCCAAAATGCAAATGGAAACTCAAGATGTTCTTATGTTGAAAGCTAATTATTGTTTCCTAGATGAATACATTTTTAAAGAAATCATATGAGGGCACAAGTACAAACAAGTACAAACAAAAACATAAGAAATAAAACATAAAAGTGAGGGCAACAACTTTAAATCTACTTTGGAAAATATTCAAAAAGTATCATCTTCAAGCAGTATGTGAAACTTTAGTTCATGAGACCACTTCAGTGAAATGAGCTTTCCAAATCTTGAAGGTCAAAAATTGAAGAGAAGTCTTTACCTTAGTCAGTTACTATTTGAAAGGAAGAAAAGCCTAATAACTCAATTACATAACCAGCACCAGTATTATGGTAGAACTAGCCAAACAAGACCTTTGAAATAAGCATCTATTTAGTATCATCAACATGTAGAATGGGGACTGCAGGAAAATTTTAGCAAGTGATTCTGATGAGAAATTGTCGTTCCTGCACAATAGAAAGCTTTTAAAAACTGAATATTTAAATTTTTAGAAAGGCCCTCAATCCTATTATTGAATCCTGGGGCAAGATATGTTCTGAGGCCAGAATTTTATGGGATTTAGAAATCTGTCAATTTTAGGAAGGTAATGCACTGTATGTACTATATATTTTATAAACTGCCCAGGAGTGTTTCACTCAGGATGCCATTAACAAACACATATTTCTACAGCAAAACATACACATTTGTGTCAGACAAATAAATACTACAGGGGGCCTCAAACCCATTCAAGTTTTGCTGCCAAATTAATTGATCTCAAACTTTTTTTTTAATTTCCAGTTTTCAGAGCTTTTGGGATTTCAGAAATACAGATGAAAAGATTACAACCTATAATAAAATCATAATACTTGTTTTACAAAGTTTCAGATTTACTTAGTATCCCAGAGGTCCATTCTGTAATGATGATATTTAGCCACTCAGCACTTGGCCAAAATATGTATTTAATGCACATCAAGTTCCTCCAGTTTAAAATCAAGAGTCTTAATATATATGTTCAGTGTAGAAAAGTTGGAAAATACAAAAAAAAAATAAAGAAAGAAAGAAAATAAAATAACCCACAATCCGAATGTAAGTTGGTGCAGCCACTATGGAGAACAGTATGGAGGTTCCTCCAAAAACTAAAAATAGAGTTACCATATGATCCAGCAATTCCACTGCTGGGCATATACCCAGAGAAAACTATAATTTGAAAAGATACATGCACACCCATGTTCATAGCAGCACTATTTACAACAGCCAAGCCATGGAAACAACCTAAATGTCCATCGAGAGATCAATAGATAAAAATGTGAGATATACACACATACACACACACACACACACACAAAATGGAATATTACTCAGCCATAAAAAAAGAATGAAATAATGCCATTTTCAGGTACATGGATGGACCCAGAGATTATCACACTAAGTGAAGTAAGTCAGAAAGAGAAAGACAAATACTGTATGATATCACTTATATGCACCTGGAATACCCTCTCAACCTGAGGACTTTGATCTTTCTTAAATTCTGGAAAATTCTCAGTCATCATCTCTTCTAACAAGGCCTCTCCACCATTCACACTCTTTCCCCTTTTTGGAACTCCCAGTTAGATGTTAGTTGGTGCCTCTCAATATATGTATGTGTTTATATATATATATATATATATATATATGTATATATAATATTCTCTTGAGTTTTCTTGATTTCTCTGTGCTACATCAGGGTGAATTACTCAGTACTATCATCCAACTCACTAATTTTTGCTTTAAATACGTTTGGACCAGAGTTTAACCAACTTTTTAAAATTTTTTTAATTTTTCACCATTTTTTCTTTTATATAGCCATTTACTTCACATTTACCTATTGTTTATTTTTAACATGCTTTTTTTATAACTATTACTTCTTTTATCTTTTTAAAGATATTTAAAATACTTAAAAGTTATTTTGAAATTGCTCCATTAGATTTTAAGTGAGTTTATCTCCTAGTGCTTTTGTTATTTTCTAAGTAATAGTCTTCCTCCTCTGTTTGCAGGCTCAGACTTTCCCTTCCTCTTTCCAATGGTTTTGAGGTAAGCCACCCCTCTTCCACAGCCCATGACCTCCAAGCTCGGTGCTCTTGTACCAGGTGATACTGGAGAAATTACAGTTCCCATCTCTGAGCCATGTGGCAGCTCAGCCACTTCTGTGTCGCCACTTCAGAGCCACAGCTTTTTAAAGCAACAGCCAGGAGCAGAGGCTTTCAGCCTTCTTTTCATCCAGCCCCAGCCCAGCTCCAAGTTTCATCCAGGGTATCTGACTCCAGTTCCCCTGCACAAAGTTATTTCCACTTGCTCCAGGATCTAAATGCATGTTTGCTTTCCATTTCAGTCCGTGGAGATGGTTATCTTGTTCTTGAGTATACCTATATCTTTTCTTTTTCTTTTTAAATTTGTAATTGCAGTGTTTGGAGCAGGGTAGGGAGCTAAAAGCAGGATAAAGAGTACCATAATAACAACAGCTAACTTTTACTGAAAACATACTATGTGCCAATTTTATATTTATTTTTTCATGAAATCCTCTCAACAATCTTTTGAGGTAGGTATTTTTATTATACCCATTTCAAAGATGAGAAAACAGAGGCATGGGGCCAGTAAACAATCTTTCCAAGATTACCAGCTAATAAGGACCAAGAGTCAAACCAAAGTTCTTAACCACTGCTCTACTGGCTTCCATCCTGACCAGAACACTCTTCAGAATTTTGATTCTCTCTCTTATTTTTTTCCCCACTTAACTCTGAACATTTTGCATACAGGCAGGATTTTAATCGATGGAAGGGAAGAAGAGCCATATTCCAGGTAGAAAGTAGCATATTGGCCTCATGTTTATTTAGTGTTATTCAGTCTAGGCCTATACCTAAAACCAGAAACATAGTTTCAATGCCTGTCTTTTTACCAAAAGCCCTTCTCACTTTCCCTGGGCTCCAGGCATTTCATGTTTACCTCTAGATACCCAGGACAATCCATGCAGGCTTTTCTCTGACTCTGCCTTTTCACCACCCTCACTCTGCCCTAGTATATAACGTCTAGGAAAGGACCTTATTAAGGGATTCATAGAAAGTACCTCAGGAGACTTCCGTTTTTCATTTTCCTTCATAACCAAAGTTTTAATCTTAAAGGATTAAATTTGTAAATATAAGTGAACAACATGCAATATCACCCGAAAAGAGCCAAACTCAATTTTAGGCTTCATTGTTAAAAACATAAGGTCTAGAAAAGTAAAGATTATCAGTCCCACGCTATGCTGCACTGATAATTTATCCAACAAACATTAACTGAATAGCTCCTAAGGACCAGGCACTGAGCAATACACTACGGACGCACAATCGATCATCCTTTCTCTTTTCTAGTATGCATACATTTTCCTCATTTAATCCTCACAACAGGCCACTCCGGGAACAGTATGCTCAGTTTATAAAAATCATCTTCTGGAGAATTTCCTGAAATAGAAAAAAAATGTGTTTTAAAAGAAGAGGTCAGACGTTGAGAATGGACTTGAGGACATGGGGGAAGGGGAGGCTGGGACGTAGTAAGAGAGTAGCACGGACATACATACACTACCAAATGTAAAATAGATGGCTAGTGGGAAGCTGCTGCATAGCACAGGGAGATCAGCTAGGTGCTCTGTGACCACTTAGAGGGGCGAGATAGGGAGGGTGGGAGGGAGGCTCAAGAGGGAGGGGATATGGGGATATGTGTGTACATATAGCTGATTCACTTTGTTGTATGGCAGAAACTAACACAACATCGTGAAGCAATTTTACTCCAATAAATATGTATTTAAAAAATAAATAAATAAACACCAAAAAAAAAAAAGAAGAGGTTACTAAAACTGTTGCTTGGTCATCTAAAATACGTACAGACTTTTATTCCTAGGTTTAATACACAATTCTAAAACACAGAGTCCTAGTGAGAGGTAAAAGACAGAAGGAAAGACTAAAAGGAGTCCATGGAAGTGAAATGGTTAGGAAGCAATAATTTGAGAAAAAGTCAACATTTGCTGACTGGAGAAGTGCAGTTTGTCTCCTTTTTAATAGAGATTAAAATTATATATAATTTATATATATATAAATTATATAAAATTAAAAGTCATGATCCAGAACAATGTGTAATTGCTAAAACATCAGAGAGAGTTACAGTGTGGGCTCTTCAGGTTCAACCCTTCCTAACATCGACTTCAGAGCTTATGAATATTTGCTATGATGAATAAGTAGAGCTACTCCTGAAGAAGATTAGGCAGAACTTGAACCTGTAGGTGGAGAGACTGGTTAAGAAGCCAACATCAAGTCTAAGCAAAATAAAGTCTAAACTTGAGTTGTGGCAGCAGGGATGGAAAAGAAAAGGAATTTATCAGACATAACTGAAGAAGAAAAGACCAACTTTGATAACCATACGCAGAGGTAAAATGAATCAAGTATCTAGGTTCCAAACTTTGGAGTAAGAGAAGTTAGTGGTGCCGTTAACAGATGTAGGGACCATGGAAGAAGGTGCAGATTTAGGACAGCAGATGGATTTAGTTTGATATATATGACTTTGAAGTGTCAGCAAGACACTCAGAAGGAGATATTCAGCAGACAGTTAAAATTAGGGTCTGAGAGCTGAAGGATACAGAGATAGAAAGATCACACAAGTTAAAGTGTTCAGTACAAAGCCTGGACCCTCCTACACCTTCTGCTTCAGTCAGACCAAACAAATGTAGTTCCCCAACAGAGGCAGCTCTCTGCCATTTCTACCTCCAAACAAACTTTTTTATAAAGCCAGACACCCTACTTCACACCTCTGTCATCTTTCAGTATGCTCAGGTATCATTTTCCCAAACCCTACTCATTTTCCACCAAGAGGATGGTACCTGGGTCTTAGCTCTCTCACTCTATGTACCTAATTTTTAGCACCATGCCTAAAATAGCAGGCATTTGAAAGGCTGACTAAAAGAATAGATTTGGCATGTGCTCAACAAGCCTTGGAAGGAACTCCATCCTCTTAGAGGTGACCACTGAAGAAATTAACTTGGGTGATATTTCCAAAGGAGAGAAAAGAAAGTTAAGTGGTCCTAAATACAGATAATCATCATGGAACATTTTCATCTAGGGAGCAGTTCCCAAAAATGCTTCTCGACTTCTTTCAGGCCTAAATACCTCATCTGTAACACAAGGATCATTATTCCTACTTCACATGTTGCTGGGAAGATTAAATGAGATAGCATAAATAAAGCACCTAGTATAATGTATGGCACTCAATTAATGTTCCTCAACCCAATGTGAAAACATGATAGAGCTAGCTTATTTCTTTGCAACTTCAGTAACTGCTATACCCTAAAAAGCCTAGAAAAAGAATGGATATTTGAGAAAGGGAAGCTAGACTTGTCAGATGCTCTCCATGAAGCAGAGTTTTTTCCAGCCTCACACTATCGTCACTTCTGTCTGGATAATTCTTTGGTTTAGGGGGCTTCCCGTGCATTGTAGGATGTTTAGCAGCATCCTTGAATTCCATCCACTTGGTGCCATTAGCCCTCCCCACCAAATATGTCTCCAGACATTGCCAAATGTCCCTTGGGGGGCAATACTTCCCCTGCTTGAGAACTATTACCCTAGAACTAACTGAAATTCTCACAAAGCCCTAAATCCTTTTCTTGACATCTACAAATATATATCAAATTTATTTGTTCCCTAGGAACTGATTCTACACATTAAATCATGCTTAGACTTTATAAGCCGTTCTCTTCTTTTTTATTAGTTGTTTTGTTTGTTTGTTTTTTTATACTGCAGGTTCTTATTAGTCATCAATTTTATACACATCAGTGTATACATGTCAATCCCAATCGATAAGCCGTTCTCTTAAAAGTTAACCAAAACTGTTAGCTAGCCCCTTAACTGTCAAGCAAGTCATCATAGATAATGCATGCAGTCTAACCACTCAGTGCATTACCACACTGAGACCCTTAAAGCCAAACTAATATAATGAAAGTAGGAATAGCCAATCCCAAAAGGTCTTCACACAAAATGAAGAGATTTATCCCAGTACTCAAGTGTCTAATCCTGACTTCATGGCTACAGGTGGTACTAACTACATATTTTATAAAATGAGTTTTAGTTGCCTAAGGACTTTTACAAGTTTTACGTAGACACTAATGACATGTAAAATAACCTTATACCTGTTTAAGAATTCTTATGTATCATATACCCATATATTGCAACAACACAAAAAGTTATGTACACTAACCGCAAAACAAAACAAAGAACAGATGGGAAAGTAGAGAAACAAAAGCGGAGTGAACAGTTCACTAGGGCTTTTGGACAAACTGTGAGGTTAATAAAGTTGACCTTGATCAAATTACTTAACCTCTCTATACCTGTTTCCTCCTTGCTAAAATGTATATAATTATAGTGTCTACCTTGTAGGGTTGTTGTGGGATTGAATGAGTTAAAATATGTAAAATGCTGAAACAATACATATTAAACATTATTATTTATCGTTATTTTTAAGGCTGCATAGGCGAAGAGAAGTGTATCTTGGGTGGTTGTATAAAAGTAGGCACAGTAAAGTCAAACAATGAACTTGCACCCAGATGCTCTATGTTCAAAAACTTCAGTTCCTTAACTAATTGTTTCATTTGGGCTTCCATTTTCTCATCTGTAAAATAGGAAAGCACTTTGAAAACAGATTACCATACGAGAAAATCTAAGGTCTGTATGTTCAGTAGGATAGCAGGGGAAAGTTGCAGCTGTCTTCCAATTTGGTAGAGGAAACTTTGTGAAGAAGGTACTTTTTAAGGAAATACTCTAATAATGGGCCAACCAGAGAAAGCACATGCCTTGAACCCAGGTAGGTGTGATTCAAAAGCCTTTGCTTTACTCTATAGTTTGAAAGCTTAAAACGAAAAAGGAACATCCTGAGTCGTTTAAAAAAAAAAAAGTTTATTTTCTTCATATAAGGTAGGCACACTAACCCTTTGACCCTTTGAAAGTAACAGGAATACATTAAAGGCACTGGCAGGGATTTGGTCACCATCCATTCAAAACAGCGTTAACACACCACCAAATCCCTAAGTGATCTTTTCTTTTCAATTATGAAAGATTCGTTTTTTCAGAGGTGAAGAAGGGTAATGCTGTTAGAAATGAGATTTGCCCTGTATAATCAGGAGTGTCCCAACAGTTTTCAATCAGTTTGATGTCTATTTTTAGATACAAAAATCTTTGCCTTCCAAGGAACATTTCAAAATCATCAAGGAATGGGCATACTGCACCTTATACTTATTAGGAAGGAATATTTTAACCAATAACTTTTTGTAAGTAAAAGTTGCAACATCAAATCATATGTGAAACAAATGTTAGGTGCAGAACTATCTCCACTGCTGCCAAAAGTGCAAGGAAAAAAAGAAAAACCAAGCTTTCCTAACCGTTCAGGCAAATGCCACCTCCGCAAAGCCTCGGAGGGGGAGTCTTGGTCCCCGGTAGAGGGTCTCCAAAGATAACACCATTCGGTTCGATGTACGTACGAAAAGGAAGGTCAAGGCGCCCTTCCGCGACCTTTACGAAAAATCCCAAGAATTCTGTCGTTGCCCCAGGGTAGAGCAGTCGCTGGGCATTCTCCTCGACATCCCCCAAGGAAGAGGAGGTGGCCGCGAGTGACTCGGCTCAGGTCGGGTCCGGTCCTCCCGGGTCGCACCAGCTCAGCGCGGGCGGGCTCCCACGTGGCGCCCGCAGCCTGCCCAAAGCCGGCTCTGCACCCCCGGCCGGCGTTCTGATTGGCCAAGGGCGGCGGAGCTTCTCCGGAGCCGGCGGCGACTCGGCCAAACTGGGAGGGCGCCGGGCAAAAGGTCGCAGCCAGGCGGGCAGCTACCCGAGCAACCGGTCCCGTGTGTTCGCCCCATGCCAGCGGTGAGGATACCACCCGGCGCCTCGGTCGCGCAACCCCACGTGGTCCCTGGTTAGCAGCAGGCACAGTCACCCTCCACCCTATGTCAGGTAGCGCTCACCTCAGCGCTCGAGGCGCCTCCACCTTCAGCTTTTTGGGCTTCGGCTCCTCCTCAGGCGCTGCCATTTTCCCACTCCCACCTCACTTAAGCTCCAGCGCTCGCCCCACCCCTTCGGCTCCCGAAGGCCCCGCCCCCTCTCGCATCACCTCCTCCTTGTCTCGAAACCCCGCCCCTCTAGGCTCCTCCCAGTTCGTGCCTCTCCCAGCCACAGCCATTTGGCTCTACCTCTCAGCCTCACCCATTGGCTAGTACACAGCTCTTCCTAACCCCGCCCTTCCGACTGTAAGGACACCCTGACTGGTTTAGGCTGCGGATGAGCGCCTAAGTCCAGAAGATGTGAAAGCTCCCATTCATCTAGACTCTGGATGATCTAGAAGATTATATCCTAAAATTCAAAAGACGTCTTTCTCCTCATTCAACGTCTTCTCACTCATTTACTCTTTCCAATACTGTTGGTTACTTTGAAGCTGTTAGTCAGGCAATCTATCCGGCATCCCAACTGCGGGGTCCTCACGATCTCAGCTGCCTCGGCCTCCGTCCGGAGAGGACCCCGCGTCGAATCACTGACTGGCCCAGGAGTCGGGGTGAGTGTGGGGGGCTGGGGGTCTGCGGACGGGGGGGGCATCACGAAAACTGGGACGTAGGCTGAATAGCTCGGGCTCTTGACTGCTGTCTGGGGTGCGGGAGCGTCTCCGGTGCTGTGGACCGGGGCCGCGCCTCCCTCCTGGCCTTCCGGTCTTTCTTGCCAGCTGGGCCGGAAGGGAACGGTGCACCTGCAGCCCAGTGTTTTCAGGCCCTCAGGCTCAAGAGGTTCAGGCTCATTGGGGTCCCTCACCGTGCTCTGACGCGGGAAAAAGGTCTTGTCACCCACGGAGAGCTGAAGTACCGACGACTCGGACCTCACCCCCAGGCTTCTGCTGTGGAGGACAAAATCCTTAACTGTCCTGAGCGGACGTCCCGTTAGAGGGTGGCGCCTGGATGAGCCTGGGGTAATGCGGTGAGGACGGTGTTGCAGTTCTTCAGAAACGAGTTGATAGGATTCTAAACTGAGGAGGTGACAGTGAGTATGGAAAAGTGATAAACGATGTGCTTGGTTGGATTTGGTGGATTTGGATTGAACCCGAAGCTGAAGCTTGATTAAAAACTTGAGTCCTCACATGAGAAGGAGGAATTTTGTGGAGCTTGGAATATATCGAGTTTGAAACAGTAGTTTAGGTGAAGATGAAAGAAAAGTTTATTAAAAAAAAAAATCCTTATAAGTAAGCCAGAAAGAAACTTTCTAGGGGAGAACCAAGACAGGTGAAGTTCCGTATAATTTGGTAAGAAGTATTTGTTTTGTTTTGGGGAAACTTATCAGTGACATGAAATGCTGCAAGGATCAAACGAGGAAGTTGAAGTCTGAGAATAGGTCGTTGGATTTGATGATTAGGAAGTCATTGGGTCATTTGAGAGAACTGCTTTAATAGAGTCAGTTATTGAGAGGAGAGACTGCAAGTGTAGACTAATGCTTCTTCGTTTGGAGCATGAAGTGAAAGATGGTTGGCAAGGTCCCTAAAAGGTTTGGGGTTTGTTTGTTCTGTGTGAGAGCAGAAAGCAAGTAACTAATGTATAAGATTAAACATTCAAGAAACAGGAGATAAGACTTGGGAAGAGAGAAAAGGATATGGGATCAAAATTACAAGTGGAAAAATTAGTGTTAGGAAGAACGGAGGACACTTTCATTTGAGACCATAGGAAAAGTGGAGGATTGAAATGAATGAAAAATTACCTGAATCTTAACATACCTTTAGTAGGAATGCTCTCTTGGCAATAAGGTTAGCTTTTCTTACTGAATCTTAGGATTTTACAATGTTTTTAAACAGTCAACATAATAGGCTGTTGGAGTTCCCTGCAGACTAGATATTTTTAAGTAGCTCAATAATATTTCAATTCACACATAACGAATGGTATTTGTAGAGAAAAGGAATTCACTCTCTCTCAACAAATGACTTTCTCTCCTATTACACAGAGAAAATAGAAGCCATCATCTTCATGCAACCAAATATACAAATCTGCTACCCTTCTGTTTAAAGAGGAAGAAGTGTCCCTTCTCCTTAGGGAAGGCAAATCCTTTCACCTGGTTTCCCAGTGCCATCCTCTCCTACCTTCTCAGGGTCTTTTTTTTTCCTTTGGTTAAGTTATTTCCTCTCTCTAATTCATCAGCCTTTCCCCTTCTACTCACATTTTTCCTTCAGCATTTAAAAATATTCTTTCTTAACGTTATGAACTACTTCCATTTATTTTCTTGTCTTTTTCTCTCCTTCATAGCTATAGTTCTTGAATGGATCATCTACTCTCATCTCTGTTTTTCCAGCTTCTTGCTATTTATTTCTCAGCCCACTGCAGTATATCTTGTTTCCACCATTCCACTGAGCTACCACTGAAACTGCCCTTACTAAGATCACCAAATGGCCTCTATGTGTTAAATTGTACGTTCTCATCAGGCTGAAAATTTGCTTCCTTTGAGGCCAAAAAAAAAAAAAATCATACTTTTATGTATAAAGCACAGCTATTTATGGTACATAAAGAGGTGTACAGAAATATTCTGTGGTATTAAAATTTTATGGAGGAGGGGTGTGAGTGAAGGGGAGTCTGAAAAGACACCTTAGGATGCAATAATGAAAGTTGAGAAACACTGTAAAATAACAGACATTTTCAGTTTTCCTTGTAGCTTGACCTCTTTGTGCCATTTAAAATGTTTACCACTTCTTTTTTCTGGAAACAAACTAACATACTCTGGTTAGTAAACTACCCCCCCCCCTTTTTTTTTCTTATCCCTCTTCAGCCACGTCTTCTCAGTCTTTTTCCAGGTCCACTTCCTTGACCCACATGCTACTCAGATTTTGAAGTTCCTTCCATAGGTTCTCTTCTACTATACACATTCTCTCTTTGTAGTTTTAGTCTCCTTATAGTTATATTTTGCATTAATAAAAAATCATGATTACAGTACTCACAAATCTATCTCCAGTTTGGCTTCTCTCTGAAGCACCAGACCTATATATACAATGGTCTTTTGAATATATCCATTGGGGTCAAATATATCCAGAATTGGGTCAGATTATATAGGACCAGGGCTGAATCCCTCGTTTTCCCTCTCATCTCCACTGCCTGTTCCCCACCCCCCAAACTTTTCTCAACCCTAAATGTTTCTCTTATCTTTTCGTTTTACTCATCCCTATTATCAACACTCTAGTCTAGACCACCACATAACTCATCTCTCAACTAGTGTCAAAATATTCAGTTGCCCAATTATCCAGTTTCCACAGTGCGATCTTAAAACTGTAAATTGGGTTGCATGAATCCCCTGCATAAAACCATAAAAAATGATTTTACATTGCACTGAGAATAAAGTGAACCAATCTCTGCTTATCTTCTTCTCCATTCTCATCTCATCACTTCCATCCTCCTTCTGAAGTTGCTAAATTTGTACTGGATTTCTTTGTCTTACATTCTTTCTCACCTTGAAGCCTTGTGGATTTTTATAGCACACTGTATTTCCCCTATCATCTTACTGTATTAAATTGTTTGCCTTCTTTGCTGAACTCTAAATGCTGTGAGTTCAGGGACTCTTATTTTGTTCACCTTATATCCCCATTGCTTAATATATAAAACATTCAAAACTGTTGAATGAACAGGGTCAAAATATTGGTTAAAGATCAGAATAGCTAGATTATATTCTGGTTTCATTCTCTCACCTTAGATACAGGCCCTTCTATGCCTCCATTCTGTTATATACAGAAGGAATACATTTTCTTTTTTAGACACTCTCTTCCAAGGATATTTTGACTATTGTAATTGCACTGCTTGTGAATCATCAGGGTGAGTGTGTTCAACGTTCAGTAAAGAGGGTTTATGAAGTATTTAAGCTGCAGTCAAAGCTCTGATGGAACTGCCTCTGAACACAGTTTCTTAAGTGGCTTTAAAATAAGCTTGGAGAATTCTGTTTTCTGACTCAGAAGTCACTAGGAACAAAAAGATAGTTGTGGTGGTAGCTTTCCCAGAAAGTTTATTAAAATAATGAAAGAAAGAACTGCAGCTACTCAAAGGATAAGTAGCTAAAGAAACAAGCAAATTTACACTGCTGCATGTGGTATTTGCTTTTTGCATTAGGCCCTTGGTCTTAATATGGATAGAAGAAATAAGCTTTCTTCCTATAATAGAAGGTTAAGATGGGTTTTGAAGCTAAGCACTGTTGAAAGCTGCGAGTGCTGTGCTTTCATCTCAGCACTGAGGACAACAGCAATAAATCCAGATGGCAGTTTAACTTGCTCTATTCTTCTGAGACCTAAACTACTGCCAATGAAAACAACTTTGGTGGAAAGTTTTCCTGGAAAGAATTTTTCACCAGCTTAAGAGGATGAGTAGGAATCTGGCCGCTCTAATAAAGAAACTACAAAGTCACTTGCTTCAAGAATAAGCAGCTTTTTTAGGGTATATTTTGGCAATGGAGTACCACAGATCCATGTGAACTACACTTTCTTTAGGATGAATAGTTTAAGAAGATAACCTATGTCAGCTCTCTTAAATATAATTTCTGGTCTAAATAATTTATTAGAATACATTTTGGCTTCTAACTAAACAAGAGGCATATCCTTCAACTCTTCCTCTTAAATTATAAGCTCAAACAGCACATTTGCTGCCCAGTCCAATATGATAACAGCCAGCTCCGTGTAGTTATTTAAATTTAAATTAATTAAAATTAAAACTTCAGTACCTCAGTTGCATTAGCCACATTTCAGGTTCTCACATTTGACTAGTGGCTGCTGTATCGGACAGCACAGATAGAGGACATGTCCATTATTGCAGTAAATTGTACTGGACACTGATGCAATAGAGTGTGTTCCTGATAATTAGTTTCTAAGAGGCAGGTAAGAACAGGAGCTCAAGATTCAACTAGATCTGGGTTTGAATCCTAGCTCTGATACTTATTGTATCATCTTAGATAATTGACTTATCATTTCCAAGACTTTATTGTCTTATCTGTAAAATGGGGATAAGAACAGTATTATAGCATTGAGTTGTGAGGATTAAATAAGATAATATAAGAAAAGTGCCTAGGATAGTGTCTGGCCCACAGTAAGTACTCAGTTTTAGATATTATTAATTCATTTATCTTTAATGAATAAAACTTTGAATGAAGCTGAAAATTAATTATTGTGAAGGATGCTGTATTCCATAGGGGGCTCACCTGAAGTGCTCAAATATGGGTCTCATTGAGTTGATGCCAATGTTCCACTTTAAATCGTACTTTATATTTCAGATGAAAATTTTATTCCACAAATGGCATCATAATGCAAATTTAGTTGCAGATCTTATTGCTGGGTACTCCTGTTCTACTTTTTTAAAGTGTATCAGAGAACAGAGGTTAAAAGTCAGTAGGTTCTCTGTATTCCAGTGGCAGTATTTTAACACTCAAATAGAAACTGACACAAAGCAAACCTATTAAACAAAGCATCTGACTAAATAAAGTGGAAAGATTTAGGAGGTTCCAGATATTAATCCAGAAAAATTTAGTAGGTCCAAAGCCTGAGGTATCAGCGTTTATTGCTGCCACCTCAGGTTGATTACTTGGCTAAATAGAGATGCCTTTGAACAAAGAAACGTTTTCTTTTTCTAATAAACTGGAACCCTAAACTATCAATATTAACAGCATCCATACTTTATTAATACAATAATTGCTAAAGCACATCCTAGTAATTAGTATTATTTACTTAATAACTATTGAACATTCACCAAATGGGAAGAGGAAATCATCGCCAAATAGTCTTTAAATGTCAACTGCTTTCATTAAGTAAATGACTTCCTATAAAAAGAACTGGTCAGGTTGATGTCATTGTTTTCTGTGTCAATAGAATTGAATGAATTCATTCTGGAAACTCTTCCTTTCCTCTTTGGAATTTATCTTCATACATAGAAATTATTATATTCATAGATTTTATATTCTTTCTCCTTAGGCTACATTTATCATTCACTACTGTAATTTTGAATGAATGGACCCCTAAACACCTGATACTGATGTTATCTATATAAAAGAAAGGAGCAAGTTAAGGTAATTAGATATTTGTCCACTGTCTCCCATATTACAAGGACAATAAACTTTTTATTTGAAGCATAACTAACACTCAGAAAAGTATACAAGCCATAACGTAAAGCCCAATGAATTATCACAAAATGAACGCAACTTGTAACCATCATCTAGATCAAGAAATAAAACATTACCGGCACCTTAGGAGACCAACCCTGTTCCTGTCTCAGTCATCACCCCCACTCTCCTTCCTAAAAGAAACCATTTGATTTCTCAAACTATAGATTAGCTTTGTCTGTTCTAGAACTTCATATAAGTAGAATCATACTGTATGTATCCTTTTGTGTCTGGCTTTGTTCAATATTGTGTTTGTAAGATTCGTCCATATTTGTTTCATGTAGCAATAGTTTATTCATTTTCATTGCTGTGTATTTCCCTTTAATAACACACTAGTTTATTTTCCCATTGTACTATTAATAAATAATAATAGTTTTCACTATTACAGTATGTTTTTATACATGTTTTTTGTGCACATTTGTACACATTTCTGTTAATCCACCTGGGAGTGGATTTGTGTGTTACAAAGTATTAAAGAATACTTTTTATTAATTGAAAAAATAATTATATTAAAACTAAGCATTTTTTAGACTGAAAACTACTAAACTGCAGTTTTCTAAAAATGTGAAGTTTAGTAGTTTTCAGTATATTCACAAATCTCTAATTCCAGAAGATTTTTTATTTTTATTTTTTTATACATTTATTTTATTTATTTATTTTTGGCTGTGTTGGGTCTTCGTTGCTGCGCATGGGCTTTCTCTAGTTGCAGCAAGCGGGGACTACTTTTCGTTGCAGTACGCGGGCTTCTCATTGCAGTGGCTTCTCTTGTTGTGGAACACAGGCTCTAGGCACATGGGCTTCAGTAGTTGTGGCTCGTGGGCCCTAGATCACAGGCTCAGTAGTTGTGGCTCACGGGCTTAGCTGCCCCACAGCATGTGGGATCTTCCCACAACAGGGCTCGATCGAACCCGTGTCCCCTGCATTGGCAGGCAGATTCTTAACCACTGCACCACCAGGGAAGTCCCTCTAATTCCAGAAGATTTTTATCACCTCAAAAAGAAGTACAAAAACCAGTGGGGCTTCCCTGGTGGCGCAGTGGTTGAGAATCTGCCTGCTAATGCAGGGGACACGGGTTCGAGCCCTGGTCTGGGAAGATCCCACATGCCACGGAGCAACTGGGCCCGTGAGCCACAGCTACTGAGCCTGCGCGTCTGGAGCCTGTGCCCCGCAACGGGAGGGGCCGCGATAGTGAAAGGCCCGCGCACCGCGATGAAGAGCGGTCCCCGCACCGCGATGAAGAGTGGCCCCCACTTGCCGTAACCAGAGAAAGCCCTCGCACGAACCGAAGACCCAACACAGCCAAAAATAAATAAATAAATAAATAAAGTAGCTATAAAATTAAAAAAAAAAAAAAAAAAAAAAACCAGTAACTCCCCATTCTTCCCCCTCTACCCAGCCCCTAGCAACCACTAATCTACTTTCTGTCTCTGTGCATTTGCCTGAATCCTAGACATTTCATACAAATGGAATCATACAATATGTGATCTTTTGTATCTGGTTTCTTTCACTTAGCATAATGTTTTAAAGGTTCATCCTGTTGTAGCATGTACTGGTACTTCATTTCTTTTTATGGCTGAATAACATTTCATTTCGGATATTTATTATTTATCCATTCATTGGTTGATGAATCCATTCATCAGTTGATGAGTCCATTCATCAGTTGATAGACATTTGGATTGTTTCCACTTTTTGACTGTTATAAATAATGTTGCTAAGAACATTCGTGTACAAGTTTTTGTATGGACATATGTTTCCAGTTCTCTTGGGTGTATACCTAGGAGTAGAATTGTTGGGTCATTTGGTAACTCAGTCTTTAACTTTCTGAAGAACTCAAAACTGCTTTCCGCACAGCTGCACTGTTTTACATTCCTACCAGCAATGTATGAGGGTTCCAGTTTCTTCACAAACTTGTCTACACTTGTTATTGTCTGCCTTTTGATTTGATTATATCTAGCCTAGAGAATATGAAATGTTATCTCATTGTGATTTTAGTTCATATTTTGAAAAGATAGTGAGCATCTTCTCTAGTGCGTATCAGCCACTTGTTTGTATATCTTCCTTGGAGAAATGTCTTTTCAAATTCTTTGCACATTTTTTATTGGGTTATTTGTCTTTTTATTATTGAGTTGTAAGAGTTCTTTATATATTCTGGATAGTAGTCCCTTGTAAGATGTATGGTTTGCAATTATTTTCTCATTCTGAAGGTTGTCTTTACTTTCTTGATAATGCCTTTTGAAGCACAGAGGTTTTAATTCTGATGTAAGTCTGGGTTATCTGTTTTTTTCTTTTGTTCCTTGTGCTTTTGATGTCATATCTTAAAAACATTTTCTAATCCAGGGTCATGAAGATTTATGCATATATTTTTTCTAAGAGTTTTATTGTTGTAGCTCTTATATTTAGGTCTTTGATACATTTTGTATTAAGTTTTGTATATGGTATGAGATAGCAGTCCAACTTCTTTATTATGCATGTGGAAATCCAGTTGTCCCAGCACCATTTGTTGAAAAGACTATCCTCTCCCCCACTGAATGGTCTTAGCACTCTTGTCAAAAATCAGTTGACCGTATACGTAAGGGTTATTTTAAGAACTTTCAATTCTATTCCATTGATCTGCATGACTCTCTTTGTGCCAGCACCTCACTGTACCTTACATCAAGTTTTGAAATCGGGAAGTGTGAGTCCTCCAAGTTTGTTCTTCTTTTTCAGGATTGTTTTGGTTATTCTTGGTCTCTTTCATCTCCATGTGAATTTCAGGATCAGCCTCTCAGTTTCCATTAAAAAAAGGCAGCTGGTATACTAATAGGGATTGCACTGAATCTGTAGATCAATTTGGGGAGTCATGTCATCTTAACAGTATTAAGTCTTCCAATCCGTAAGCATGAAAGGTCTTCCCATTTTTTTAGGTCTTTTAAATTTCTTTCAGTGATGTTCTATAATATTCAATGTACAGGTCTTACACTTCTTTTGTTAAATTTTTTCCTAAATATTTTGATCTTTTTGATGCTTTTGAATTGCTTTCTCAATTTCATTTTCAGATTATTCATTGCTAATGTGTAGAAATACTTGATATTTTATATTAATTTTATATTTTGCAACCTTGCTTAACTCATTTATTGCTCTAGTAATTAGTGTGTGCATGTGTATGTGTAATTCTTAGAATTTTCTACATGCAAGATAATATCATCTGGAAATAGAGATCGTTTTGCTTCTTCCTTTCCAATTTGGAAGCCTTCTGTTTCATTTTCTTGCTTAATTGCCCTGGCTAGAACTTCCAGTACCATGTTGAATAGAAGTGGTGAAAATGACATCATTGTTTGTTCTTTATGTTAAGTGGAAAGCTTTTGGTCTTTAAGTATTAAATGTTAGCTATGGGATTTTCTTTTCTTTTTTTTTTTAATTAATTAATTTATTTGTTTGTTTGTTTTTGGCTGCACTGGGTCTTCGTTGCTGTGCGCGGGCTTCCTCTAGTTGCGGAGAGTGGGGGCTACTCTTCGTTGCAGAGCGCGGGCTTCTCATTGCGGTGGCTTCTCTTGTTGCAGAGCATGGGTTCTAGAGTGCAGGCTCAGTAGTTGTGGCACACGGGCTCAGTAGTTTTGGCACACTGGCTCTAGAGCGCAGGATCAGTAGTTGTGGCGCACAGGCTTAGTTGCTCCGCAGCATGTGGGATCTTCCCGGACCAGGGCTCGAACCCGTGTCCCCTGCATTGGCAGGCAGATTCTCAACCACTGCACCACCAGGGAAGTCCCTAGCTATGGGATTTTCATAGATGCTCTTTATCAGGTTAAGGAAGTTTCTTTCAATTCCTGGTTTAAATGTTTTTAATTACAAAAGGTTGTTGGATTTTGTCAAATGATTTTTCTGCACCTTTTGAAATGATTATATTTTTTGTTTTTTATTTTATGAATATTGTATATTGTGTTGATTGATTTTCATATGTTGAACGAACCTTGCATTCTTGAATAAATCCCACTTGGTCAGGGTTATAATCTTTTTTTATATGTTGCTGGATTCAGTTTGCTAGTATTTTGTTGAGGATTTTTACACCTATAGTCTTAACTGATATTGGTCTGTAGTTTCTTGTATTGCCTTTGTCTGGTTTTGGTGTCCAGATAATACCAGGATACTTTTTTGATATATACTAAATTTAAACTTTTTTCCTCCCCCAGAAAATGATCCACAGTCTATTTCTCATAAACTGTTCCGGTGACATATTTCTAGAGAAGCACTGGAAGAGTGTTGTGAGCCAGTCTGTCTGTGATTATTTCTTTGAAGCTCAAGAGAAAGCAGCTGATGTTGAAAATGTACCACCTGTTATTTCAACACCTCACCACTACCTCATCAGTATCTACCGGGATAAGCTCTTCTTTGTCTCTGTCATACAGACTGAAGTGCCACCTCTCTTTGTAATTGAGTTCCTACATCGAGTTGCTGATACTTTTCAGGTTGGTTATTCATCAGATATTTTGAATTTGAATTATCCAAGTTATATTATGATTATATTCTTTAAATACCCAGTTTTTGATGTATAGTCTATTTCTCTGTCTCTCTCTCCCTCTTCTTTTCAACTAAGCATAAGTTCATAAACATAAACCTTTTTAGTAGGGCATACAGTAGTACACATGGTGCTCCAGTTACTGTTTTAGAAGAACAAAACAATCTCATGGTCATGGAAGCTGTATTTTTTTTATGTATTATATATTATGTCATCAGGAAATAATAGTGCCCTCCACATACATTTCTCTGAATAGTACCACGATTTTTACTGGTTATGAAATCTTCCAATACTTACACTTTATTTCTTTCTTGTCTTGCTGAATATACCAATAATTTTAAACTGATCTTTGTTTTTTGGAGTACCTAATCGGGGAATGAAGTTTATAGTTCACATTCTGTTTTAACATTTCAGTGTACTTTCTGGCACAATATGTAATAGGAATTCAATTCAATTTAAAAATATTAAGGAAATATTGAGAAATAGTATATAGAACTATGGAGGTTTTTTTCCCTCTGTTTTACATATTTTCAACATCTTAAACAATGAATTACGCTACTGTAAGCTTACCCTTTAGAACAAAAAGTACTTAGCAAGCCTGTCTTCATGTCTTCCATTGTGCAATGTTATGAACATTTTGTTAGGACTACTTTGGTGAGTGTTCGGAGGCTGCAATTAAGGATAATGTGGTCATTGTATATGAGCTCTTGGAAGAAATGTTAGACAATGGATTTCCACTGGCTACTGAATCTAACATTTTGAAAGAACTGATTAAACCACCAACAATTCTGCGTTCTGTCGTCAACTCTATTACAGGTAAGGTGAAACACACTCTGTTAGGAACTGAGCCATTAAAACTTCATAAACAATTCATTTTTGCTTATGATCTGGCAGATTATTAAGGTAGTCCATTTTGGCCAGAATTATAGTTAGTGATAATGTTAAAATGGATGTATATTTCTTTTCATGAAAAGAGACTATATCTTAAATGATACAGAACTTTTGGCTATTACTCTTCTGTTATTTTGCTACAGGACTACAAAAATATTATTACTATTGTTTAACACTAACTAGTAAGACTGAATAAATTATCCCAGTTAATCATAAAGAAGCCAATGTAGTGACGGCTGTTAACTATTGTGGTAATCATTTTGTAATATATACATATATCAAATCATTATGTTGTGTACCTTAAACTAATACAATGTTATATGTCAATTATATCTCAGTAAAGCTGGGAAAAAAATAAAATTAAAAAATAGCATTATAGGGCTTCCCTGGTGGCGCAGTGGTTGAGAATCTGCCTGCCAATGCAGGGGACACGGGTTTGGGCCCTGGTCTGGGAAGATCCCACATGCCGCTGAGCAGCTGGGCCCGTGAGCCACAATTACTGAGCCTGCGCATCTGGAGCCCGTGCTCCACAACAAGAGAGGCTGCAATAGAGGCCCGCACATCACGATGAAGAGTGGCCCCCGCTTGCCACAACTAGAGAAAGCCCTCGCACAGAAACGAAGACCCAACACAGCCATAAATAAATAAATAAATAAATAAATAAATAAATAAATAAATAGCATTATAAAACTGGCATTATGCTGCATACCCCACAATTACTAGAGTGTAGAAAATTTAAGACTGCACCACAGAGTACATGCCATCTCCTCCAAGTCTTTATTTTGTACATATAGAAGATATATTAAAAAGAGAAAATTAGTCTATTTGTGAGATTTCATGCATTGTGGGCCTTGTATTTGTGTTACAAACTTCTAATTTTGGTTTAATTCTTGAGTATAGCTAGAAATTAGGTACATCCAGAGGACGATATACTTTTGAAAGTATCAAAGTCTTCTAGAGAAAGATTTCTGTGAAATGTTATATGCCACTTCAGCTATACTGTCCACCATTGCAAACCCCTTTCCAATTGCACTGACCTAAAAAATGGGGTAAGAGAGGCCTATAAGAAAGTGATTATTCCTTTATTCATCCTCTGGGCAAGACTGAGTGTCAGGAGAAATTTAAGGAAAGATAAGATGGGGTGTCTTTGCTCCTAAAACATAAACTCTGGATGAGAAACTGGAAAAAAAAAATTAAAACATATAAGTAACAGTATAAGATTTTGAAAAGCAATTCCATACTTTATAGATGGTATAGTGACACTGGAGGGTACACATGGTGTAATATTAAATGGAAAAAAACAAACAAACAGGGAATTCCCTGGCAGTCCAGTGGTTAGGACTTCTTGCTTTCACTGCTGGAGCCCGGGTTCAGTCCCTGGTCGGGGAACTAAGATTGCACAAGCTGTGCAGCGTGGCCAAAAAAGAAAAAAAAAAAAACAAGCACACAACCATAAAAAGTTACTCTTAATTATACATAAATATTCCCACAAAAAATGTTCTAAAGTTTATAATACCATCTCCAGCTAAGGAACTACATATTATCTTTATTCTTGCATTATACTCTCTGATTTCCAAAATGAACGTGTATTTTATAGTCAGAAAAAAATTAGTGAAATACAAAATTTTTAAAAATTGATTTTTTTTATATTTATTTATTTTATTTTTATTTGTCTAGCTGCTCCGGATCTTAGTTGCAGCACATGGGATCTTGAGTTGCAGCATGTGGGATCTTAGTTGCAACGTGCGGGCTTCTTAGTTGCTGCATGTGGGTTTCTTAGTTGCTGCATGCGAACTCTTAGTTGCAGCATGCATGCAGGGTCTAATTCCCTGACCAGGGATCGAGCTCGGGCCCCCTGAACTGGGAGCGCTGAGTCTTAACCACTGGACCACCAGGGAAGTCCCATAACATGGATTGTTAAGGCAATACATTATAAAGATCAAGAGAGTGGTTCAGTGGATAAAGTAATCTCTCCTGAACTGTAGTGGGTAGCCCTAGGACGGGGTCCTGGAGAATCAATAGAATTTAGGAAGAGAGGGAGGAATAAGAACATTCTTCATAGATGGAACTGTATGAGAAAAAACACAGTGAAAAATCTTGAATTGTATTACCTGTTTAATAGAAGCAGAGCTGTTTTTCAGTTGAGTAGTGAGATAAAATTAAAAAGTTAAGTTGAGGAAGTCCTAGAATGCTAGTCTAAATATTTAGCTTTAATCATAAAGCCAGTGGGGAAACGTTTAAAGTTTTTGAACAGGAAGATTAAAGCAGTGTTTTTAGAAAATTCTGGAAGGCAACAGGGTTGGAGACAGGAACACCAACCATAATTACACTACAAAGGTGTATGCGTACTTTGACTGCAACTACAATCAAACACGGGTTTGAACTGCCCAAGTCCACTTAAAGTCAGATTTTTTTCAATAAACACGTATTATAGTACTACACAATCCACAGTTGGTTGAATCTGTTGATGCAGAACCATGTGTACAGAACACCAACTGTAAAATTATACATGGATTTTCAACTGCACAGGGATCAGCACCCCTAAACCCTGCGTTGTTCAAAGGTCAACTGTATTTTTATTTATTATTTTTAATAAATTTTTATTTTTATTTATTTATTTAGGCTGCGTTGGGTCTTCGTTGCTGCACGTGGGCTTTCTGTAGTTGCGGCGAGCAGGCTCTCATTGCGGTGGCTTCTCTTGTTGCAGAGCACGGGCTCTAGGCACACAGGCTTCATTAGTTGTGGCACGCGGGCTTCAGTAGTTGTGACGCACGGGCTTAGTTGCTCTGAGGCATGTGGGATCTTCCCAGACCAGGGATCGAACCCGTGTCCCCTGCATTGGCAGGCGGATTCTTAACTACTGCGCCACCAGGGAAGTCCCAAGGGCCAATTGTATATTTTAAAGTGAAATCTGAAAAAAGCAAAATTATCAAAATAGAAAAAAATAATAAATGCAACGTGTTCTGAGGGAAATGTTTAAAGAAATATACCAAAACGTTAATGGTAGTTGTATTTCGGTGATAGGAAGATAGATTTTTTTTTAGCTACTTTTCTGAACTTTTCACATGTTGTTGTTATTGTTAAGCATGTACTACTTTTGAGTTGGAAAAGTAAATTAACCAGAATGTTAAATATGTCACAGCTCAAGGGTGTATGTTTTGGACAACCAGACTTATTTTCAGACATATGTCAGTTTACCAGGAAATTAGCCAGATTTTGAACATTAGCCATATTGCATGTGGGTGTGCCATATGGGTGTGCTGACCTTAAAATGGGAAACGGCCAGAGTATGTTCTTCAGCCAGTTAACTCTGCTTGGCGGCATCTCATGTATAATTTAAGCTGAATGCCAAATGGCCTACTTATCACTCTGTATTCTCAGTGCAGACATTTTATCAGCAGAGGGTTTTGAAACAACCAGCCTCTTTTTTCATCAGTGGTAGCAGGATGAGATTCTGTCGTTGAGCCACTGGAATTAGGTTAGGTTACTGTTAACACACAGGAAGCAAAAGATAAGTAAATGAATTTAACCTGGTTTGGCAGATAGACACAGGACCACATGGCCTATTTCTGTCTTCTAGAAATTTGATCACATTGGTATGGATATGTCTCTGACAATTCTGTAAACCATCCACAACTTCAGTGGAGAAAAACCCAAACACTAAATAGTGAAGCAGCTAAAGTACTTGAGTTTTTTTTCTGTTAAGAGCTTTTCTCATGAGCATCTTATGTGTTAGCTTTGCTTTCTGTTTTTCTGGTTTCTAGGCAGTAGTAATGTTGGGGACACACTCCCCACTGGGCAGCTGTCCAACATCCCATGGCGCCGAGCAGGGGTAAAGTACACAAACAATGAAGCCTATTTTGATGTCGTTGAAGAAATAGATGCAATTATAGATAAATCAGGTAATTGTGTGCATATTATCAGGGAAAAAACAGTTCAGCTGACATAAGCTGAATAGAAAACCGAAATCCCTTGGCAGTATGCATTTCAGTGGAAAGGCATTCATTTTCAAATCTGTTTATTTTGTCCAGAGGTTACATATTATTTTCATAACCTCTAGTTGAGAAATGCCAAACCTTTGTAAATCAGATCTCATGCCACCTTACTTTAAGCCAATTATTACCCTATATTCATTTCCATCTTGCCATTTATTCAGTTTAATATTTGTTGTATATCTACTATGCACCATATTTTTTGCTACCACTTTATGTGCAGTCCTTCTAGTAAAGACCCCAGACTAAAGAACAGTACTGTATTAGAATCATAATGTTTTATTAAAAACATCTAGTCCAACCCTCACATTTTATACATGGGGAAACTGAGGCTTAGAAGAGTTAAGTAATCTGTTCAAGGTCACACAGCTAGTTGGTGTGTGAATATGAGTTACTGTGAATTATAGACACTATCTCTACAGTGAGTGCCCTTTTTATTATAAAATTCCATTGTATGGAATAATAGCTGTACTATTAAAGAATAATGGCCCCTATTTCTTAAAAGTTAACAGCTAGCTTAGTCCATTTCATTAGAAACTTGTCTAATTTTATTTAAAATATTTTAACTTTGATTTATTGTTAAAATATTTTAAATAACATTAGCCAAGTTTCTAATGAAATGGACTAAGCTTCCTGTTAACTTTTAAGAAATAGGAGCCATTACAAACAATAAATGCTGGAGAGGGTGTGGAGAAAAGGGAACCCTCATACACTGTTGGTGGGAATGTAAATTGATACAGCCACTATGGAGAACAGTATGGAGGTTCCTTAAAAAACTAAAAATAGAACTACCATACGACCCAGCAATCCCACTACTAGGCATATACCCTGAGAAAACCATAATTCAAAAAGAGTCATGGTACCACAATGTTCATTGCAGCTCTGTTTACCATAGCCAGGACATGGAAGCAACCTAAGTGTCCATCAACAGATGAATGGATAAAGAAGACGTGGCACATATATACAATGGAATATTACTCAGCCATAAAAAGGAACGAAATTGACCTATTTGTAGTGAGGTGGATGGACCTAGAGTCTGTCATACAGAGTGAAGTAAGTCAGAAAGAGAAAAACAAATACCGTATGCTAACACGTATATATGGATTCTAAAAAAAAAAAAAAAGGTCATTAAAATATTTTAATTTTGAAAACAAAAACACTAATTTGAAAAGATACATGCACCCCAGTGTTCATAGCATTATTTACAATTGCCAAGATATGGAAGCAACCTAAGTGTTCATCAACAGATAAATGGATAAAGAAGATGTATACACAGTGGAATACTACTCAGCCATAAAAAAGAATGAAATTTTGCTATTTGCAGCAATATGGATGGACTTGGAGGTCATTATGCTAAGTGAAATAAGCCAGATAAAGAAAGACAAATACTGTATGATATCACTTATATGTGGAATCTTAAAAAATACAACAAACTATTGAATTTAACAAAAAAGAAGTGGACTCACAGATATAGAGAACAAATTAGTGGTTACCATTGTGGGGTGGGGTGGGAGAATGGGAGACACAAACTATTGGGTGTAAGAGAAGCTCAAGAATGTATTGTACAACACGGAATATAGCCAATGTTTTAACTGTTTAATTTACAGTTAATTTAATAACTGTAAATGAAAAGTAACCTTTAAAAATTGAATAAAATTTTTTTTTAATTTTAAAAATCACTGGAAAATAAGTATTTTAACTTCACATCCAGCAGTCTTACAAGGTTGACACTATAAAGATAGGGACAGGTTTGATTTTCCTTAGAATTGTCATATTCTAACCAGAGATAGGTACAGGCCATGGCACTCAGTAAAGAAGCTATCTGAACTAGTGTAATGGGTCCTCTGTCCACTAACCTTTTAATAGATGTGCAAAGCTTCAGTATGTCTGACACCCAGGAGATATCTCCATTACTTCAGATACAGTGATAGCTCTAGTAAAGATGCAGATTCCAATGATGTTATCACCTTTATTTCTTTCTTTAGGGTCTACAGTCTTTGCAGAAATTCAGGGGGTAATTGATGCTTGCATTAAGCTATCTGGAATGCCTGACCTTTCCCTTTCTTTCATGGTAAGTTTTGTTCTCCTGTTTTGTAGCTCCTTGCAAGCCTAATACATGTGAAGTACTAAATGAAATGATAAATACTGAGACATGTTTGTTTTAGATTGCAAAGGATTATCTAAGAAATATTCCTAACACAGCTTCCAAAGACAGTAGCTTACATGATGAGCATTGCCTTTATGGAAAGGCTGAGGAGGGGTCTTTGCCTCTGAGTATGCTGGAAGTAGCTTAAATGGCTGGCTGGCGTCTGCAAATGTGCAGTGCTGCTTTTCCTGAATTATTACATGCTTTGTTGATATGAAAGGGCATTGATCTTTTGCATCATTTTAGATACAGCATGATACACTACTAAGAACCGTAAAGAGAACTGAGCTCTGATGCTACCTCTGCCTCTAACTTGTCCTGACCCTGAGCTCTTTGAACCTCAGTTTTTTCATCTATGAAATGGAAATGATACCACTCACATTTTCTACCTCATAGTTATTGAAATTCAAATAAAATAATGTATATAAAATATTTGCAGACTTTAAAGCATTGTGAAACTGTAAAGTTGTGTTGATGTGATCATAATAAACTCTTACATGACTTCTCTATCTTGATGAAGCATATTAATTTCTCACAATATCTGAATTAGAGTTGCAATATTCATTATACTTTATTTATTTATTTTTTAAAAAAATATATTTATTTATTTTTGGCTGTGTTGGGTCTTCTGTGCGAGTTCGGTTTCTGTGCGAGGGCTTTCTCTAGTTGCGGCGAGTGGGGGCCACTCTTCATCACGGTGCGCGGGCCTCTCACTGTCGCGACCTCTGTTGTTGCGGAGCACAAGCTCCAGACGCGCAGGCTCAGTAGCTATGGCTCACGGGCCTAGTTGCTCCGCGGCATGTGGGATCTTCCCAGACCAGGGCTCGAACCCGTGTCCCCCGCATTGGCAGGCAGATTCTCAACCACTGTGCCACCAGGGAAGCCCCATTATACTTTATAAATATGGTTGTCTTCTGTTTCCCTGGCAGAACCCAAGGCTTCTAGATGATGTCAGCTTCCACCCCTGCATCCGGTTCAAGCGTTGGGAATCTGAAAGAGTTTTGTCATTTATTCCTCCAGATGGAAACTTCCGACTTATATCATATCGTGTCAGCTCACAAAAGTATGTTGATGCATCGAATCTCCTGTCATATATCAGTGTACTGCATAGAACTCACTTTTCCCTGTTTCATTCTGACAAGTTGGGTACTTGAATTCATCATTGCTCCCTTTAGCCATTGCTCACCAGGAGACCCAGGAAGAACTGGTGAAAATGTGTGTCTAACATAATCAGTATACTTTGAATCTTAAGAGTATAGAGTAGTAGTAAATTAGACTGTAGTAAGAATATATACCTGAGAGCAAGCATTTTGGACCATGCATAACCTGGGCGAAACTGTGAACCCATGCCATAATTTTACTGTGGTCTGTGGACGTCATGCCTGATAGAAGGAGACAGACTTACCTGTAGCTCTCTAGGACATTCTTCAACTAACTGACTTGAAGTCACTCTTCTCTGCACTGAAGTTTAAATGAATGATTTAAATGATTTAGCATCGTGGGTTGTAGCTGGTTTGTCCCTTGAAAATATCAGAGTATTTTGGTAACATCAGAACAGGACTTAAAAGCAGAGGAATTGTTTCTTGGCCCTTACCACATAGAAACTGATTTATTTAGTTTGTATAATTTTAAATTATCTTTCTATGGGATCTTAATTCATTTCTTTAAACTAGGGCTATTTGCCCCAATTGTTTATACTATAATTAAGCTTCAGATTTCTATCTTGATTTGTATACTTACTGCTCAGAAATTGTATAATTCCTAGCAGAGTGGTTCCAGAACACTGTGCTATATTCAACCTGCCTTGGTACACATACTCAATCTGCGGTTCTGGGGGTATAGGATACTCTGGACTGAGGTTTTCAGGCCACCTCTGGAACTCACACTATTAATTGTATGTTTTTGTGGTTGTGTCTTTCTTTCTCTTTTTAGTCTAGTGGCAATACCAGTATATGTGAAACATAGCATCAGTTTTAAGGAGAACAGTTCTTGTGGTAGATTTGATATTACAATTGGACCAAAGCAAAATATGGGGAAAACTATTGAAGGAATCACAGTGACAGTTCACATGCCAAAGGTTGTGTTGAATATGAACCTGACACCAACACAAGGCAGCTATACATTTGATCCAGTTACCAAGGTACAGCCACCTAAAATCAAGAGTGAGCAAGTGTTTCTGCAATCTTTATTTTGTGCTTTGGGGATGTGGGGGGACAGAGGGAAGGGTCTAATGTCTTGGTTAAAATTAAAGTTCCTAACAAAACCTAGAATGCATACTGTGCTGTGCTTCTGCCACTGCCTGAAGAGGGAATCCTGCATCTGCTGCTGAGTCGACGAACAGAAAAGTGAGACTCATTCTTTCTTCCTTCAGAGTCTGCCTTTACTTATCCATTGATAATCCAGAGATTCACTCACTCTTCAGTGAGGAAGATGTCTCATAGAAGCCTGTGATATAAATTTTGTCTTCCTTTAACAAACAAGGAAACTAAAGCTCTGAGGTCAAGTGACTTGCTCAAAGTCACACAGCTAGTTAGAGGCAAGGTTGGGATTTGAACCTAAGGCTATCTGGTAAAAAACTTTTTAAAAAGAGAAAAGCATTATGTGGATATAATGATCTATTAATTGTTAATAGATATTATAATCTATTAATTGTTAAATTTTCTGTAGAAATTAAGACCTTTCTCTTCCTTTCTCATTTAAAAGCATTGTTTCATACTCTTCCACAGAGGATGTTGGCTAGGAAAGCTGCCTTCTCCCCCTACATATATTTGCCTCTAGCAGAAGGATTTCAGAGGAATTTTAAAAGATGATTTTTCTCTCTGCTTCCTGCTTGGGTAAAAAATGATTCTTTTCCTCAGTAGAGTCATTGAGCTACCTGGTAAATGAAAAGGGGTTTTGGTTTTTTTTTAGTAAAATCATTGAATGTTAAAGATCATCTAATCCAATCCTGAGGATTTGAAGAATCTCCCCAGAGACCACACATGGCTGAGAAGTGAAGGGGGAGCTCCAGATCCCTGGCCCTTCACCCCAGCTTCAAACATAATAGCTTCACTTTCTCATCTGTTACTGAGCTTCCTCACTAAAGATTTCATTTGAACAAAGAGTTCCATCACTAAAAGTTTAAAAACACCAATTTAGGCCCATCTTCTTATTTTACGGAAAAATAAACTTAGGCCCAGAGATAAACAGTAAAGGTGGTATAGTGGAAAGAACATTTGATACCAGAGAGCTGTAGGTTCAAATCCCAGCCTTGCCTCTAACTAGCCGTGTGACCTTGAGCAAGTCATTTGACAGAGCTTTAGTTTCCTCTTTGTTAAAAGAAGACAAAATTCACATTACAGGCTTCTATGAGACAGCATATGAATAGTGCTAAGCACAGTGCTATATCCAAAAGTAGATGCCTAACAAACATTGGTTCTCTGCCCTCACTCTTCATTCAGAGTCACAGAACTAATTAGTGATAAAACTCAGTGGAAATCCCAGGTCTGTTTCCAAGACACTGTGCTTTATTTTGTACAGAAGTTTATGGTGTCTTTGAACATATGTCTTTAATAAATAGTTCAGAATGTTTTTGCTTTTTATGTCTTTTTAAGGTACTAACGTGGGATGTGGGAAAAATCACTCCACAAAAGCTCCCCAGTCTTAAAGGACTGGTAAATTTACAATCTGGAGCACCTAAGCCAGAAGAGAATCCAAGCCTCAACATACAGTTCAAGATCCAGCAGCTTGCCATTTCAGGTAAGGAGAAATTTGACTTGTGTTTAAGGGTAATTGAGTTTTGCTGAGGTCAGCTACTAGGATCTTAGAAGGGTAACTGACATTCCGTCTCTACAAAGAGCAACAGCTCCAGCATGCCTTTCACTCTGTGCTATGGGTACAGTGGTTTTGGAGAGCACCTTATTTCACACAGCTTCCCTTCACCCCTACCCTCATTCAAGCACAAAGAAAGGAGCCATTCATACTCAGAGAAAGTAGAATTATCCTAAAAGACACTGCTTGTCCACATGGGAATCTGAACTAAAACCATACTTCCATAGTGCTATAATCTGTGAATGGTAGAAGGAACATTGCTTCCAAATGGTGACAAGGACACTGGTTAATGTCAGATTTACTGTGTAGTAAACTCTATTTGCTAAGCAAATATTGTATTGGTTGGTGTTACCAGGATAGTAATTTATTCCTTTCCTTACCTATTCTTTTTGACACAGGCTTAAAAGTAAACCGCTTGGACATGTATGGGGAGAAATATAAGCCATTTAAAGGAGTCAAATATGTCACGAAAGCTGGAAAGTTCCAAGTGAGGACATGAGAAGAGGCCAGAATTCCTCAAGATATGTTTGTTTTCCAAGTGTCATTACAGTTTATTACCATTAGGTACCAATTGGATGGGAATACATATTCTAGTTAAAGCATTTGTGTCGAGCCACACACCGCTAACAGAGTTGCTTAGTAATCAATGTAGGGTTCTTAAGGAGCTTTAAGCTAAGGAAACTTCTGAATGACTTAGCTTATTTGTATCTTGTCACTTAGGAAGATTTTAGAGGTGATTTCCTCCATAGGGAGACACCAGCTGGAGGCTACATATTTTAACAGTCAAGGCAAAAGTCTACAGTGATAACCTCTCTCCTAAAACAAGTGAGCTGGTCTCAGCAGGAGCTATCTTAGTCTGTAATTGATGTATCAAGTGCAGCCAAATGTCACACTTGATCTTAGCCATCCCAAATCTTCTGTCCCAACACAGGAAAAATTCCTCCCACCCCAAGAAGTTTACAGAAAACTGCCTCTTCGAGTGTTTGCCTTATTCAGCTTTTCACTTATGCCATTAAGCAAGCACTGTAGCAAAAGCCACTTCACATGGCCCTGGCAGGGAGCACTGCTGCTCCATGCTCCATTCTCACTGTACTTGATATTGTATTTTTTATAAATAAGATTTTTATGTAAAGCTCAGATTTTGATTTATAGGGACCTTGCTGCAGTAAGTACCATCTCAGTTTTGTGCCACTTGGTTCAGCTGTTAGCACAGTAAAAATGATTTGTATCAAAGGGCTGAATGCTTTAAGGTAAAAAAAGGGAACACTACTTCTGCTTTTAGGAAGTTATTGCAAGCACAAGCATTTGAGATTTTAAGCAAATTAATGTAGTAAAAGAGAAACTTAAGTGAACCTTTGCCATCTTCATGTTTTATAAAGCTTATCCAACACCACTTAAAACCAGTTAGCCTGAAGGCCTCATGCCCTAGTTCAGCTAAAGGAAGAAAATGTGCCTGCCTCACTGTTGTCAATCTTTTTTTTTTTTTTTTTAATCTTTTATCTCTTTTTGTTGTTGTTCTTTTTTTTTTTTTTTTTTTTTTTTTTTTTTTTTTTTAAATTTTTTTATAGCTACTTTTATTATTTATTTATTTATTTATTTTTGGCTGTGTTGGGTCTTCGGTTCGTGCGAGGGCTTTCTCTGGTTAGGGCAAGTGGGGGCCACTCTTCATCGCGGTGCGGGGACCGCTCTTCATCGCGGTGCGCGGGCCTTTCACTATCGCGGCCCCTCCCGTTGCGGGGCACAGGCTCCAGACGCGCAGGCTCAGTAGTTGTGGCTCACGGGCCCAGCCGCTCCGTGGCATGTGGGATCTTCCCAGACCAGGGCTCGAACCCGTGTCCCCTGCATTAGCAGGCAGATTCTCAACCACTGCGCCACCAGGGAAGCCCTGTTGTTGTTCTTAAGGGTTTCAACTTGCCTACACTCCTTGTCTTCAGGGGAACTCCCTTTTCATATTTTGTGCTTCCCAATTCCCTAATCTTTTCACAATATGAAAAGTCAGTAGATTCCTTCCTGAAACTACTGTTGTAACTGTCACTGGAGTACTTAAATGTCTCTACTGACAAAGTACATGAAAGTACACTATAATGAGGCAGAAACAAAATCCTCAGTAGCATTGATAAACCTGTATTGATCTCCATGGTTGGCAAGTCAGTCCACAGTTGTTATCATTTAACTTGATTGACTTAGAAGTCCTTGCCCAGTTATTTTGCTTCATTAGACATGAAGAATGGAGAAAGTTAAGATGTAAGTGCTTGTTCTTGCTATTAGCTTTCTCTTTGTGACTCCATTCTTTTCATTGTCAACTTATCCCTTACCGTTGTCATGCTAACCGTAGCCCTTACACTCATCCCACTCTGCTGTCAGGGCTAGTGGTTGGTGCTGGTACAGGGAGCCCACTGTACAGCAGCATTCTTACCTTTGCCTGCCTAGGGCACCCAGCCTGCCTTTCACCTAATAGGAAAGGTTACTTTCTGCAACTTAGTAATTTCTAGGGTAACCAATATCAGCTTGGCAGCTAAAATTAAGATGTTGCCAAATATTTATTCCCTTTGCCTAAGATTGGATACCCAGTTCAATTGCTTTTCATTTTAATGTCTTCCTCTTCAAAGTTCATACCTCAAAAGAGCAATCAATACATTTACTTCTCTTTCTGCAGAATCCCTAATCTCAATCATCCATATATGGACTAATTTTCTTTCTGTGCTATCTTCTCATATACAAGCAGATTGTATGCCAAGAGTCCCTTGCTTCTAGCAATTTCTGCTGAAACTTCCAAGTAGACTGTTTCCTTTTACAATTAAATTATTGTATTTATTAATTTGATTGAATCCAGTAAGTCCTTTCTCTAGCTCTGGCTACACTGTCAATAAAAAGATGAAAGCAACAAGTTGATTTTTTAGCTTGACTGTTAATTGAGCATTCTCAGCTGGGCATGCCTCAGTGTTAGGGCAGGCTGAACATGGTCACATTTTACTCTGCATCATCACACAAGGTGTGAGGGTTGCTGCAGAGCACTTCCAAGTGCTCCTCTCTTGACCTCAGCCTTATATACTTTCTCTAACCATCACCCTTTTAGCCACAGACTGAACAATAAGTGATCAAAGCTACTCTCCCTACCACCACCTACTAACAACAAAGATCCATGAATTCTTAGTAGTATTGAAATATTTTTCAAGCACAGAATTCCAGATAATTCCAGAATAGCCTCATTTTCTAAATTCTTAAAGGAGTATAACCCAAAAGCTCATTTTCTGCATAAAGGAGTCACCATCATTTTATTCAAAGGGAGTTCATGTGATGGGTTCATTCCTTAAGTGCTGCTATAGAAGAACCTTGGAAAATACTGGTCCTGGTGTCCTTAGAGTCATCTGACTCGAGAAAAACTATAATGCAGCAGGAAGGCAGCACCAGTGAACATATGGTGAATAGAAAAAATGAGACCATGAATACTGTTTTCAGATATTGCTGAGCTAATTCAGTACCTCTGGACAGTTCCCTTTAACTCAGACAGCTGGAATCTGCCTCCCTAGTCAGCAACTTTTCTAAGTTAAAGCAGTGATAAGTAGTCAGTACTATCCCCCTTTAGTGATATTTACCACTTTCAGATCTGGAAAATAAGGCAAAAATACTGATGTCCCAGCTCTGCTTCAAGAACCTGTTCCTACTCTTAGAGCTTCCTCAAGCAAGAAGAGGAATATGTGCCCAAAAGCTAGCTCTGCCTCATAACTCTGGTGGATCCCTGACAACCCTGTTGTTCTGTATTGGGCTTTAGAATATTAACTATAGACCTGCAATATTCCTGCACATGTAATAGCTTTAGCTTAGGGGATAGTGATGGCCTCCACATACAGCCAGAATCTTCTAAGATGGACTGCTTCAACCAGGGGATGATCTATATCATCTGGCTGCTTTCCTCTTACTGCTAACCTTTTGTCACTTCTGCTCCTTCTAGTTTATAATCCCCAGTGTTGTCCTTTATTACAAAGATCTTGTTAAGTAAATATATTACCGCTGGTTTCTACTTCTTCCAGTACAATATTTGGATTAAATAAAAATCTTTAGTTCCCACATTTTGAGGATTAGCTTCTCTGGCTATGCTTCAAAACAAAGGAGAAACCTGATATAAAAGCTCTTGCTGAAATAACACCCATCATTTAAAGCATTATTTATATAAATGCACTTTATTGTTTTAAACAGAAGAGGCAGAAAATATTTGCATATAACAAATCCTAGCTTATAAATGTAGTTTTTTAGTGGTGATGTCTAATCAGCATTCAGGGATTTTTTTTTTTTTTTTAATTTGCTTCACTGTGTCTTCAGCACTGATATTAGAGAAAAGCACATTGGTATAAAGTGTAAACCAGTGTCTCAAAACACTGGAGGAACTTGGAGAGCAAACATGATTTTTCTTATTTCCTCTAAGTAGTCTTTAGTAAAACAAAAGGTGATCTTTGGCATAGATTCATACTTTAAAGGCATTAATATTGCATTTATATCAGGTAAGCAACTATACAAGGATGCTGAGGGCCTTGAAAATAATCATCAGTTAAAAGGAAACAGAGGAGGCCTGAGTGTACAGTACCAACTTAAGACAAGTTTTACACATTTGATGTTAGGGTCTAACACACACTGGAGGTGGGGAGGACATTCAGGCAAGGGTTCTTACTCCTTTACTCATCCAGTTCTGGCTTTGGGAAGAAATATAGTTTCATGTGCTGGGGAATGCTTAGACAGCAGTGATAAGTACAAGAAAGGAAAAATTGCCTTCTCTCACTTAGCTAATAGGAAACTTACTATGGTGATAATTAAATATTATACCCATTACTCTCTTAACAACTGTACTTAGGAGGGAGGGTAGGATGCAAGGGGCTTGGCTGTTGTTGGCTGAGGGAGGTAGGAATCACTGAGGACTATTTCCCATCGATTCATCCCCAGCAGTGCCAGAATTCCAGTCTGCAAGTACCGCCTCCCTTAGGTAGGAAGTGTCCTTCAGACAGGACTGCCTTTCCATTAGACACTCCTGGGGACAAGCACCAATTCTTAGGACTGAATTTCAAAAGGATAAAAACGATCTTTCAAAATTATAGAACAAACATATATCTTTAAAACCTTGCTTAGGAAGGGTGTGGGAAGAATACAAAAGCCAGGACAGGAGACATGATTTGGTTAAAAATTAAATGCAGCATTTCAGCTCAGAAAGAACAATAAGAGCTAAGAATGAATGATAAGGCCTCAGCATAGATCTCTGCAGGCAGTGACAAAGCGTGGAGTGCCTGGGAGTGGCCCTGCTGGGAGGATGGGCAGGGCCACGCCCCGGCCACTCTGCCTCTCCAGTGGCAGAGAGCACCAGGACACACAGTGTGTTCTTGGGATGGCTACCTTGGCAGGCCGAGGCAGGATATGGGACGGAAAGTTTCCCTAGCACAGACATTGCTCTGGAGTGAGGTAAAGACAGAATCACATGATTTGGTGATTTCCTCCTGACAAAGTGAAATTTGGTTTTGTACTGTGGGAAACTAGAAGGATTAAATTGGGGAAGGGCAGGAAGTGAATCCAGGCCCCACATGCTGGGGCTCCCCAGAGGCCACCTTCCCCTGCAACAGCAAAGCTCACTCCTGAAAAGGACCAAGGTAGCACAGCCAAGGAAGGCAGGCAGGGTCAGCAGCAACATGGAGAGCCCAAAAAAATTTTGGAGGCACAGTGATTTCCTTAACTGACTTGCCTGGGCCCTGGGTCTTGGGAGCCTGGTGGAAAGAATGGGGGACAGGGGCAGAAAGGGAACTGTCCTTTAGGGAACAAGGGCAGAACAGGATGTCTGGCTAGTGTTCACTCTTGGATTCTGAGCTTATGTGAAGTCCATGGGCTAGAAACCCCGTCTGCCTATTGGGACAGAGTGTGCACAAGTAAAGCCGTGTTCAAGAATACAGGCTTTATACGGAGACACATTTCAAAGTGTCCATGACAAGAGTATAAATGTTTTCTAATGTGAAGAGGCCCCATTCCTTTCTGTTATGTCAGGCCAAGATGTGGCTTTCAACCCCCCAGTAATCTTGGGTGGCTTCTGGGACTCCGATCATTTTCATTCTGTTCAGCAGGGGCTTCTGTGTTAGCCAGGTTCAACCAGGTGTCTACTGGTACCAGGGAGTCTTTCTAACCCAGCGCAGTGTAAATCCAGCATCTGTTCGAATTTTGATTGAAGCTGCTTCTGCTTCTCGAACAGTCTCCTTCACCGACTGCATGAGGTTCTGGGCGTTGTGAACCAGCATCTCTGTGGCCTGTAAGGAAAGAGGAGCTCTCCATTACTCACAGTCCCTGATGGAGCCCAGCCTCTGAAACAGGCTTAAGCCAGGAATGGAACGCAGTTTACCCTACCTGTACCTGGCATCCCTTCTATTTGTCATATCACTGGTGGTTTATAGCTGGATCACCAAAAAGAACCCAAAACTGGACCATCACTGATTGTATACTGTACCCTCAGATGGCTTCTAGTGTATACTCCTTTCCTGGTGTTCAAACAAGCCCCTACCTCGGGCTCTTGCAGTTCCCTCTACCTAGAATGCTCTTCCCCCAGGTATCCCATGGCTCACCTCTCACCTCCTTCAGATCTTTGCCCAGTTGTCACCTTGCTGAGGCTTTTCCTGCTCACCTTATTTTAAATCACAAACTACCTTCCCAACTCCCAGCATGCCTCATCCTCCAATTCTTTCTTCACTTTTCTCTACCGAACTTACCATCACTAATTGATGTACTATATGTTTTACCTAGGTTGTTTATCTATGTTTCATCTAATTTTATCTAAAATTTAAGTTCCATGAGGGCAGCAATTTTTGTCAATTTTGTTCTCTGCTGTACCCTAGTGTTACGTCAGTGCCTGTCACATGAGGTATTTCATAAACATTTAATTAACACATGAAAAATAACCAAGTGAACCAACCACCTTATAAATCCATGAAAATCTAAATAAGTAAATCTTGTAAACATACAAAATACAGGACTAAGATCACACTAGTAACTAACTTATCCATTAACTCAGTAATTCTTTTTTTTTTTAATTCTTAAATATTTTTGAGCTACAGACCCTTTGAGGGTTTAATGAAGGCTGTGGATTCTCCCCAGAAAAAATTGCTCACGTGCACAAAATTTGTACATGCAATTTCAGAGGGTTCATGGGCTCTGAGAGGCATAACTATGGACTAGAATTCCCAATCAGTTAATCTTTTTGCTTGGTCAACAAAGAGGCTGAGGCCCAGCGTGATTCGGGGACTTGCCAGCCCAACTCACACAACAGTCAGGGTGAGCCTCAAAACTTCTGACTTGCAATCCTGTGTTTCTTCCATTCTACCACACTGTCAGTTTCTTCCTTTTTTTTAACTGGAATATTTAATGGAACATAGTAGATACTCCCAAGATACATTTTTGTTGGCTAATTGATTAACTGATAAGGTCGGAAACTCTGAGTCTTACCCTTTCTTCCCTGTTTTTTCTATTTCCTTTTCTTGGGGCAGGAGAGATCACATGACAGGAAATAGCCTAGTGCCCAAACCCTGCCTAGAATACGTGGAAGTTAAAGGTTAAAATCCAGTTCCCATGGTTTGGGAGAAGAGAGGGTTATGGTGAGAGCTGTTGAATTAAAACATGGTAGTTAAGGTAGCACTACTGACACCAAGAGAAGTAGCCTCCTTGTTCCTCTAAAGTGCTCCTAACCTCTGTCTCCTGGCCCAGACAAGGAGAGGGATTGTGTCTATTTCATTAACTCCCCTACATAGTATGTAATACAGTGCCACATACATATCCCATTGTATGATGAGCCTTGTCTGAGCAGTTCAACAAAAGATGTGCTACCTTCCATAAGAAGAAATTGTAAGTCTGGCTCATAGCAGAGCCTACTAGAGAGGAAATAAGGAGAGGAAGAGGTGCTCAAATGAGGGCTTTCTGAGAAGACCTGAGCCACGTTTCCAGGAGGCAGGGAAGAGAAAAAACTGTGACTGCCGAGATACATACAAGAAACACTTAAGGACTTCCCTGGTGGTGCAGTGGTTGGGAGTCCGCCTGCCTATGCAGGGGACACGGGTTCTAGCCCTGGTCCTGGAGGATCCCACATGCCGCGGAGCAGCAGGGCCTGTGCGCCACGGCTACTGAGCCTGCGCTCTAGAGCCCACGTGCCACAGCTGCTGGGGCCCGTGCACCTAGAGCCCGTGCTCCTCCACAGGAGAGGCCACCGCAATGGGAGGCCCGCGCACCGCAATGAAGAGTGGCCCCCGCTCGCGGCAACTAGAGAAACTAGCTCGCGTGCAGCAACAAAGCTCGCGTGCAGCAACGGGGACCCAACACAGCCAAAAATAAATATATAAATAAAATTTTAAAAAAAATAAGACTAAAAAAAATAAAGGGAAATCTGACCCAACCTGTGAAATTATCTTTAAAAAAAAAAAAAAAAAAAAAAAAACACTTAAGCAAACACTCCCACCATCTTTATTTCATTCTCTGTCAAAGAAACCAAAAGAGAAGCACCTCGTTTGAGATGTCATTTCAGCCTCAGCACAGGCCTAACCACCTCATGCCCCTGAAAAGCCTACATTATTCATCCTCCCTGAGATACTTATCACCCAGAGAACAAGGAAACAGAAATTCACCAGCCAGAAGGATAGAGTGAGCAGGACTGAACAGGCACTGGAGGCCTCGACAGAGCCAAACCTCTTCCAGGGAGGAAAAGAACCGAGTAGAGTCCTAACTGCTGCTGATTCACTTAACCTCCCTAACCTCCCAAGGCCTCAATTTCTCAACTGTAAAATGACAAGAGTTGCACAAGAGCTTTTTACTTCCTTTTCCAAATTTCTGATGCATCTCTCCAACATAGATGCCCTTCTAAGAGAACTGAAGACTCCATCCTACATACTGAATACCCATTTCACAGGTAACATTTCCTCAAGGCTGAATTAAACTGCTATCAAGTGGCATAGAAGCTGCTGGCGAGAAGTCAGAAGCACATACCTGCTCAGACTCCTCGTCACTTATGTTGGTCCGGCCCAGCATGGTGGCCTTCACCGTGGACAGGATTTTGAGCTGGGTGCTTATGGTTGGGATTCGCTCGCATACCTAAAAAGAAAATTTAATTTAGTATGTTTGTTTTTCTTGTCCACAAGCTCCCTGAGGACCAGACTTAATTCACCTCTGTATTCTCAGTGGCTGGCATGCAGAAAGCATTCAGTAAATCAGCAGCAGGATTCCAATTGTTTTCCCCCTAGGATCAGTATAGTCCTTCTGTCCAGACATGGAAGCATTAAAATTCTTTCATTTGATTCAGAAATAAACTTGCCTGTATCTCTCTTTCCCAAATACACATGTGTATTTCTCCTTTCTGCTATTTCTTCCCATTCTGAAATACCTCCTCCTCCTTGCTCACCCAGTTTTCTCTCTCCTGCTTTGCACCCTACCCCCTGCCCCCCCCCCCCCACACACACTTTTCCTGAGTACCTGTAAGAGGTTGGTTCTAATCCGCTTATCTGTGCACTGCTTGGCAACCTCCTTGGCCAACCGAGTCACCTCATCTGAGGCCTTGGCTATGTCCTTGGCACACTGAATCAGTGCCCGCTTGGTACCGCTGCCCCCTCTGACCAGCCGAGACATCTCAGCCATCAGCAGAGCCATGCGCTTGGCTGCTGCAATGATGTCATTGCCCTAGAGAGAAGCAAGATACAGTGTGAGCTCAGCCCATACTCTGGCCAAGTTAGGGAAGGAAGTAGAAGCACAGAGAAGAGAGGAGGGAGCCTGCTGCTCTAGCAGCCCTCTGGAAGGGTGAGAAGAAGATATACAGACTATTCTTGAGTGATATGGATAGCACAGGAGAAAGAAGAGTGAGCCAGGGTACTCTCCCCAGCACTCAGTGAGAGTGAGAGAGAGAGAGGGAGAGATCACCGGACCAAAAAAGACTTGGATATTAATCTGAAAGGGCAACATGTGAGCCCCAGGCATAGGACTAAACAAGCATTTCAGCATTTCCAGGTTAATCATGTCAATAAATTGGGGATGGGCCCAAGAAGTTGGTTAAACAGGCATTTTCCTTTCTGTGGGGGGAAAGCAGTACAGCTGGCCTGAAGGGAAAAATACAGATGAGCCTTTCTAGATGCTGAAATCATTCTCTTTATCCTTACCCTTGTTACAAACAGCAGCCAATGATTGTCGCTGCTTAACTAGAATTTAAACCAAGTAACTATTAGCCTTGGTGAAAAAAAATTTTTTTCTGACCTAGTCTGCTCCTGCCCTCCCTCTACTGCCTCTTGTCTGTACTCTCAGCCTAAAGGAACATGTTATTTTAATTTTTCACATTTAAAAAGGCCAAGAATCAATTCTTCAGTCCTCTCAGCTAAGTGGCTTCAATTAAAGAAACTTTCACAGTTAAGAGGATGCTGGGGGAGGCGTTGGGAAAATAAAAATCGTGAGTCAAGCCGTAAATGCAACCCTCACTCCAACTAACAGCAGTTTATCTTACACTGGGCATTTTGGTTCATTAAAACCCTCATGGGTCATAATAAGGAAATGTACAAGTAATTTACTTTATGCCTTCAAAAGGCTGATATTTTGGCTGATAACAACCAAAAATAATAAATGCATTGTTCAAAACTACCTAAAAGGCCAGGCCCTACGCATTTTTCCCCTCATGCTTTTCAATTTCTAGACAATGCAGTGAGACATACACAAACCATGCCACTGCAGGGTGCTCTGTGAGAAACCTCCACAGGTACCATAAGTGGCTGATCATTTACGCTGGAGGGTGTGTAACATCCCGGGCAGTAATTGGGGCCAGAGCGAACACAGGCATGGGAAGAACTCATGAGAATAGGGGTATGTTAGACAAGGCTGGCTGGGCCCACCTCTTCCAGTGCAGACCTGGGATCATTCCAGGATTTCATGACCTTGGTTAGAGGACAGTGTAGTGCCAGGGTTAGTTATTTATTACCCATCACTCTTCAAACCCTTTCTTCTTGCAACATGCCACCTTCAAAGGGAAAAAAGTGATTGCTCCCATCCCCCACTCCCTAAGGCCAAAGCTCTGTTGGTTCCTGTCCTGCAGACTTGAGCGCTATCTGTTCCCTACTCACACCCCCTCTCCCACTGAAACCCCTGAACAAGCCAGTCAGTGAAGCCCCCTTCCCCGTGGGCTCCCATGAAGGCCAGCATCTGCCCCACAGCCAAGTGCAAGACAGCAAGCAGCCCTCCCCAGAAACCCTCCTCACGCTGATCAACTCTGCCTGAGCCATCAGTGAGAGGTCAGCGGGGAGGGGGGATGGGTGGGGGGCAGGCAAAGTCCAGTGATCAGGCCAGATGACCTCTTAATGGTCTACAATGATTCCTGACCTGAAAGTCACTGAGAGAGGCGTCCACGGCTTCCCAAGGGGTTTAAGGTTCCAATATTGGCCACAAGGTCAGTAAGAAAAGGAATCCTTTCAGAAAGTGACCCCATCTCTCTAACCCCCAAACATAAATGCAATCCAGTTAATCTGGCATTAGCAGACCTATCAAACTTGTGAAGCCAGTCCTAACAACAAGGTGCAGACAGACAGATGCCCGCCCGGCTCAGACTCACAGGACCCGCACAGATCATGAGTGATGCAATGTGTCAAGGCTGCACATGGCCAGATGCATAGGGAGCAGCCCCAGCTGGGGGCGCTAATCAGTACCTTACTAGACCACTTGGTAGCTTCCCGATGCAATGACTGAGCCGCTGCCAGAATGGGCTGGTTGACCGGCTGACTGGATGGCACTAGCAGCAGCTCAGGTTCGTAATCGTCTTCCATGTCAGGGGGGACAGGGGACCCAACAGCAGCAGCCGCATCTGCCTCAGCTACAGCACTTACACCCACCTCAGCGGCTGGGTTACCCGGCTTGGTCGATGGCAGGAAGGGTGAGAAACAGGGACAGTGTTAGTAAGAGCAGTATAGGGCTTGGGCAACTGAGCTTCAGCTGGTTTAGTAACCAAAGCTTGCCTAGGATGGGAAAGAAAATGGAGACTCTCCAGGAGTCAGATGAACCGAGCTCCACAGAAGGGGGAGTTCTCAGCCTCCGGCACCGGCCTGTTCACAGTAGAGGAAAGAGGCTTACGCCAGTAGCAAACGGTTTCCAGAGAAACATTTATACAAAGAAAGAAAGTGGCATTCCTTTTGCATACGCTTACTACCAAAGAGTCATTCTCAGGTCAGAACATTTTTGAGAAGCCGAACGACCAAACAATAGTAGCTTATTAACTTTAAAAGGAATCCAGAGGGAAAAAGCAAATGGAACCGCACAAGGTGCTTTGAACAGAACAATGCGAACAACTGCTGGCTCAGATGAACACTGTTCTACAGCTTCCAGGAAACAGAAAGTGTCTTGGGTCAGCTCTGCAGCTGCCAGACACAGATTACTTCCTTCAGGGGTTAAAACTTCCAGAACTGAAAATGATAAATTTGAGGCAACAGATATCAAACCAGGAAAGAGGCAAGAAAAACACAATGGTGAGTGAAGAGGACTTATCAAATACCCCACAATCACCCAGCTAGAAGGAGCCTCAAGAAGACATCTCATCCAGCAACCACCTTTGGGAAAACCCACACTTCAGAGCAGCGCTCCCTATCTAAGGTCTACAGAGACAACACTTCACAATTTCACGTTGCATCCATGACTAGCCGACGAAGAAAGCTGTTCTTCGGGTACACCCTGAATCTCTCCAGTTGCACTTACCCCAAACTCAATTTATTGATATTTCACAGATAACACATGGACTTGTCAACTGACCAAAGCTGAGTTCAGAGGAGCTCAAAACTGGTGCCCATGAGAAAACAGGACCCGTGATGGGGGAGAGAATTAATTTAATACCAGGCATGGGCATTCTGAAAGGCCAGGAAGGAAGCAGAGAGATCAGATGATGAAAATAGGCTAAGGGGGAAAGAGAATGAAAGGAATTGCCCCAATGAAGCCAAACCACTTATATGCTCAGGTTCTTTATATCAAACATCTCTAACCAAGAGGAAGTAAGAGTTTGTGTGGAATTTTATTTGAGGTTGCTACAACTCCTGAAAGTCTTAATCTGCAGAGGAAGCCTGCCTCCAAAAGCTGACTATTAAGTTGGAGGATTCAGGGCCAACAAGGGGTTTGGGTACCTTCTAAATCCTTTCACCTAAACTGTCTCAACCAGGACTCAACTCACCCCCATTCCTTAGAAGAGAGGCCAGCCCACTTCTGCTGGGGTTCAGAGTCCCAAAGTACAATGCCGACCGACAGATACACAAACACATACCACCACCCGGCCTCCCTAAACACACATGGTTCAAGTAGCTCCTGACTTCACACAGCTCAAAGTCAGCCATCCACAGATGCTCCAAACCTCCAGAGACAGTCAGACCTAAGGATTTTTGGCGACAAATGGCAGAGTGGGATAAACATGTAGGCCAGTGCTGTCTGCCCCTTAAGTTTTGTTTGTCTTTAAATTCATGTGTATTTTGTGTTCCACTGCACAATGTATCTGCGTTGTTTTTTTTTTTAAGTTCAAAAGTACATTTATTTAAAATGTGGGCAAGATATCAATATAAAAGAAAAGAGTGTAAGAAGTAAAAATAAAAGTACAAGACATTTCAAATCTTTAACATCCATAATTTAGAGTGTATCTGGGTTTATAAAGAAATTTAAATTTTCCTTAGGGAACTCCCTGGCGGTCCAGTGGTTAGGACTCGGCACTTTCAATGCTGGATGCCCAGGTGCAATCCCTGGTCAGGGAACTAAAATCCCACAAGCTGCGTGGCACGGCCAAACAAACAAATAAATAAATAAAAATTTTCTTTAAAATCTTTGAGTAAAACCAACCTTCACTATCACCCCCACCCCACTCCCCATGTGTACTGGGACTCTGCTAATGGTCCCAGGGGTGTGCGTGCCCCAGCTGGAGAGATATGATTATACGTGATTCCACGGGTCAGGTCCAACACCAGCAAGGTCACCATTCCTTCTTGGAACATGGGCTCACAACTAACAGTTCAGAAAAATACAGAGTTAAAAAACCAAGGTCAAATTCCCAGCCTGAAAAAACCCAAGATCAGCTTCATGTGCAGGAGGTCCCTGAGGAACTACATTCACTACAAGAGCTTGAGGTGGCTGAAGGTGTGAAATGAACACAGGCCAATAGATTGTGGGAATAAAGATGTAGGTTCATGGTAGAAACAGTTTAGAACTGACTTAGAACCACCTTCCACTGCAGGGTTAACAATAATATTTAGCTCTTGTCTAGAAAAGCTACCACTCACTTTTCATCACTCACGAGACATGACTGCTGCAGCATCCAAATTTTCACCAACCATGTTAATATTTACACTTCCAGATTGTTTAGTAGGAGTTAGCCTGGAGCTGTCTTGAGTTGAGGGGTAAGATGCTTCTGAGAAAGGGACAAAGCACATGGCTTCTAAGACACCAATCTACCTGCTTCTGTGAGAAAAGAGAAGGAAAATGCAAATATTTCATGTAGCTATAGCAGAGCCTACAGAAGACTGTGCCGTGTTTGTAGTGTGGATAATTAGCACGAGAACATCTAAAAACATTCAGTGACCCCAAGAAAGAAGAGCAATTTCTAAAAGACCAAATGTCCAGCATCAGGGCAGCTGACACTCTAGAGGACAGAAGGAAAAGAACTTTCATCTCTAACTACAGGTATCCTAGCTCTCACTTTAGCTGCTAGAAGGAGAAACCATCAAGTACCAGAAACATCTCACTAAACCACAAGAAAGAAGAGGATTGTGCTATTGGCAATAACAGGAACCAAAGCAGAGAGAGGGTGATTTTCCAAATAGACTTCCTGGGCTGTGTGCATGGTTCTTCATCCTTTCTCAACAAGAAGAGCTTCGTTACTTACCTTGCTGGACCATTTGCGAGCTTCATCATGGAGCTGCCTGGCAGCCATCATCATTGGCTGGTTAATCACCTCCCCAGCTTTCTGCTCAGGGAACTCTTCATCCTTCTCCTCTGGTGGTGGGGGCCTGGGAGGAGGGACCTCACCCTCAGGCAGAGGTGGTTTGGGAGGAGCAAGCTCATCTGTCAGCTAAGAAAGAATTACCAGGTTGTAAGTAAGGCTCTAGGAACTACTCCCCACCAGAATTCTTTCCTTTCCTTTAAAAAGCATCCCCAAAAAAGCCACCCACATTCACTCCATTTCAGACCATCCACACTGATCATAAGGACCACCTGTTTCAATCTCAACAGAAGCATATTTTCTTCCTTTTTTCTCCACAACAAGTTAGCACCTACTGTTTTGGACACATCCCAGGGAGGCATGCACAGCACTACGGGGCCAAGCATCCTCAAAGGAGATCTAAGTTCTGGTCCTGACTCTGTTGACGGGCAGCTGCATAAGCATACAACTTCTCCCCTGGGCCTTGCGTTCCTCGTTTATCAATGAGGAGTATCTAGACCAAATGACCTCTAAGTTCTTGATTCCAAATGTCAGGACTCTATTGATCACATAAGAATCCATTCCCCAGAACAGCCTTCCCTTACCACCCACCAATAGCCCGGCTGAAAAGAATCAAGTCAAATCAAAAAAGAAGCATTGAAGGCTAGGGAAGCACTGTTCATTGGCTATGGGCACAGTGACCCAATTTTGTCCTCAACAAACTTAGAAACTTAAATATGCAAAAGTAAATTTGGGACATTAAATATAGGAAAGTATATCAGGGACAGTAAATCAAATTATTGCCTTGATAAGCTATTCCCAAGGACAAGCTATTTCCAATACTGTCAGAGAAAATGTCTAAAAATAATGACTATTTCTGATTCTAGGATTTGTATCTGCAAGCTATTGCTCAGCTTTCCTCCCCCTAAACCATCTACCTATGGAAGAAAAAACTCATGGTACTTTGTGGGGCATCAAAAGATTTTAAATTATAGTTAGGGAAAAATTAACTTTTTTTTTTTCAAAAAAGGATTTTATTACTTTTGCTACTAAAAAAAGTCAAATGAAGGAAAGAAGAATGTACACAAGAGTCTAACCACCTCAGTTTTGTCATCGTCAACTGGGAACACACAAATTCTCACCACAAACTGTGCAGATTATTTTCCCACTCCTCACTAACTTGCCCCACTAACTCATCACTCATCACACACTTACCACAGCCAGCTCCTCTGCTCCAGTCACTTCCCACCAGAGCAGGCCAACACCAAAGACCCCCACTTACCCAGCACACTCCATGCATAAGCACTCGGTTAATACCCCGCCAGATTCAAGAATGAAAGTCAAGTTGTGCCTCTGACTGAGCTTCAAGTAAAAGTTAAACAAAGCTACCTAGTGACCGAGGCTCCAGAACAGCCTACCTCTCTCTTGCTACAGTCCCGACACCCTGCTGCTCAATTCTCCCAAACTCTCTGAATTTACTTACTCGGAGCTGTTCAAGGTCTGGCGGAGGAGGCGGGAAGTCAGGCTCCTGAGGTTGGAAGGCTTCTCTGACCTTGGCCACTGCTCCCAGGATCCGGTATCCTGAGTCCAGGAAGCTCTTTTGCAGGCCTAAACACAGACGCCCTCACTTTCAGTTGGGTAGGTCAGTGCCCTGGAGCACTGTCTGTCCAGGAGAAGAACTGGTTTCCAGTAACAAAAGCTGGATATGAAGCTGCCAGTAAGCAGCACAGGCAGTGACTGAAGGGGAAGGGAGGTAAGAGCCAGGCAGATGCCCTGAGGCCTGCAAAGAGTCAGAAGTGGCACAAACCAGCTGATCCCTGTAGGGCTCAGGGTGCCTTCTTGCCTGTACAGCTAACAAGTACTCAGCACATTCCTGGGCCATGAACACTTTGGGCTCAGGTGGTGCTCATCACCTCTCATGATAAAGCAGTCGAGAGATAAGCCTGCCCCACTCAGAACAGGGGAGATGTCAAGTTTCAGATGGGGCACACATTCCCTGGAGTACTTCTCACCTTTCTCCCTACTCCTTTGCGCCACTTGGCATTCAGCATATTAACCCCTACAATGAGCTGCTGCTACTGTGTCCAGTCACCCAGAATTAAGGAATCTACTCAAACTATTAGAAACTCCAATTAGGAAACTGAGCACGGCCTCAGTGATGGTGGGTTGAGAAAACCAGAAAGATTTTACCTGGGCTAGGGACGAACAGGGCAGCCCCTCCTTCCCACTCTCTCACACTGAGTGGATTCTACTCATAGAAGAGGCTAGAAACACTAGAGGCTCACAGGAGGAAGGAATTCAGATGTTTCCGACCAAAAAGGAGTGGTTACATCTTTAGTAGTAATGAAAAAATGATCAAAATTCAGCTAAAGAAAACCCAAATTCTTTGGTGTAGGATCAAGATAATCACCTAGGAGACCCACAGGTTAACTTAGGCCTTCCAGATTTGACAGAAATAAAGAATGTTGTCCAGAGAAAAAGCATTTTAAGAAAAGCAGAAGGTATGCCAGTTACATAAGCTAAATGGTTGATAAACTGGTTATTATGCATCTTTCGAGAAATTTCCAAAATAATGACTAAACAGGACCAGGAGTTATTTAATCAGACATTAAGAAAGCACAGAGGGACTTCCCTGGTGGCGCAGTGGTTAATAATCTGCCTGCCAATGCAGGGGACACGGGTTCGAGCCCTGGGCCGGGAAGATCCCACATGCCACAGAGCAACTAAGCCCGTGCGCCACAACTACTGAGCCTGCACTCTAGAGCCCACAAGCCACAACTACTGAGCCCGCGAGCCACAACTAGTGAAGCCCACGTGCCTAGAGCCCATACTCCACAACAAGAGAAGCCACAGCAATGTGAAGCCCACATACTGCGATGAAGAGTAGCCCCCGCTCGCCGCAACTAGAGAAAGCCCACACACAGCAACGAAGACCCAACGCAGCCAAGAACAAATTTTTAAAAAAATTTTTAAAAAAGCACAGAGAGGTCGGTCCAGAGAAACTAACTTGCAATAACCCTGCCAATATTGCAGAAAATATTCTGTCCAACATATTTTGAACAGAAAAAGATTAATATAGTATCCTCAAACTAAGTATCTGTAGTTTTTGCTCCCAGACTTTGCATGTCGTGGTTGTGGGGTGCATCTTCTCTCCCCAACCTGTCAGCTTCCTGAATTAACCTCTGAGCTGAGGTGAACCACACCATGCATTGCTTACCAGGGTCAGAAATGTTTCCTGCCACAGCCTTTGCATCCACCACCATTGGGGAGATGGTTTTGCTCAATTCGTCAGAGGCAGCTTTCACGGCCTCTCGGAACTTGGGATCCTCAGAGTTCTCCACCTCCCTCTTAGCAACCAGCAGGATCCGGTTGGCCCGACGAGCAATGCTGGTTGCCCCAGCGACCAGCATCTGAGGCTGAATATTGGCCATGGCGACTTTACACTTGTCCAGGTCTTTTTTAATTGCTTCTTCGGAAGCATCCAACAGAGATTTGGTGTCAATGGCTTCGTCCACCAGCCCTGTCCGGAGAACAGAAAGGGAATTTAGTTTCTATTTTAGAAGAACAGAGACTCCAAAACCCTGTTGTCCACTCAAATTTCTCATGTGAAAGTACAACACCCATAATTCTCACCTTCAGCTCAAAACCCTTCTTACACAATCAAAAGCTTCCAGGTGATCACCATTGTAAAAAAAAAAAAAAAAAAAAAGTGAGAATGTAGCCCAGGAGGCCATACAGACTCACAGCATTTATACCAACCGTGGTCACCAGCCTTCTTGTATCTACCACAGACAACCAGAAATGCTTTGACATCAGGAGGAAACAAGGATTGCGTCTGAAACCTTCACCGCATCAGCACCACATTATCTGTTAACAGTATTTTCTCCCTTCCCGTCTCACTCCCCAGCCATCTGTTGCTTATTGGCAGCTTGTAGTGCCCAAGATGAGCCACGCAGAGGATTCCAATAACCCTAACAGCCTGTTTCTTGTTTCTGTTACCTCTCTTCAGACACCTCAGGAGCTCCACTTTCATCTCTGGCTGCTATGGACCCCTGTCCCAGCAGGTTCTGCAGGGAAGCCGAAGAGCCTACATTCCTCATCTCTTCCTCTCCCATCCCTCCCTCCACAGAGAATGAAGAAGATTCAGAGGTGCCACCTCAATCGCACAGACACAGGTTTGTCAGTTGTTGGTTTCTCCTTTTTTTTAAAAAAAAAAACTACGTAGTTGATAAGTTGGAGGAAACTCTGAGACAAGTTGTATTAAATGGTAGCTATTGTGGTTCCTTGAAATGTGAACCTGCTGAAAATGACAGGGACACTTACTGTATCCACAAACACCACCTCTCAGCCTCTGAAACCAAACTCTGGCTCAGACAGAGAAAAGACACTATTCAGAGAAGATAGGAGCTGTAACAATAAACATCACACCGGGAGGGCCACATTAAAATCAAAGAGACTCAAAGAGTCTCTCTTCGGACAAAGTTGCAAGGCTTGAATGAGAAGCCGCTGCTGCTCAGCGGCCTTAATCAGGGCCAAGTACACTGTCGAGCACATGACGGTCCCTTTATCCAATTACGGCTGAGTAACATAACTGGTCCTGTTTGAGTTTCTCAGAACTCATTTCTCATGGATCAGACAGCAAGAATCTTGCACACAACTCTACCTGTCATTTTTTCAACATTATCGATCCACTGGTTCTTCATGGTCTCAAAATGTTCATAAGCAGCTTGATTTCCGGGATTCCTAAGTAAGATGCGAGCCGCTGAGATGACCTGGCAATGACAAAACAACCTTTAAACACCACTCAAATATAAACCTTCAGCAAAGCTTCCCCCTCTTGACCTACAGGTGGCACTATAAGGCCAAAAATCGGCAAGTCTCTTTTCAGACCAGGCACTTTAGTTTTGGTCTCATAAACAGCTCCCCAGAATGGGCCCTCACAAAAGATTTTACAGTCACAGCCTGATTTTAAGAAGGTAATAAAGTGACAAAGTAAACGGGTGTTTGCTTGATACTTCTGAACATACACAAAACGGAGTGATACTTAAGCCCTTGATGCCCTCATCTTAAAAAGCACCATTAAGAAAGATACTAAAAATTACTTAAAACAGATTTATGAATATTTATTAAAAATAACTGTCGGACTTTCCTGGTGGCGCAGTGGTTAAGAATCCACCTGCCAATGCAGGGGACACGGGTTTGATCCCAGGTCTGGGAAGATCCCACGTGCCGCGGAGCAACTAAGCCCACGTGCCACAACTACAGAGCCTGCGCTCTAGAGCCCGCGAGCCACAACTACTGAGCCCACGTGCCACAACTACTGAAGCCTGCACGCCTAGAGCCCGTGCTCTGCAACAAGAGAAGCCACTGCAATGAGAAGCCCATGCACCACAACAAAGAGTAGCCCCCACTCGCCGCAACTAGAGAAATGCAGCAAATAAATAAATAAATAAATAAATAAATAAATAACTGTTCCTTAAAAAAAATAATAACTGTCTACAGTTAACAAAGTGCTTTCACATCCACTGTCTTACTGAATCCTCACAACAAGCCTGTGAAAGAGACAGGACAGTAATTTCTCCACTTCACAGCTGCAAAAACCAAGACGCAGAAAATTTAAGTGACTTGCTCAAGAGCTCCCAGCTAGTCAGTTGCAGCACTTGGGGAAGGAACTAACATTTACTGAGTATTTGATAAGTTACAGGCTGTACAAGCATCTTCTTAATCCTCAAAACAATACACTAGGAAGGAATTATCTGCATTTTACACAAGGAAACTCAAAGTGACAGAGGATTCGAGTCCAGATCTGTCTCCAAAGTCCTTGCTCTTTCCATAGTTGGTATCTTAAGCCTAGTGCTCTGTTTCTGTTTTTTTTTAGTATAGAGAAATCCTATGTTTTATGTTCTACGTTTTACGGAAATTTTTAAGGAAAGTTAGACATGTTCATATTTTATGGACTTTTTTTAAAAAAGCTAGACAAGTATGATTTTTCAAGAGAATCTGACTTGTTAACATGCCACATGGGCAAAAGTTGAACAATTAAGAGACAAGCTTATTTCCCCTGTCTCTGCCTACAAGCTCCCCACCAAATCTAGTATCACGGATTTCTAAAGCCCAGACAGTTCCTAATGTATCACAGGCACTCAGGAAATATCTGCTGAATAAATGAGTGAAAAGATAATGAATTTTCTGTAATTTTATTGTAAGAAAAAAATGCACAAACACACTAAACGATGTTGAAGTGATCTTTTAAGAACATCTATCATGTACTAGAACTTTAATTCCTGTCCAAGTTGTTTTCTTTTGTTCCCACTCTTCCAATATTCTGTTTACAGTACATTAGCTACCTCTTGGTTATATAATTAAAGAAAAAAGAAAAATTATGGACACATCTAAAATTTTTAAAATACCATCAAAGAAATGTGGGGAAAGGCATAAGCTCTAAAATCAAAATAAACTAACCTCTCAAGATTATTGAATTTTTCCCTAATTATGCATGGGAGGGGGGTGCTTTACTAGTATTTTCTACTTTCAAAACTAATCATGATCACTGTAAAAAATTCAAACAATATAAAAATGATTTCGACATTAAGGGTATGTGTGGGTTTTTTCATGATATTTTATAGTAAGTGTTCAAAAATGTATAGAAACTGTTCTGTAGTTAACCTTCTTTACTCGATATGGTGTGTACTGACATGATGAAGGGGGAGTGAAACCCACCTGGGGTGTGAGTTCTCGGGCTGTCTTCACTGAGGCCTGAATGCCTTCCACCGTTGATTTATTAGCAGTTCCAACAGCAGCCGCCTTCTCTGCCGTGGCCCCAAGCCTTCCTGAATGGTTTTCAAAGTTAGCTGCCCTCTCGTCAAATACCTTGAGGAACAAACAAAGACATTAAGAAAATTTATTGCAATTAAATGGGTCAGGCAGCCTGAGAAAAAGTCTCTCTTTAAGCAGAGGCAGCCACTGCTTCAGCAAAGACTTCACAAGTTAATAAGACAACAGTCACATCGAGTCTTGGCCTTGCCGTATCTCCTCAGAGGTTTGGCCATCAGCATCACATGCATGCACGCAAGCGCACACACACCGTTGAATTTCAGTGCAATCAATGCTTACCAAGTGCAAACAGGACATACAGTGCTGTGCAGTCTGCAATAAGGAGTTCACAGAATCCAAGGACTTAAATAATCCCTGTTCACAAAAGGCTTATCCTCTAGTTTGAAGAGTACAGAAAAACCTACTCCAGGTTCCAGTGCAGGTGGCTGGATGCATTAAAGGCCAAGAATATCCAGAGTCCTAACCAGAGCTCCAGCCTCCTCCGGGCAGCTTCCCTCACATATCCCATTACCATTAATGTTGTAAAAGCTCTGCCCCTGACCTCCATGGGAAAAACGATAGCTGGTGCTCACACCCAGGCCTGACACAAGGGTAAGGATGGCTGACTTCCATCACCCCAAATGCAAAACCATCTACTGCATTGTTCATTCAGTTCACACATTTTTAAAAAGTTAACTTTTTCTTCGACATGGATATTATGCAAGGTCACATACCATGAAGGGGACAATTTAACTTAGACGACAAAAGTTCTTCTGTCATTTGTGTTGGATCACATTATTAGAATTGATGCTTGAGGCAAGGTATATCCAACAGCCCTGGGTGAGCTTTATATCATACACAGAGCACATTAGGAACTGCCTGGCAGAATCTACCCTCTTCTTTGCCTCCTCCTGGAGGTCTACCTGCCCATACTTGGAGACAAGTTCTGGCTCCCAGCAGACAATCTCTGAAGGTCTCTTGGCCCAACAGCAGGCTCCAGTCTCACTGCCAGGGCTCTATGTTTATGCACTCAAGTCTCTTCCCCATTCTGACCTCTTGTTTGGATTCAGCCAACTGGGTTCTTGCCATTTAATGCTCAGGATCTCTTCCTAAATCTCTAACCTCCTGGTCCTCTTCTCCTGGCCTCAATCCTTGTTTCTTTCCTTGGCTGGTCTCCCACACTCTGAATCTATAACGCTTTGCCAACTTTGGTTGACCATCTCAGCCCCAGTCTATGTCTGCTGCTCCCTCTGATTTAACCTACTGCTTAGCTTGCTTTCCTTGTCACTCAACAAAACTGTACTGAGCACCTACTATGTGCCAGGCCCTGGAACAGATGCTGAAGATACAAAGATGAATAAGACATAATTTCTGCATCTCAAGGATCTCACGTCCTAGCAGGGTTAAAAAGGCCCATAAACAGATACCTACAATAGTTGTGTGCTATGTGCAATAATAAAACTAAGCATTGATACTTGGGAGGAAAAAGAAAGGCACTCAGACTATCCAGGAAGTAAAGGATACTAGAATAAAGGATAAACAGAAATTAGCCAAAAGAGATAAGGGGACAATAATTAGGTAGAGAGACAGAAAGAACAAAGACATGGAGAAAAGAAAGGACAGAGTATGCAGGAAACTATAAGCAATGAGGTATTGCTGGGGCATGAACTGAGAGGCAGGGTTTGTGGGAAACAGGGGTAGAGGAAGTATTAGAAGCCAGATCACAGAGCTCTGGCTTTCTCCTATGTGAAAAGGAAGGGCCAATGAAAGGTTTAAGCAGGAAAATATCAGGGTCAGATCCGTATTTTTATTTTATTCGTGCCCTAGTGATGGATTCAAAGACCAGTCTCAGCTGTGTAGTTATAAAGGCAGCAAGGAACAAGGATCAGAACTAGAGCTGTGGCAACATGAATAGAAATTAGAGAGAATTCAAGAAGTATTTGTGAGATCAGATTAGCTTGTCTTACATTATAGATGTGGGAAGATGAAGGGAAGAGTCAGTGGCGACTCACAAATTTCCAGTTGGAAGAAAACAGGAGGACAACACATGCTGAGGTACCCATGCAGCATCTAGGTAGAGATTACCAGCAGACAGTTTTGTCTGCTCATCTGACACTCAGATGTGTGGAATGAAAACACAGCACATCACCCCAGCCTAAGGGGACCATGAGCTGCACTGCCCAGTAACCTAGGCTAGAGAAAGAAAATGGGGGTCATTAGCAAATAAGAATAACATAAACCTCTGCTCACCAGTTCTACATTGTCTTGGGTGCCTGACCCAACCCCTTCTCCTTCACTACCAATACTATAGAGGATGGAAAACCAAATACTTGCTTTCCTAGATTCCTTTGCAGTGAGGTAGCCACGTGACAGCATTCTAGCCGATGAGACATACACAAAAGTCTCCTGGAGGATTTCTGGGAGAGCGTTTACTTTCATTTATTCAGCACCAATGATGTGTCAGACATTGTTCTAAGAAATGGGAATAAAGTAATGACAAAACAAAATCCCTGCCCACATGGAGCTTTCATGCTAACGTGAGGAAAACAAGGTAAATATGTAAGTGTTGATAAACACGAAGGAGAAATGTAGGATATGGAGATTAGGGAATTCCTTGGGATGAGCTTGGGGTGGGGTTGCTATCTTAGGTGGTGACCCCAAAGTGACATTTCAGTAGACAGCTGAAGAAAGTGAGTGAACAATACCTGCAGTTATCTGTGGGAGGACCAGAGAGAACAACAGCAAGGGCCCCAAGGTTAGAACATACAAACATAAACAAGGAATACTGGGAATACAACGCAAGAAGGGCAATGCAGAGACAGGAGCATGAAGGGGAAGAGAGGCAACACACGAGGTCAGAGAAGTAGATGGGGGACCAGATGCAGTGGTGTGACGAAGCTGCTGGTACCAACTCACACAAGCTCATAAGAGCCAAACGTGCCCATCTCTTCCCGACTCTGCTTACGGTGAATTCACATTGAAACAACCATCGTGGGAATATTTACATCATGGAAATTAACAAACATTACAAATCAGGGCCTTTTGTTTTTTGTTTCTGTTTTGTTTTGTTTTTTCCTGTGTCTACCAGCACATCACTGGCCTTACTGTTCATTGTAAGGACTCTGGCTTCACTCTGGGACAGGGAGGAGTAATCTGAAGGGTTTGAGTAAAAGAATGACATCAAATGATTTAAAAGAATTGCCCTGACTTCTGTCTGGAGAATAAAGTGTCCTAAGGGGACACTAAAGGGAAGGTTATAACTAGAGGGACAGTTATTCTAGCTGTGACTGGAATGTCCCCATTGCTCATTTCTTACTGCCTTGAACATAATGCCTAGGGCTGCGTCAGCATCTCACATCATGAGGAAAAGATCAAGAAAATCAGAGAGATGCCAGCTTTCATGGCATCAAGCTGCTGAACCAATGCCAAGGCTACCTAGCTCCATGTTTCTTGTTATGTGATGAAAATAAAACCCATTTGTTTTCATCTCTGATGGTCAGGTCTTCTACTGCTTGCAAGTGAAGACATGTCCTAAAGACATTCCTAAGTGACATACTTGGTGACTGAAAGAAGAAGTGGCAAGGCCTTTCTTCCCTCTTCTACCTTTCCACCCTTCATCCACAATTTCCCAACCACTCCTGACATACACTGCAGTCACATTTTACCTTTACACACACACACATACACATACACATGCATATACATATACACATACATATGGCTGGCCTGAGCTCTAGAGCCCGCTTCTCTTCTTGTATATGTATACATATACATATACATATGGCTGGCCAACAGAAGAAATGGAAGGCCTCAGATACCCACCTCTTCCCTATTGGGTGCATCAGGAGGGGCAGTGGCTGCCACTGCCAACAGCTTGATGGGAGTTGTAGTATCACTGAAAACATCTGACACCTCCTGAGTCATGGCCTCCTGCATCCGGGCTTTCAGATCCTTAAAAACATTGTTTAAAAATTAAAATTTCCAGAAATATCCAAAAAGCACATTCGCCATTGTCCTTTCTTCACTGACACATTCATGCATTCAGTGTTTCGTTCAAATTTATCAGCTATGAGTATCAACTGTGTACAAAGCACTGAGCTAGTATGAAACAGGTGTAAGAAGTGAATCCTGCCCACATGACCCACATTTCCCTAGACTGTTCCACCCAAACAAGAAATCTTACTTCCTTTCTTGATGGCCCCTAAGAATAATACTAAGAATCATAGGGTTGAGCCCAAAGAAGACCATGAGATGAGACAGAGTTCCTCACCAATCCCAGTGCTGGAGGGGCCTGACATGATTACAGTAACCGTAAGGATTGTTTGGTGGATGCAGTGCCAAATTTCTAAGCAATTTCTTATATTGAGAGGAAAGAAATCAATAATGGAATTTTTCTGGATATTTCAAATAAGTTTCTAGAAAAACTTGATAACCAATATATGAATCCATTTTTTATTTTAACATGGGTCAAAAGAAGAGGATTCTCAGAAGTCATGAAAAACCTCCTTTTCATAATTATCACACTTCGTCCAATCTAAGTTTTATTCTAGATTAATACTCGAAGAAGGATCAATCACCCCCATTGTTTCTCAAGGTGGGTGGCATGCACTGGCTGGTGGTATCTGAGATGATTTTAGGTGTTATACAGACAAATGTTTTTATTTTAATAATTGTGTGTTTCTTTTACAGAATATTAGAAAAAATATAACTAACTCCTCAAACTCCTGATTTCAGGATTTTTATAAACTTTTCTTTTAAATAAAGTTTAAAAAAGGAGTCCATTTTAAGAAAAATACTGACTAAATAAAAAAGTATAGGTGATACATGGTAGAGCAAATATGAAAGACCTCTTGATTGAGTGAAGCTTGAGGAACACAATTTTAATTGCTATCACACACTAGTAAGCTTTTCCTTAATAAGCTCTGGATTTCCTTATATTCTTTTTTTTTTTTAATTTATTTAATTTTTGGCTGTGTTGGGTCTTCATTGCTGTGCACAGGCTTTCTCTAGATGTGGCGAGCAGGGGCTACTCTTCGTTGTGGTGCACGGGCTTGTCATTGCGGTGGCTTCTCTTCTTGCAGAGCTCGGGCTCTAGGCGTGTGGGCTTCAGTAGTGGCACGCGGGCTCAGTAGTGGCGGCTCGCAGGCTCTAGAGCACAGGCTCAGTAGTTGTGGCACACGGGCTTAGTTGCTCCACAGCATGTGGGATCTTCCTGGACCAGGGCTCGAACCTGTGTCCCCTACATTGGCAGGCAGATTCTTAACCACTGCGCCACCAGGGAAGTCCATGGATTTCCTTATATTCTTGGTCACACCTTTTTCACTTTCCCTAGACTCAAGAAATTATATTTTTTAAAAACTCTCCCTCCTAGTTTTTGAATAACAGTAAGCATAAGAAATGTAATGAGGGACTTCCCTGGTGGCTCAGTGGTTAAGAATCCGCCTGTCAATGCAGGGGACATGGGTTTGAGCCCTGGTCCAGGAAGATCCCACATGCTGCAGAGCAACTAAGCCCGTGCGCCACAACGACTGAGCCTGAGCTCTAGAGCCCGCGAGCCACAACTACTGAGCTCGCGTGCCACACCTACTGAAGCCCGTGCACCACAACTACTGAAGCCCGTACACCTAGAGCCCAAGCTCTGCAACAAGAGAAGCTACCGCAATGAGAAGCCCGCGCACTGCAATAAAGAGCAGCCCCCGCTCGCCACAACTAGAGAAAGCCTGCGCGCAACAACGAAGACCCAACGCAGCCAAAAATTAAATAAATAAATTTATTTTTAAAAAAAAAAAAAAAAGAAAGAAAGAAAGAAATGTAATGATATGTGCTCCCAAGTTCTACCTTTAAAGAGTCTTGGAGCTGAGATGCAAGGGCTCTCGCCTGAGGACTCTCCCCTTCCCCTCTGGCAGCCAGGTCAGCCAGCTGGGCCGTCAGCTGGTCCACTCGGTCACACTTTGCAAGAAGATCTTGGCGATAAGGCCCCATCATGACATTTGCCAGACGATGACCTTCGGCCACAAGCCCTCGGATGGCAGCCTGACCTGCACCAAGAGGAAAACACTGAAACTCACATAGACCAGGAGAAGCCAACCACCGTGCCATTCTGGTAAGGATTTCTTTTCTTAATAATACATTTAGTGGGGTTAGTGGGGTTTTTTCCCCTATCAAGACAAAAAACTGGGGGAATATAAAAAACGTAAAAAAATATAAACCACCCATATCCCATCACTTGGAGACTGATATATTTGAACATTTCCTTCCAGTCTTTTTTAATGCATTGCATGCTCCTATACATACATACATTTCTCTTTTACAAAACCAGGATCATACTATACATTAATTTTTATTCCTTGCTTCTTTTTATTTAACGTGAGCATTTTTCTACATCATTAAATATTATTCAAAAACCATGGTCTAAAATCTATGCAACATTTTATCATATGAACCATAATTGTTAATATTATTAAATATTTACGCTATTTACATATTCTCATATGTAACTCCTTAGAAACATCTCTAATTATTTTTAGAATAAATTCCTGTCAGTCAAATCGCTGAGTCAATGGGTATGAACTTTTTTAAAGCTCTTGACATATAATTCCAAATTGCCACTCAGAAAATTTGTACCAATTTATTCCTCCACCAGTAAATTATATGTCTGCCTGATTCCCCAACACTGGGAATCACCAATTAAAAATTTTATCTTTTTCCAGTGAATACAGCAAATGAAATAAATAGATCTTTCAGCTTCAACAGGCTTGCTATCATAATACAACCTAAATTCTTATAGATCCATTCCTAAAATCTCTCAAAAATCAAAATTTTAGGTTATCAATTCTACAGGTGATTGTGTGGTACAGGAGCCCTCACAACTGAAAACAACCTTGGTAGTTAAGTGTCTTTTACTTATTTTCAAAAATTATATTTAACTGTGAACTTACTAAGGACTGTAATAACAGAAATACAACAGAATGAAAGTATACATAGACTGGAAATAATTAGCTCAAAGTTTCAACTGCAACCTGAGGACTTTTCTATTTGCCTGCAGCAAAATCATTTATTTATTAATACTTCTTGATTAAATCACAGGAATTTTATTGGCTACATTTGGAGGTGGAGTCACACTGTGGAATGACTTACTCACCAGTGGCTAAAGAATCCCTTCTGTACCTAATTACAGATGATACAGGATCTCTACTAACACCTTGCTTATCTTCACTGAAATAAGTTTAATGAGGATTAAGTGCAGTGATGATCTTACCAACTCCCCGGTCATCCACTGTGGGATTATCAATCCACCGCTGTGCCTGCTCAATCTTGCCCTCAAGGTGGACAGCTGCTTTGGCAGGTCTGCTGTTGGCCACAGCCTTGTTGGTTTTGGTCTGCAAGTTCTGTAGGGCCGTGGCCACCTGTTTGGCCAATGCTCGGGCCTCTGGGGAATCTCCTTTTCCCCTGCAGAGAAAAATATAGCCATCCTGTCACAAAGACACTCTTTACATTGAGATGACTTAATTGCTAATACAAATGCTAATGAGATGACAAACTGCTAATGATTATTATTAACTTGGTTTGAAAGGAGAGGGATTTATCTATTTGACCCTTAAATAAGCAATTAATAATATAAATTCTGATTGTTTTGCCTCATTAAGACAGTTAAATATGTTGTAGTTAAATATGAGTTTGGTCAGTCTGGCTCAACCAAGCTCAACCATTTGGTAAGCTGAGCTCGATCAGTCATCACTAGGTTAGCTGACCCCTGAGCCTGCCATCTCAAGTCTGACTCATTTTATATCTCCAGTCCACTAGGTCATAGAAAAGTAAACTTCAGGATAATCATACCTGGCTCACCGATAAAAAGGCAAATATTAGTCTACCTGACAGAATGACTAATTTAGATACTATCTTAAGAGTTCCTTTATGATTCTAAACTTTCATACTTTCTCCATTATAAAGCTGGACAAAGAAGGTAATTACTATGGTTCTGATCATAGCTACTCCTGCTGCCAGGAAGTTTTAGATAGACAGATAGATGGATAGAAAGATAGATAGATAGATAGATAGATAGATAGATAATAGGAATAAGTAATGATGGCATGTGACCAAACTTGGTCTGCTGTTATCACTATTATCATTAATTATCTCTTCATCATTAAGAAACATTAATGAGTGCCTGCTATATATATGGACTTGTGTTAGGATCCTGAGACCATAGTTTCCTCCTCTGAGTATTTTTAAATCTAGTAAAAATGTAAAGACTATATTAATTAGCTAATGTTAATGAACAGAGACCAAAATTTGTAGACATATATTATTTTACAATTGTCCAATTATACATTTTCCCACCTACATAATTTTATATTTGGGGTATAAAATAGTGACCCCCCAAATGACTGAGCTTGATATAGAATCAAACTTGAGCTATTACTTAAGCTGCTCTCTATCACCACAACCTCCTGCCTAAAGTATGTCCACCCTGCTCCCACTCATTCTTATTTCAAGGTCTGAGGCAGAAGTTTGCTTTCTTAGCTAACGTTGGTCTCTTAGCCAATATGAGATTTGAAAGGACTCTAAAGTACCTCTTTGGGAAAAGGTTAGGCACTCTCCTGTGGAAGAATAGGAAGTGAAATACACAAGTTAAATGAAAAGTCAAATCTCACAAGATACTTGACTATGGTTATTCCTGGAGAAGTGGCTGGAGGACTGAGGTGGAAGAGAAGCAACTCTTACTTTTGCCGTTGTACACTTTTTAATGTTCTTTTAGCATATGATGCAGTTTTTTTTTTTTCTAAGACAGAAAAATATCTTTCAAAAGGAGAAAGTGACACTTCTTTTCTATACAATCAAAGTAGATGCTATGAAAGCCTTATCTGTCTCACCGATTAAAACAAAAATATCCCCTTAAGAGAAGAACCTGCAGTGAGGATGTCATATTTAAGGATCTTTTATAATTGCTACATAAGAAGTAACACTGCTGGTCCAGGAAGAAAGTATCTTCTTATGCCTCCCCATCCCACTCCCTAACACACACACACACACACACACACACACACACACACACACACACACACACACACAAAGCTTTTCATAGCTAGCCACAAAAGTTATTTTCCTCATATGCCTGGGAAACAAACAAGTCACAAACATGGTGCAGTACTATGTCCTAGCTTAGAAATTTAAAAAAATGGATCTCAGGGATTTCCCTGGTGGTCCAGTGGCTAAGACTCTGTGCTCCCAATGCAGGGGGTCTGGGTTCAATCCCTGGTCAAGGAACTAGATCCTTCATGCCGCAACTAAGAGTTCGCATGCTGCAGCTAAAGAGCCCACATGCCACAATGAAGACCCGGCGCAGCCAAATAAATAAATAAATAAAAAATAGATCTCTTAAAAATATTTTTTTAAAAAATAGTTCTTAGTATCCTAAAATTATTAATTTAAAAATATCTGCCCTCACCACGTCACACAGAATCAATAAGAATACAATGGAGGAGTATCATATGTGCATTTAACCTATAAATTTCAACAATATATGTGCTTAGGGGAAAAAAGAGAGAGATTAAAGGACAATTTAATTGATTAAATACATACTGTCTTCGTAGATCTGCTAATTTAGAAGTCAGAGCAGATATTTCTCCAAGAGAACGTAGAATGTCATCTCTCTCTTTAGGATCATCACATAATTCTGCTATTTTCCGAGCTTCAGCCAAAGCCCCTCGAATCTGTTCTTCTCCTTCTGGTCCACCATTTGGATCTGCAAGCCAATTCTACACACACAGAAACAGAAAAGAAGCATACTGTGATCTACTCATGAACCAATTTTACTAAACTTAACAAGGCCATCAGAAATATTTCAAAAGTAATCATAAGGCATACCAGCAATTGTTTTTATAATGCTGATCCTTATTATTTTACATCAGTTCTTACTCAGGCAAAACCAAATCAATCTTTCAGCTATTTATTTATTTATTTATAGAGATTATTAATATTTGCACGTGTGGCATGCAGGATCCTAGTTCCCAGACCAGGGATCGAACCCACCCCCCTGCAGTGGAAGCTCGGAGTCTTAACCACTGGACTGCCAGGGAAGTCCCCCTTCATCTTTTTAAAAATGACTTTTTTCTTTCTCATTAGGATAAAATATCTTCATGAGCTTTATCTTTGAATTAATCACACCTTATTAACTCTTCAGTTTCTTAAACATTTATGTTTCTTCATGAAATGCTTGAAAATCATTTTACAGTAGAGTAATATCAGAAAGCTTTAACCCTTTTACATTGCTATGACCACACACAGCTGTGAATTCTGAGATGAAGAACAGGTTTAACATACTGTAATCTCCATCAGGAACTAGGAGAATGGTACTCAGAATGCTTACTTTTAACTAACTGAAGTATTCAAAATTAAGATCTCTATTTCAAAATATGGATAAACATTAGTCTTAAGCCTGTGGTGGTAGGGGACGTGTTAACATTGGCAACTACTGGGTATCAGTCATCACTTAGAAACACCCATTATCCACCCATAGAAAATTAGGGGGGGAGGGATACAGGATATTTATGGAACATTTCTCTTTCTCCTTTATTTCCCACCCTTCCTAAAAATCATCATCGCTACCTGAGCAGCATCGATCTTCTTCGCAATGCTCTGCTTTGAGTTGGTCATGGCTTCCAGCTTGCGGGCTGCATTTTCCACTTTTGCTGTGAGCACATCCAGACCCTGAGACACCTGCTGGGCTTTCTGCATGGCCACCGGTGAGGCTCCTTGCCCTCTACTCAAACAGATAGATGCTGCTGTTGTACTCTCTCAAATTCTTAATGGCAAAATATTACTAAAAGCACAGTATGTGTTCTTTTACTAACATGTTTGTCCTTTTCTTTTTCTACTAAATCTGCGATAACACAAGGAAACACAGAGAGAGAAAAAGCAAACACCCAAACCATCTAACTTCTCCTTTGCTCTTAAAAATACACAGTAGCTTCAAGGAACTGCATAACCACTTTAAAGACCAGACTTGCACATTTTGATAATAATGATTTTCCTCTTGGTGGTGATTACATAATCAAACCTAATCTTCAGGGGGGAAATGTGCTTGTGATCTTATTGCTATGGAGGGTTTTGTTACCATAGTATGTATGCTTTAGAAATAAACAGCCCATTAGATTATCTTATTTATGGGCAAGTATACATTGAAAATGTTTCAGGAGGCAGCACGCATAGTGCGACTGAAAGCATACCACACTGGGACCAAGTAGATCTCTGTTCAAATCCTGGCTCCTGCTACCTGAGGAACCTTGGGTACAATGTTTAACTTCCTTGGGCTTCAGTTTTCTAACTTAGAAAATGAGGGGTGGGTAGGAATAATACTGGCCTTGCCTATCAAACAGAGTGGCGTCAAGCAAAAAGAAATACTTGAAAATACTTTGGCAATAAAGCAATACACATATGTAACTATTGTTATTACAGAATTGTCATTATCATAACCTAATGGTAATCTTAAATATCTACCTTCCACTCCTATGCAACCTGTAAGTATCAAAACCAGATAGTACTGAGGGAAAAGGGCACACAGGGACAAGAAACCGTTATTTCTCATCATGTTCCTAAAGAACTAATTTCACTATTTTCCTCTCTCAGAAGTGGTATGCTACTACTAAAAAAAAATGATGTGAGTTAGTAGAAACTTGTTTTCCCTTTGTAAGAGACTTCCCAGGTCATAGCAAAGTAAGATTTGCCATCTTTTTATACTCATATTTTTGAATCCACCCAGCCTGGTAAACTCAATGATAGGGGTGACAACTTTATCATTTGGTTGAATGGAATGGCTGATCATCATAATCTGAGCTTCTGATTTTAGGATAAACTACAAAACATCTTTGCTTCCCTTAATAATAGTATGGGTTTGTCATTCATCTATCTATCCTCTTTTTAAATTTATATGTTTTTCATGTATACCAATATTTGAGGTAGTGAACTCAATAATATTTATTGCCAGGTATATAAAAGGTGTATATATATATATATATATATATATATATATATATATATATATACACCTTTTATTTGTACTTGACACCTCCCTTTTACATGGCAGAGGAGTCTAAGACTTTTGGAAATATACTTTTTATGTTTTAATTTGCTTTTTTCCTTCAAATCTAGTAATTCATTATGAGGAACATTGTCTGTATAAGAGTCCAACTGTGAAAAAGTAAAAATATTTATGGGCTACATAATTTTTCATTCAAAATTAAAAGTTTGAGTAACATGGAGGGGAAAATATATACTCACAACCCTAGAAACTCTAGGTGACTGAATAGAAGAATACCAAAGAGGAAATTGTTACTGAGTTTCAGCCACTAAGCTGTTAGAAAGCTAGGCATATTTAAGAAAAGATAACAAGGAGACAGCTTTGTAATCTTTCATTGTGAAAGGCTATTGCAGACTCCAGTGTGAAGCAGGCCCATTGGGGCTCCTCACTGTTCCAACCTTTTCTCTTTACAGATTTATGGTCAATCCCGTACAGCAACTACCTCGTTCTCTTGCTCAGATTCATCTTTCTCTAAATACATACAACTGTGTATTTGAGAATTCCAACTGAAAACTGTCTACCACACTGTGAAAAGGCTGCAGACAAAAGAGCCAGCAGTGAGAAATCAGAAGAGCCAAGAATCTTGTCAAACTGCATTGGCATTTCTCCAAATGGGAACAGAACTTCTTTTTTGTCCTTTCTGTAAAGTTCTTGGCATGCTCGTGGCAGAGGAGACTGCTTCACAGCAAGAGAAAAGGCCCACTGCACTCAATGAGATCACATTTATTTATGCTGTTCCTTCTTCCCTTTAAGGTAAAGGCTCTTAACCTGAAGCCCGTGGAGCTTCCAGGGCTACAGTGAATCCATGAACCTCTGGAAATTACATATAATATTGTACAGGCATGTTTATATGTGTCTTTTTAGGTAGAGATTAATGGCTTTCATCAAATTATAAAAATGACCTTGGTCCAAAAAAGGTCAGGAACCACTCCTTTAAGAACTATATTCTTAAGTCCATTATGTTAATACATTTGAGGCCAGGTGTAATGGTGTGCAACACGTCAAGGCGTGTTCCTGAAGCCTTAGTTTGTAGGGAGACCCTATACTGTATTCCAATTATCTCAAGATGTTTCATGACAATCTTGAAGCAAAATTAAATTTCATTTATACTAGTGTGTCATCATACCTCAATTTTTCACAATGTCCATACTATAAAATTCCATAAAGATGAGAATCTTTTAGAACTTCATTAACTATATGTATGAGTTCCAAACAAACCTATATTATACTGAGTTTTCTTAATAGCAAACTATACATATTGAATTTGGGGGAATGGGGGTGGATCCTAAAAGCCAAGACTTGAGGTGGGTAAGAGATAGGTAAAAGAATTATAAAACCAAATGAATAATGATGAAATAGAAACTCAAAAGAGCCTAGAAATGACCAACGTAGAGGACAATCTATTTAACTGATTTTTAAAATGACATGTGAAATAATTCCAACGTTTTCACTCTTTATGTTTTTTTTCTATCCAGCCTTCATAAAAGATATCTATGCACCTTATTTTTCATAAGCCTATGGCTAGAAACTAAAAAACCAGATTTCTATTTCAATTTCAACTTTACGATAAGGCATCTACATATTTTAAAAGTTCAACAAAAGGAAAATTCACTCCAATCTCAAAAGAATTAGTAGAATATAATATCTACGTTATCTATTAGCCAAAGAGAACTCAGTAAAATTCACAGAAACTTGTTTTCTGAATCACTCCATCAGGAGCGAGATCCCAACTGTTACCACTACTGCTCTGGTGAGAGCAGAGGAACTTTACCTGGCTCGGAGGTCAGCCACTTGATCAGTCATCTGCCCTAGCATTTTGCAGGTTCCCAGGATCTCCCTGCGTTCTTTGCCTGCACAGAGTTCACCAACTTTTCCAGCTTCATCTAAGATCTGCCTGATGGCCTGTTCACCAGCATCACCTAAAACAAAGAGATTTTCAAGGGAGTCCCCTGGTGGCCTAGTGGTTAGGATTCCAGACTTTCACTACCGTGGCCTGGGTTCAATCCCTGGTCAGGGAACCGAGATCCCTCAAGCCAGGTGGCACAGCCAAAAAAAAAAAAAACGAGAGAGAGAGCTGTTCAATATCTACATTGTTGATCCATTAATTATTTAGAAAGGATGCTTTACAAGTCATTTCATTCATGAAGGAATGGATGATTTTAAATGAAAAGACAAGTGAATAGAAAGCAATACATCTGATAGCTAACAGCCAAACACTGCCCTTACAACCATAGGGTGAGGTTTTAACCACAGAGACTGCTCAAAAAGATCCTTGGAACCATACCCATCTGGAGATAATAAGCAGTTTGTGGCAAGCATGTGAATGATGAAAGTAGACTCTAACAATTTAATAGTACTCAATGCCTCTAAACTCCATTAGGTTTTTCACATTCATTCAAATATTAATCTAAAACTGAATAAATATGAGATTAGAAAATCCATAATGCGTAGCTCAATAACCTGTTTGGGTCTTATCTTTATACAAGTCAACTTTGCTTCCCAATTCTTATTAGCGTCATCATTTCATCTGCTTAATTAAGTACTCTGTTGACGTAAATGGAAATCTGCCCAATGGGAACTAGAAAAGAAGAGCTTTTATTCAAAGTAATTCAGGGAAGGGGTGAACCAATAATTTGGCAAAGAATGCCAGTTCACTTTGGTTAATTCCTCTGTGATGAGAGGTAGTCTATGCCCTTCATCCTTTTAAGGACCAGTAATACTTCAATTAGTCAAAACTATCAGAGAATGGAGTATGCCCCTAAATGTTGCAGTAGTTACCTCAGGATTATGAGATTATGAATGATTTTTCTTTTTTTTTTCCTTTTCTTTTGTTTGCCTGGTTTTTAGCTTTTTGCTGTATCTATCAGAAAAGTAGAACCAGAGGGTTACCTGGGGAGGCACTGGGGTCACGGAGCCAACCTTTAGCCTGGTTCAGTTTGGAGTCTATGGAGGCCAATGCTCTCTTCATGGCTTCAGTGTCCTTTTGAAGAAAAATACCACAAGTATTTTCTTTGCAAAAACTAAGATACCATGATACAAAGTAAGACAGAGAAGTTACACCATTAACATACAATAGCTACAGTAGTCCTACAACAGCCTTAAAAATATTCTCATCACAGCATAACGCTTATTTCTGTCAAAATGCAGCATCTTGCATGCAAATCTTCAGTTAATTCTGTTTCCTAGTCTCCCTATTGCTAAACTGTGAAAACTGGTAAAACTGCTCAAGCCAAAAGATGTTCAATGTCTTCAGCCAGAAAAAGCCCTCTTTGTCACATGCCTCATTATCAGCCTTTCCACTAGTCAACAATCATCTACTGCAGCCCTGCCAAAGCTCTCCCAGCTTCAGGGAAGCCTCATTAGCATGTGGCACCACAAACCACAGTTCTTCTACATCTTGTTTTGAAATATACACACACTGCTTGATGTTTCACTATGTTTAATCTGAAAAACCTGGAATTACTGGTTGGAAGAAAACTGAAAATTTTAATCTAGCAATTTAGTTTTAATTCCACAAATAAACCACTAAATGTAATACAAGAAAGAAGTGTCTTTCGGGCCTTCCCTGCCACTCCTCATCCTTAGTTCCCTTACTGTCCCTAACCTGGAAGAAGAGGCAGGATAAAATAAGTGGGTCTCAATTTATTGTCTACAATCAGGATTCATAATGACTTGCATAAAACTAGCATAAAATCTCCCAGGATGTAGCATGAGAAGTCCAAACAACAGACTAATCACTTTTAAAATATATATATATATTTTAATAAAGTTTTTTAAGTAAATAGATATACAGAAAACAATATAACAAATATGCACGTACCCATCCTCACAACTGACAGACTGGCCATCTCTTAAGTCTATTTAACACCTTAAAAGACAGCCTCTCTCCCTTTTGCTTAGGGAACTGGCTCTTACAGAGTCCATCCATCAAAGCACAGAGTTAACCTCTGTAACTCTAGGCAATGCCTTAAATCCCTACCTTTTTTCAATTTCCAGTCCTGTAAACCGGGGTTCTTCAAGGTGTGGTGCCACCAGTTTTCCACATGGGGGCACTAGGAGCATCCCCACTTCCAATTCAAACAAAACCCAGCAGCAGCACCAATAAGCATTGGGAGCACTCATAATTAGGCTTAAGGTCAGCAGCCTGACCCCAGCTTTTCCAAAGTACCTATTCAAATTACAGGACTCTCAGCTTTGGACTCCCTCTTTCCCCATCTAAACAGATACAGATTTGGCTATCTAAGGCTCTAAATAACAAATTCTCAGCCATGGCAACTGAAAAGAAGTGAACTAAATTACTGAAAAAATGGAAATAAAATATTTTTATTATCAAGTTATATGAAATTATGATAGCTATCTATCAATAAAAGGCAGTCAGAAGAGGATCTATTTCAAAATCCATCTGTAATTAGTACTGTAAGTAGACAAGTGGCATTTTTTTGAGTGCTTTGATTCTCAAATGGTTTAAATATTTGCTCTTCCTTCATCTAGTTCAAATTAATCTGTACAGCAAACCTTGTCTTCAAAAGTCAACTTTAGCTTAATTCCAAATTAGCAAGGCCCAAATCAATATCTTTTGAAAGAGAGTCTCAGGCAACACCCAACCTCAAAGAGTCGGATAGCCTTTAAGGTCTAATACAAGTTAATAGGACTTTGTCTAGATACAGATTAAAAAAAAAATTCATGATCTCTCACCTAGAAAGTATTGTGCACACTCTGAAGAAGAGAAATTATAGCCATGTAAAAATACTTAATTTAAAATCTATTAATAACCATTTCTCTAATACACTTATATTTTCAGTGAAAAAAAAACAATAGATACTTATTACATTTCAAAAGTCTCAATTCAACGGGAAACAAAGATCAGAAATTTTTCAGTGTCTATTCTAGCATTAAAGGCTACTAGTTAGGAAACTAATCTTAATTGAGCACTTCCTACATGTTAGGTTCTACTTTAGGCATTTTTTCCCTCATTGCTTCACTGAACTGCAATTTTTAATGTAATTTAATTTTATAATAGGTTCTACTTTAGGCATTTTTTCCCTCATTGCTTCATTGAACTTCAATTTTTAATGTAATTTAATTTTATAAATTAAGCAGCTCAGTCATAGAAACACAGTTTGATCTCAAACCTCATTATTTTCTATTAGATGAAATTCAAGAATTTTTTTTCTTTTACCAAAGAGAGTTGCCAAAGATTCCACTAACCTTTTACAGTAGTCAGCAAATCTTTTGCCTTGCCAATTTTGGCTTGGTTAATACTGCCCAGAAAATTAGCTCTATAAATCAAATTCATAATCCTCACTAACCTAAATAACTGCTTTTATTCTCCACTGCCCCAAAATGATTTGAAACACAATAGAAAAACTGGTTTTGCTCTGTTCAGTATCCTCAAAAGTCACTGCTTTTTTCTCCCTAATAAAGCGTGGTCACCATGCTTCAAGGAAAGAATCTGATTCTCAGGATGTGACTAATTTGGTCCTGAGTATGAGATGTGAGAATATCAAGAACTTAACATTAAGAGATGCTCATTTTCTCCTAAAAATAATCAATGGCAAATTTGCAATGAAGCTGCATTTTTACACTGGGAATTTCAATTAGTTACCAAAGTTTTTAATAGCATGAATTTTAGACAATTTTGGAGATTTAAAACAGTCACTGAGAGGGCCACATTAAATTCTTTCTGGAATAGAGCAAATTGTGAAGAATCATTTAAACACAATACATTTTAATGTCATATCTATTAAAAGCAAAAATGTCTATGGGAACAAATATTTTGGTCTCCTAAGAATCTCATAAGAATTTCTTTTGAAGGGCAATGTTTGTTATGGAATTGACAGAATTCTGACATAAGCAACAAAAGAAGTATACTAACACCGGCTATAATATAAACAAATTCAATGAACAACTAGGACTAAGAAGCAATTTTGAGATATATTTATAAAGGGTAAAAATAATCATAACTCTGGGGTCAACTACACTATGTACCGTAAAGCTTTTTGTTAAACCTTGTCATGTAGGTCTAAGTACTCAGAATACACTCTGGGTATGAAATAGAAGAGAAAAAAACTGTACCCTCAATAAGTACTGTTCTCTGTAAAATCTCAAATTTGGGAACCAGAAAAGTCTCCACCAATCTCTTCTCTGTTTTTGTTGTTGTTGTTGTTGTTCTTTTTTTTAAAGAGTGAATATAAAAAAGACCAGATCTAGTCATGTAGCTTTGGAGACAGCTGTCAGGGATCTGATACCCTCCTGCTCTGGTCCCTTTTACTGTAAAACTCTGATGAGTTCAGGTTTTAAATGAGAAAAACCATAGTGCCTTGGCACTCTGCCACACATACCAAAAGTCAGAAGGACAACCTAAAAGACTCCTTTTTACATGCTTTTCCAGGAACTGAAACACTTCTGAAATTTAATATAAAGTCAGACCTAAAGAACACTGAATAGTACCAAGAACCACTGAGTTCCTCCCACAGACGATCAAGAGGAACTGCGGTAGGGAAAGTGAGCTTCTGCATTCCCAGGTTCTTGAAAATTTTAAATTTGGGACTAAGGACCCCCTCTCATTCACTGCCCAAGCTACTCTCCCTTTTCCACTAACACCTCCTGCCCCCACCCTTCCCACTCCAGCCCATTCCTGACCACATTTCTACCCTCAAGTCCGTGTTTTAAACAAAGATGTTTCTGGAAAGATAAATTGGGCAGTAGAACAAAATCTTATAAACTACATTTAACCTTGGAGAGAAAGTCACCTAGCCCTGAGCCTTCAGGCAAGCTACCCTCTCAGGCATCAGTTCCTCATCTCCAAGAATACCTTCTCAGGGCTTCTGTGCCACCTATGCACACACAATCAGTTATACCAACTAAAAGATCACTTGGATCAGAAGGGAAATGTCAATTCCTGTAACATGTCGGGCTTTTCTCCTTTGGCTGGGGGGAGAGGATAAAATATTATAAATGCCTAAATTAACTATTTATCTCAAACTCCAAAAGATAAATCCTTTGTTGTATTAGCTGCATACTAGAATACTAAAACTAATACTGCATAATAGAATACTAAAAGACTCATAAAAAGCTCATATATAACCTTATTTTTTTCAAAACTGAAATAAAAATCAACCCTTAAATCCTCAATGGTCTGCAGTAAGGGCAAGTTATTATAGGATCATATGTTCTAACCAGTATTTCCTTCTTTGGTAGACTAGAGTAATCTGTGCAAGACATCTGAGTCACTCACTACATTTACCCACCACCAACCTAGGCCCACAGTGGTAGGAGACACACCACAGGGACGAATTCTGAATAATAGTATCTAATGACTCAAGATGCAGTTACAGGAACACCTACATAGGGTTCAAAAATTCTTAGCAATGAAATGCTTTTTAAATTTTTCTCACTTCCTCTTTTTTCTCAGCATGCATCAAGATACAAGTAATATAAATACCAAAAAAAAAGAGATTAAATATAGATTGCTAAATTTACAAAGGGTAAAATTAGAACTGTGTTTAAACCCCAAATTCTTTTGTCTCATAATGTATTCCCAGGAAAAATGCTAAAATAGTTTTTAATAATCATTATGATTGTTGATTTAGGAGGGGAAATTTTTTATTTTCAAAATACAATGAAGTGTTTAAAGTCAAAGTACTTGTAAACTTGTAAATCGGCCATTTGAATGTAGGTATAAAACGTAAAATAATCAGCTATTGCATTGCCTCTTTAAAATCTTATTCGGCAAGACGCACTTTTACCAAGAATTTTTTCCACTTACTTTCTTCCCCCACTTTTCTAGAGGAACCATCACTTTCCAGGAGAAAACTGCACCAGTGGGGAAGCATGAAACAAGTATGGTAAGACAAAGTTAATTCTTTACTGGTAGGGGTGAGAGGAGGTAAAAGATATCGTATGTATTAAACAGACTGGGAACCCAGGGGTCACAGACAGACACAAGGTCTGATTAATTCACTGCTTACAGTTGAGCAATGAAAGATGCATAATGCTACTAAACTGAAAAATAACCAAACCCTAGTTACCAATTTCCATTTTCAGGGTAAAATTTTTTCTAAATATTCTTGCAACTAATAAAGACAATTACTCTTAGGGGGTAAGGGAGGTAGAGTGGATAGGGATGGGGATGAGAGTGAGCTGTGTCACGCATATCCTTTTATAGCATTTTTTCAATATTTATTTATTTGTTTGTTTGTTTATTTATTTATTTGGTTGTGCCAGGTCTTAGTTGTGGCTCGCCAACTCCTTAGTTGTGGCAGGCAGCCTCCTTAGTTGTGGCATGTGAACTCTTAGTTGCAGCATGCATATGGGATTTAGTTCCCTGACCAGGGATTGAACCCGGGCCTCCTGCATTGGGATCACGGAGTCTTAACCACTGCGCCCCCAGGGAAGTCCCTTTAAAGCATTTTGATATTTGAATCAGGTAAATGTAAAACAAAAGCAAAATGAAGTTAAAAAATAAACATTTCTTGCTCATTCTGATGTCATTATGTACTTAAGCTTCTTTTAGCTGAATTAATTTTATTTATTTCCTTTCATTCTGATAGTTTTACAGCATCCTAACAGTCTGGTTCCTTCCAGATCAGCATAAAACTGAGATAGCTATTAGACTGTACACAGTGGGGACCAGATTTATATTTCCCTTGTATATGCCCCCAAATGCCTAATCTTCCTCCTGAAAAACTCAACTGACCACGGTTTTGGTTTGGGTTTTGGTTTTGGTTTTTAAAGAAGCAGCTGTCGGCACTTGCACAAAATAAAGCTCAGTCACACTTAGTTACTAATTGATGGATGACTTTTCCCCTCCAAAAATAGAGAAACATTAAGGTTGCAAGGCCTGCTTTTCTTTTTTACTATTTCTCATCTGCTAGAAGCAAAGGGAAGAGAATAAGGAAAGAGATCAGATTAGGGGAACATGAGATCATGGAGAACTACAGCTGATTCACAGCTTAGATAGCAGAACATGCAGTGAGCCAGGTACTGAAGTTAGGAAAAACTTTAGGTACACCTGACTTTTTTCCTTTTGATTTTTAATGCTAGGATTATTGTGAAGGACAGGTGCTCCATCTAGACTCTCTAGCCTACCCATTTTCATTATGGCTTAAAACCTCAATGATGCATCTCCAAAAGTCAAATTCCAGAGCCTGCAAAGGAAACTGGTAGGAGAGGCAAATACAGAGATAGCATCAGCTGGAAGTTTCCTTTCCTAAGAGCAAGGTCCACTGGTAACTTAGGGGTCACCCAGCTACCTGGGGAAATCTGCCCCTCAGATGAAGTCACTGGGAATGACCAGACCAAAACAGTTCCCAGGAGCCTGCTCAAAGAGAGGAAAGCACCCACCAGATATAGAAAGCCTGACATCCCATAGTAATGTCTTTCCTTTTGCTTTCCCCAAAGAAACAGCTCCAAACATGAGCCAAACAGTCTGCCCAGCACAGCCCCGAGTCCCGTATTAAGTCAAATTCTGACGCATATTCGAGCACAGTGTTACACACCGGCACACGGAATAAGGCACGGCACACAGCACAAGAAAACCTCACAGACATGCTTTTTCTCTTTTTAAGCAAAAAAGAAACTAGAGGGCAAGAGAAAGCTTACCTTCTAAACGTGAGAAAAAGAATAAAACAAACAAGAGAACAAAAAAAAGATGCATAAAGAAGTCATAACAGGGAAGTGAAAGTTATCAAATATGCAAAAGCAAAATTAAGTAAAATATCAAAGACGTTACATGATTTTACAGTATGGATTTAAAATACAGTCTTAGAACTTGTTTAAGAACTTCATGCCTCTGAAAACAAATCCATAGTTAAGATAAGCTGACTAATTTCTCCTCCAATCTTAGTTTAACTTTCTGGTCAACAAAAGAAAGAGTTGGTGATCTTAGCCCCAGCTTTGACCTTACCTTATAGGTGTCCTGGAGGACAAACAGAGCACTACTGGGCACCCAGTGGAAATCATACTACAAAATCCCCTCTGTAGTCTGCCACCAGCCTGCTGGGTGGCCCTGGAGATAGCATTTGGGTCCACACGGTGGGGGAAGCTGGATCCTGGAGACAATGTGTTCCCCCCACTGCCTGCATCTTGGGCTCCTACAAGGGAAGTGTAAACCCAAGTGTCTCTGTTCCCAATCACTAGACAAGGAGAAGCAGACCAGAGCAGCAGCACCTCAAACCACCGCTGCTGGGCTCTAGGAGGAATCCACAAACCCTTCTGGAATTCAAGAGGAAATTCTAGACCAAGGGTAAAGGGCCCCCTCAAACTAACTGACAAATGTGAAAACTAGTATTTCAGTTAAGCTCTTTTTAGGGAAAACAGAATGATGAAGGGACACACCTAGAAATGCCAAGAGTTTCCTTTGCAGATTTCTCTGGGTCAAAAATTGGTTAAGAAAAGTTTTCCATAAAATTCAGTCATAGGCATATTCTTTATGTTACTTAGTCACACAGCAACAACCACCCACATGAAAGGCAGGGCTCCCACCCAGGGGAGTATACACCACACCAGAATTTCTCCACCAGCCCAATCCATGAGACTCCAGCTTGAAGGAAAAGCTATACATCTCAGCTTTCAACCAACATTCACCCCGCATACCTACTTGTTTGTTCTACCTCAGAGCAAAGGAAAAGTGCAAAAGCAGGAAGTAACCCATAACCCTTTATTTTACAAAAATAAAGAAGAAATTACTTTCACAATATCTAAGTAGTCTTATGCTACACACAATTATAAGAAAAAATGTGAGACAGTCACATCCCCAGGAAGGGAAAATTGGGGATTTTGCTTATTTCTCCCCCAATAACACTTACCTTGCTGGCCCAGGCATCTTCGTCCCAAGAAGTGAGTTGTAATACACGAATGATCTCATTAATTTCAGCGCTCATCTTTTCTACAGTAAAATTACGATTTTTCAAAGCTTCTTCAATTCCTTGGTTTTTTGAGTTTTTAGTTGTTACAAAAATCTTCATAGCTGTAAAAATAAACAAAAGATCAGAAACTAAGCTTGGAATTTAATCTTGCTGTATTACACTATTCCCACAAGATGTTCCACACTGTGAACATGTTTTGGGCTTCTAAGGTCTTAAAAAGAATATGAAAACAAACACTGCAGGTCTGCCATTAAAGTTCCAGTATCAGCAACCTTCACTGTTAAGAAAGCTCAAGGTACAAAACATTGCCACATCATGATCAGAAAACTAATTTAACATACATATACTGAAGATCCACAGTCACAAAATATCCACTATCCTTCTAAATCAACTATCATCCCAGCCCTAACACTGGCCCCATCAAACACAAACCTAATGGGACGAGATAAAAACAGTCAGTAAAACTGTAACCAAAGTATGCTGCTTGACCCAATCCTAGTGGAAGATCCCAAAGTGTTGAGTTTATCTTCCATGATTTCTCTTAACATATAGCAGGGACTATCTAACCCCTAAAAGTGAAGAAGAAGAAAATAATAACGAAACATTAGAGAAGAGAATATCTTCTTATAAACTAACTAAAATTATAAAAACAAAGATTAATCAACACTTTATTGAGTTACCCAGATTAGAAAGAAAGATTCTTCCCAACAACCTTTCTGCCATATGGACCAGTTGGTCTCAAAAACATATTTTTGAGAAGATTATAAGGCGCTATTTACAAATTTTTGTTTTCTAGTTCATGTAAGGGCTTTCTGAACTCTTACACTCACATCTCCTATTTTAGCTACTACTTGAAATTACAAAGCAGGAAGGCAGTAGCTGGCGGATTACAGTGACATGCATTATAAAATTCTGAAAATAAAGCTGCCTTCCGAGACTTAAACCAACTAACCCACAACTTGACTAAGATAATTTACATAAACCATGAGATGTCTGGTACATACTAGACACTCAATAAGTGCAACTCCCTTTTGCTAGTTGAGAGATCAGCCACCATGTTTGCATTTCTGGGCTCTGCCCAATGGGAGCGTGGTCCTAGTTGGTGTACACCACCTGCTCTTCAACATAGAGAAGAGTTAAATATCTTCTAGGAAAGGGCTGTGGGTTCACTTCCTTACTATACAGTGCTCTATAATATCCATTCCAGCTCCTAAATGTTTTTTCTGAGTACAAATAAAGGTGTCAAAATCCATACATCCAAAACTAGAGTTTCTAGAGGAGAAAAGGGCCTGTTAGAACTTCAAGAGAACAGTACGAGGCAACAGGAGAGCAGTTTCAAACAAAGAGCAAGAGAAGGAGAGCATTAGAGAAGATAAATACTGGTTCTTAGCTAATCAGCTGCATTTTTATTCAGGCTGAAAGACATGCAACTAAACAGCAAAAGAAAATAAACATCAGAGTTTAGAACATGTTAACATGTTTTTTCCTGTAAAATAAAGTACAGACAGAAAATACCTGAAATGAGAACTGGCAGCAACTCCTTCACGGTGTTCATTGAGTTCACCAGCATCACTCGGTGCTCCTGATGAGTCAGTTCCTGCTGCCTCTCATCAATCATCTTGGCCATCTTAGTCATTCCTGGGGCACAGGGAATAAATTGTGCAGAGTGAGCAGTGGAACAATCCAGAGTCTGGCTTTCTGAGCCTAAATCCGTTATGAATTACTGTGAAAGTCCAAACATAAAAGCCATTAAACAACAGATACTATCACTGAACTCTAACATTTATGACATAGAATTTTTCAGGACAGTTCTAAATTAATGCAACTTTCTTCTTCTCATTAAAAGCAATTTATTAAATATAAATCCTAAATGTGACATAATTTTCACACATCTGACATAAATACATTCACAAATATTTTTTAAATGTTGAAATTAGTAAATATATATTTGAAAAAAAATTCACAAGTGGGGGGAAAAATACTTTGCCTGGTTACCATACCAGCTTTCATGCCATGTACCCAGCCACTGAGCCTATGTGTATAAGAATCTCATGTGAGCCTAGTACAGGCACACCTCAAAGATACTGCGGATTCAGTTCCAGACCACTGCAATAAAGTGAGTATCATAATAAAACGAGTCACAGGCATGTTTTGGTTTCCCAGTGCATATAAAAGTTATATCTACACTATACTGTAGTCTATTAAGTGTGCAATAGCACTATGTCTGAAAAAACAATGTACATACCTTAATTTAAAAATACTTTATTGCTAAAAAATGCCAACTATCATCTAAGCCTTCAATGAATCATAATCTTTTCAGTAGTAACATCAAAGATCAGTGATCACAGATCACCATAACAATATAATAATAATGAAAAAAATTTGAAATATTGTGAGAATTACCAAAATGTGACACAGAGACATGAAGTGAACAAATGCTGTTGGAAAAATGGCACCAATAGACTTGCTTGAGACAGGGTTGCCACAAACCTTCAATTTGTAAGAACGCAGTATGTGTGAAGCGCAAGAAAGTGAAGCAAGGTGTGCCTGGGCTAAGAATCTAGCGGCTGAAAAAAATCTTAAGAATTACAATAATGTGTTTTGTTTTCATCTTTAAATTTTTCTGTACTTTCCAATTTATCCAAAATAAGGATGTATCACTTTTATAATTAGAAACAAATAAAAATAATTATGGGGGCTTCCCTGGTGGTGCACTGGTTAAGAATCTGCCTGCCAATGCAGGGGACATGGGCTCGATCCCTGGTCTGGGAAGATCCCACATGCCGTGGAGCAACTAAACCCGTGTGCCACAACTACTGAGCCTGCGCTCTGGAGCTCATGTGCCACAACTACTGAAGCCCGCGCGCCTAGAGCCCGTGCTCCGCAACAAGAGAAACCACTGCAGTGAGAAGCCCGCCCACCGCAACGAAGAGTAGCCCCGCTCGCCGCAACTAGAGAAAGCCCACGCACAGCAATGCAGCCAAAAATAAATACAATAAATTTAAAAAAATAATAATAATAATTATAATAATTATGGTGATGACAGCATTTGAAAGCATCTGGTGTTTTGGAGTTAGCATGCTAGCACGTTTTGTTTACTTTGGTTATTATTCAAGGGTACTATGTGATTCTCTAACACTTTGGTTTTCAAACTGCTCTTAGAATTTCTTACGCAGGTTCACAGATTGTCAAGGGGCACCCAAAGGGAGATGGAAAGGGTGGGGCTGCCTCTGCTTCATCCAGAGTAGCTCCATTTCTGTCTTTTATATGTTGGGATTCTGCAAAGATTTTTTTTTTCATTATTTCATTAGATTTTTTTATTGAAGTATAGCTGATTTACAATATTAGTTTCAGGTATACAGCATAGTGATTCAGTATTTTACAGATTATACTCCATTAAAAGTTATTACAAGGTAATGGCTGTAATTCCCTGCTATACAATATATCCTTGTTGCTTGTCTATTTTATTTTTTAATTGGAGTAGAGTTGCTTTACACTGCTGTGTCAGTTTCTGCTGTACAGCAAAGTGAATCAGCCATATATATATACATATATCCCCTCTTTTTTGGATTTTCTTCCCATTTAGGTCACAAGAGAGCACCGAGTTCCCTGTGCTATACAGTAGGTTCTCATTAGTTATCTATTTTATACATAGTAGTATATATATGTCAGTCCCAATCTCCCAATTCATCTGCATAAGATTTCATTTGAAGAAATAAAATTTCTTCACAGTGCTAGGAGAAAGTTTAAAGGGTACTGCTCTAAAGCCATTTCCCAGCGATTTTCAATGACAGCTCAGAGAAATTCTTAACTGCCATAAGTTTACAGGATGACTGCACTGAAACCTCAAGAAAATACATTTTATGTAAGACAAAAGAATTTTATAAGATAATATGTGATTCTTAATACTAACAAATTAAACATCTGATATGTCTTGTCATTGGTCTCATTCATACTTTAAGGAGCCTTAAGTTCATGTTATATGTCTATAACACCAAAAGCTGGTATCTGTTCATGTATTTTGAATACTGAATTCTCAGATGACTACACAATCAGAGATTTAGCCACAGAAGTTCTTCTCTCCTTCTAGGTCTGATTATATTATGCAGCCTTGGGCAAGGGCATGAATCCATAATAGTAGGCAGGCTAATTAGCAAGCTAAGAGGTCACAGAGAGCTACAGGCCAGCTGGCAGACAGTGAAGGAATGCTGTATAATGTGGAATGAAGAGGTCAGGATTCAGGGTGACCTTAAGCACTGCAGTAATAGAAAAGTATTTCCTACATTCTCCAGCAACATTTGCAATGTCTAGTTTAGTTCATTAGACAGGGCCAGGATCTGTAGAAAGCAGATTCAGCTTTCAGAGACAATGATATCTCTTCAGTAGAAGCACAGAGTCAGCTCCATCAACAGAGTAGAGACAACTAAAAGTTCAATGCATCATTACCTATCTTCCACAAAAAAAGTAGGGAGGAGTGCCCCTTTCCTCTTGATCAAACATGGACAATCCATAAAAAATTCTGTTATAAAAGTAGAATATGACTAACCTGGTCCAAGATTCTTTGTGTAAGTGACCAAATCTTCCATAGTTTCCACCACCTCTGCCACTGTAAGATATTCCAAAATTCCTTTGCAAACTCTAATAATTTTACGAACCTGAAAATATATTTCAGAGTATTCAGTCAATTGAGTAAACGATAAGTAGAAAACACAATAATTCAGATGTATAGCTGGTCAACATTTTGTCATCCTAAACAATCCTCAATCCTCCATTATTATCTTTAAGGCTGGGCTTTTTGTCTGGAAGAGGTCTGCATGGGCCTCAGGTTGCCTACCTCAGCCTCGTCGAAGGTGAGGAGCAGGTCTGATGTGCCGGAGAGGATGCCCCTTGATCCATCAATTAGATAATCTCGAGCAGGCACTGAGTAAGGGTCTGACTGAAGCATCTGGGCTGCCTGGACAAGCTTGGTGCAAGCATTCTCCACCCTGTGGGGAGGAACATGGAGTTAACTCACTGGCAGAACCAAGCAGAAGAATATCACATGCAAATGCAAAGAATGTAAATGGACATAAATTCGCTTTTTTTCCTATATGGAAAATAGCCAAGACCAATTTATAATAGAACCTAAGTTTCCAGCTTTTAAAATTTACAATTAAGGGCAGCACATTCTTTCATTCACTGCACTAAGCCCTGGTTCTTCATTATTTCCTGGCAACAAAAAATAATGAGAAATAGTTTTGGACCTTTTACTTTAGGTTGCTATATCTCTGTAACTCCTTTGTTTCCTTCCTGTTCACCCTATATACACTGCCATTAAAAGACACTTACACAAAGAATTGATATCCCTGACAACAGTTTCAGATTCAACATCTGGAAATAAAATACCAAAGCACTGTGTTAAGTGAAATTTAATAATCAGACAAACCAAAGAAATAGGAGGAAACACAAAGCAAAAGTATGAGGTAATGCATAAATTTTTCTTTCATCTAGCCAAATGGATTTGTTTGACAAACTGGACAGTTTGAAAACAACCCTATAAAACTATGCTGTTAATTAAAATGTCACTGGCATTAATAACTGAATCAGTTAGTAATAGTTTAATATAATATAGTTTAATAACACAGATGACCTGATCAGCCAAAGGTGTCTTTTTTGGGGGGGAGGGGTGGGACAGGTCATTTAAAAAAGGAACCCGAAATGCATAAAGCAAGTATTCTCCTTGACCCTCTTGTACTACTAAAATGTATTCATTCATTCAATTATTCTTCTATACAGAGTTGAAAAGGACCTAACAGATCATTTCCTCATATTCAGTAAATTCATTATGTTATCACTGAGTAACTTACGTGCAACAAATTACTTTAAGTTAAAATATTTAGCCAAAATTACACATTCTTATTTGGAAACACAGAAAATGTCCCATGCAAATAAAAGCCCACTTCACAGCGAGTTATATCAAATGAAATAATATAAAAACTCAACAAGTATAACACAGTCTTGCACTGTTAAAAAATAGAATTAAACCAACATATCAATTTCAACTACATAAAAAGCATTGGGGGCTTCCCTGGTGGCGCAGTGGTTGAGAGTCTGCCTGCTAATGCAGGGGACACGGGTTCGAGCCCTGGTCTGGGAGGATCCCACATGCCGCGGAGCGGCTGGGCCCGTGAGCCACAACTGCTGAGCCTGCGCGTCTGGAGCCTGTGCCCCGCGGCGGGGGGGGCCGCGATAGTGAGAGGCCCGCGCACCGCGATGAAGAGCGGTCCCCACACCGCGATGAAGAGTGGCCCCCGCTTGCCGCAACTGGAGAAAGCCCTCGCACGAACCGAGGACCCAACACAGCCAAAAATAAATAAATAAATAAATAAAGTAGCTATAAAATTAAAAAAAAAAAAAAAAAAAAAAGCTACTCTTTAAAAAAAAAAAAAAAAAAAGCATTGGGCTATGGACACTATAGGTATGTATATAAAGATGCAAAAAACACTATTCTAACTCTCAAGAAGCATACTTTGGTAATTCACAAACTTCAGAGCCATAAGGCAGCACATAATAAATATCAGCAAAGAGCAAGACCTCACTGACGTGGCTTTTGATCAGTCTTAGATGACTGGTTATTTTCTGTTCCTTTTAAATTTTTAAATTAAAATTAAAATTTAATTTGAAATTACATTATATATATATATATATATATATATATATATATATATATATATATACACCCATACATATGACAAAAACATATACACATATATAAAACCCTAAGGCATACAGTGAAAATTTTTCTTCCCTCCACTATCTCCTAGGCATTCAAATTCCATCTACTTGCAACCCATGTTATGTGTTTCCTCTGTATTCTTCAAAATAAAGACACTTTATGCCCAAAGAAACAAAAACATAGGCTTCCACTTTTTTTACACAAATAGGATCATACTATGCATACTCTCTGCATTCTGATTTTTTCACTTAATTTAACTTGGAGATGTTCTAGTAGAAGTACCCAAAGAGCCTCCTCATTGTTTTATACAGGTACATAACTAGTTCCTAATTTATTAGCCTGCTGCAATGAATCACCTTGAATAAACGTCTTTTTTTTTTTTTTGGCCGTGCTACGTAGCTTGTGGGATCTTAGTTTCCCAATCAGGGATTGAACCCGGGCCCCGGCAGGGAAAGCCCCAAGTCCTAACCACTTGGCCACCAGGGAATTCCCAATAAATATCATTTTTAAATGTATATGTCTGTAGGATACTATCTAGAAATGGAACTGCTGAGTCATAGGCATGGACATTAATAATTTTGACAAACATTGCCATATCGCCATCCACAGAAGTTATCAATTTACACTCCCACCACAGTGGATGACAGTACCTGTTTCCTCACAGATTCAACAACTCAATGTATAATCAGACTTATGTATCTTTACCAATATGATAGACCAAAATTGATTTCAATATAGTTTGAGGTGAAATTTATATAATATACAATTAGTCATTTTAAAGGGTATAATTTTCTGTGTGCTTGAAAAGAATGAGTTTGCTCTAATTTTTAGGTGAAATATTTCACATATTCTATTAGCTCAAGCTTGTTAATTGTGCTGTTCAAATCTTCTATATCCTTGCTGATTTTTTTGGTCTGTTTTATCTATCAATTACTGAATGATAAAATCTCGCACCATAACAACAGATTTGTCCATATCCCCTTGCAGCTCTGTGTTTGTTTTATATATATTGAGGCTAACTTATTAGGTACATATAAATTTGCAATTATTATATCTTTCTTGTAATCTGAACCTATTTATCATTATGTGACACCTCTCTATATCTCCAATAATGTTTGTTGCTGATATTAATATTGTAAACCAGCTTTCTTTGACTATTTTATTTGACTGGTATATAACTTTCTAACTCTCAGTATCCTTATATTTTAGATGTGTCTTTATAACTACATATATACATATAAGTACACAGTTTTAATCCAGGTTAGCAACTTTTAACTTAATAACTTAGCTCATTTAAATTTATTATTATTGATATATTTGGGGGGGCGGATTGAGAGTCTTTTTCTATATTTTTCTTATTCCCTTTACTATTTTATAGGTCATATACTTTATTTTTTATTACTTTTGTGGTTCATTAAATAGTTTAGCATGCATATTTGGCATGGTAACAATCTAAAATGAGTCAATGAGGACTTCGCTGGTGGCACAGTGGTTAAGAATCCACCTGTTAATGCAGGGGACATGGGTTTGAGCCCTGGTCCGGGAAGATCCCACATGCCGTGGAGCAACTAAGCCCATGTGCCATGACTACTGAGCCTACAATCTAGAGTTCACGTGCCACAACTACTGAATCCCACGTGCCTAGAGCCTGTGCTCCACAACAAGAGAAGCCACCACAATGAGAAGCCTACACACCGCAACGAAGAGTAGCGTCCTCTCGCCGCAACTAGAGAAAACCCATGCACAGCAACGAAGACCCAACGCAGCCAAAAATAAATTAATTAATTTTTAAAATAAATAAAATAAAATGAGTCAATAATTTTACTTCCTCCCCAAACAACAGAATGATCTTAACATACTTAATTCCCAATCATCCCTTTCCTGACCTTTATGCTATTGTTTTCAAGTTTTGTTTCATGTTTATGTTATTGTTTTCAGTTACAAAATGCTGTATCTTTTATTTTCAACTTTTAAATCTTGTTAGGCATTACATTATTATATAAGTCAAAGTTTGTTTATATTTACCAACAAACTGTCCAATATGTTGGCTAATCATTCCCTCTTGTATCTCAGGCCTTATACCTGGAATCATCTGACTATTGTCTGAAGGACATTCTTTAGCATTTCCTCTAGTAAGAGTCTGCTGGTGACAAAATATATCCATTTTGGTTTGTTTGAAAATGCCTACTTTGTCCTCATCCTTCAAAGACTACTTCAGTAGTACAGAATTCTGGTTGACAACTATTTTATCAGCACATTGAAGGTATTACCTCACTATAATTTGACAACAGAACCAGAAAGAGATGTAACAGAAGCAGAGGTTGGAGTGATGCGGGCTATAAGCCAAGGAATTTGGACAGCTTCTAGTGGCTGGAAAAGGCAAAGAAATGGATCCATTCCTAGAATCTCCAGAAGGAACACAACTCTGCTAACTCATCCTGGGCTTCAGACCTCCAGAATTGTAAGATAAAACATTTGTACTGTGTTTGTTACAAGAGTAATATGACACTGGCATCCAATTGAAATTTACCAGGCATACAAAAAGGCATGAAAATACCACCCATAACAAAGAGGAAAAAACAATCATTCAAAACCAACCCAGAAATGACATAGATGACAGAATTAGTAGACAAGAACATTAAAATAGTTACTATAACTGTATTCTATATGTTCAAAAGCTAAAGGAAAGACTGAGTAGATAAATGAAAGATATAAAAAATACTGAAATAGAACAACTAGAGATACAAAAATACACTGGATAGATTACTAGCAGATAAGATATTGCATGAAGAAGATTATTGAAACTGAAGTGCTAGCAATGAAAATTATCTAAAATGGGAGAAAACAAAACTTAAAAGAAAATGAACAGAGCATCAGTGAGCTGTGGCACAACTCCAAGCAGCCTAATATGTGTGCAATTGAAGTCCCCAAAGGACAGAAAAGGAGACAGAAAAGAATATTTGAAGAAATAATGGCCACAATTTTTACAAATTTAATGAAAACTATAAAGCCCCAAGTCCAAAAAGCTCAGTAAAACCCAAGCACAAAAAATATCAAGGGAATTACAACAAGGTACATCATAATGAAGTTGCTTAAAACCAATAATGAAGAGAAAATATTAAAAGCAGCCAGAGAAAAATGAGACACTTTATATTACAGAGGAACAAAGATAAGAATAACAACAGACTTCTCACTGGAAACAATGCAACCCAGAGAACAGTAGAGCAAAGTACTGAAAGAACTTTGAGTAGACCCAAAGAAAATATTTCAAAAATTAAGGCAAAATAAAGACTTTTTCAGCTATGTAAAGGTTAAAAGAATTCATCACCCAGCAGATCTGAACTATAAGAAAGGTTAAAGGAAGTCCTTCATGAAGAAAGAAAATTATACCAGATAGAAGTTTGGATTTACAGAAACAAATGAAGAGCACAAAATGGTAAATATGTGCATCAACATATAAACACATTTCTTCTTATTATTTAAATCTTTAAAAGATAATTGACTGACTAAAGCAAGAACTTTTTTAAAACACAAAGTTAAAAAAAAGTAAATCTGATTCGGCTGACTAGTTAGACAATGAGAACTGGTTTTGCCAATGACTGTGGCAGATGTTTTCCACAAATTAAATGAGCTAAATTTACAGGGAAACATATTTAAGATGTGTATATAGCACACAACATGGCAGAAAACACATGCTTTGCAACTAAACTTATGATTTAAAAATATTTAAATGAAAACTTTAAAATATTCAAGGTATTCAAAAATATTCAAGTGTTTCAAAAGTCTTTTAGGGATGTCAGCCACTTATTGAAGAGCACTAGTTGAAGAGCACTGGCCTCCTGCTTCAAGGTATTTTTTTACAGCCATTCCTTCTAGCTGAAACACCTCTCCCCCTCTCCCTCTCCCTCTCTCTCCCTCCCTCCCTCCCTCTCTCTCTCTCTCTCTCCCCTCTTTTGCTTGACTAACCCCTACTTATTCTTTTAGGTGCCATTTTTAAATGACTGTTCCTTCATGAAACCATCCTAAATCTATAAGTACCTTTCTTATGTGCTCCCATGAGACATAAACCCTCCCAGTTTTGTTTTCTCTATCTCCCACAAGAGTGTAAGTTCAGCAAGGTCAAGGACCCTATATATCCTATATTCACACAGTACAATCCCTGATACATAATAAATGCTCAGTAAACATTTATTGAATGAATGAATGGATTTTCACCAAGTACAGGAGATCATGAAACCATCTGGCCATAGAAATCATTAACTTTAAAAGGTCACAAACTTAATTTTGTTTCCAGGTAACATGAACCTTGATGAAATTATAGCAAACAAACATAAGCACCACAGAATGCAACTATCACACTACACCTATTTGAAAGGATACAGTTACTGCATAAGTGTTTCAAATTTGGAAAAAGCAAAAAATAAATGGAAGGAATAACCATCATGGAGAAAGGAAACAAGAAAAAAAAAAAAAGATGAAATGGAAAAGCTTTACAGGAATCAATTTGATTCTCCACTAATGGTTCCCTTGTGTGGTAAAATGATAGGGCCAAAACAGACACTACGCCCTTTCCTTTTACCTACAATGAGACATCTGATCTGTACATTAAAATTTAATGGCATTCATAAAGCCAAACAAATCCCACCATGACTAACCAGTAGGCAGAAACAGGAAGGAGTCTGTCTTGTCTGTGGAAAATGAGATTTTATTTAAACATTCAAGCTGCCTGGCTTCTTAAAGTAATCTTCTACTTTTTAATACAAATCTGAATTTTTAAAAAGCATTTTAGAGAATGACAGTAGGGATAAAGTCCATTTCCTAAATAATTATAAATCTTGACTACATAATAATATAATATATAATATTGATTCAGCTACTTTAAATCAATCAACTAGCACATTTTAAGGCTTCTCTCTGCCTCTGAGTCTTCAACCTAAATTAATAGGAAGCTCTTATGCTTTAGATCAATGGACCAATGACAGCCTCACAGGACCCACTCATACCCTCTAATCCATTCTTCACAGAATTACTACATGATATAAGCCCATACAATTTAAGAGATGGAAAGGTTCCAAACTACTCAGTTCCATGTGATTTCAATTATCACTAATCAAGACGCTTTAACTTATGCTGAATTTTTTATTTAAGAAAAATAAGAGGAAAACAGATCTAGAGATTATAAAGATTCACTGCCACAAGACGTTTTTAAAGGTTCTTCTAGACTGCATCCAGAAGTGAGAATCTTAAATTCCTTTAGTTTAATTCTTTCATATATTTGTTCATTTAACATACTGAGGACCTACTACATGCTACACAAGTCCTAGAACTAGATTTGCGGGGGTCGGGGGGGCACACTGCACAGCTTGGGGCATCTTAGTTCCCTGACCAGGGATTGAACCCAGGCCCACAGCAGTGAAAGTGCCAAGTCCTAACCACTGGACCACCAGGGAACTCCCTAGACTTTAAGTCCCTACTTTTAAGGGGTTACCACCTTGGTAGGACAAGACATACATATAAACAAATACAAATTAGTATTTAAAAGTATGCCCAGCACATGCTGAGGGGACACAAAAGTGGAAGTAGTCATTTTTACCTAAGAGATTAGGACAGTTGTGGTAGAGAAGGTGAAGACGACACTGCTTCTGCCCTCAGAAGTTCAGCACTACTTATAATGATGATTCTCCTCACAGCATCTCTTTGAGTTGTTTTTCCAATGGAATAACATTCTCTCCGCTCCCCCCACCTCTCTCTCTCTCTCTCTCTCTCTCTCTCTCTCTCTCACACACACACACACATACACACACGAACACACACATGCACGCACACAGTCGAGAGTCCTTTCTGTGAACAATAACATGCATTTGCAATAGACCTGGTTTGACTAGGAAGGGCAGTTCACTATCACAAAGGACAGGTAACTTCCTCACCCTGAAGCCAAACAATCTCAGTCGGCTTCTGTCAAAATCAGTTATCATGTCCCAGCTCACTGATTTAGATGAGGAAGGGAGACAGCTTTGGACAAAATAATACAGGCAGACCTTGGAGATATTGAGGGTTTGGTTCCAGCCCACAGAAATAAAGCAAATATCACAATAAAGTGAGACACACAAATGTTTTGTGTGCATATAAACACATATAAAAGTTATGTCTACACTCCACTGTAGTCTATAAATGTTATGCATATAAAAGTTATGTTTACACTCTACTGTAAATATATAAAGGTTATGTTTACACTCCACTATAGTCTATTAAGCATGCAATATCATTATGCCTAAGAAAAACAATGTATATACCTTAATTTTAAAATACTTTATTGCTAAAAAATGCTAACCATAATCTGACAGTGTAGGGTTCCTACAAACCTTCAATTTGTGAAAAATGCAGTATCTGCAAAGCACAATAAAGTTAAGTGCAATGAAGCAAGGTATGCCTCCTTAAAGGAGAGAATCTGATGGGCCTATTTAGACATATACTGCTGCATAACTTTAAATCAAAAAGCTCTCTAAAACATTCAACAAGTTAAACTTTCACCCCACCCCCAAAAAACATGTTGGAGGGGGGTGGTGGAAACTACCCCATACCAAATTCACTGTTTTAATAAAACCTGACCTTAGACAGTATAGCCGTTTAGGTTATAAACACTGTCACAAAAAATGCATTCTGCTTACTAAAGACTGCAGTGCTACGGAGCAGAACACCTGAAAATCTGACATCATGGAAGTCAGATTACCCTGGAGCACATCCAAGGAAGCAGGTGTTTACATCCTGGGACCCGTCCTTTCAAGAGAGCTGGTCAGACCACAAGCATATCCGATCACAAAAAGCACAGACAACACTTGGTAGATAGGAAGGAAACAGGTGGGAGGAAGAAAGAACACAGTCAGCTGGTGGGTGAGGCTTTCCGCCACTGTGGCCATGGCACCCAGCATGTCCATTTCCAACCAGGCTGGCCCTGGCATAATTTATCTGGCAGGCAAAATCGACTGGCCGGGCTATTCCTGCTGTCTTCTTAACCCATGTTGAGACTCTCCTTCCCTTCCTATCTGGGCAGGGTCTCTGAGAGATCAAGAAAGGCCCAGATTACTTCCAAGTTTGAGAAGCCCATCATATTTAAAAATGAAGAAATGCCAAAACAGGGTCATAAACATGGTGGTATATTTAAGTCTTTACATTGAATAATTTTAATTGCATGATAAACATCTTCTTTTAAGAATCCCTCTCTTCCTCTATGACTACATATATCATTTGAAGAAAATATTGAAGTCTAGGCCCTTCATAAATATAAGGCCTGGGTGAGAGGCCAGGGGTTGGGGGTAAGGGGCAGGCCCTCACTCTGCTTCCCCACATTTAGAACCTAACCGCAGATCAGTAAAAATGACTGCTGATGACTCAAAGATTCTCCCTTCGCTATGTATTCAAGCATTTAAACTGTTAACCTGAAGAATGAGCTCTCATGAAATTCCAGGTATTAGCAACTGATAATGCAGTCTTTCTAGTATCCCTCAAATAGGAAGTATGGCCTCTATAATCAACTCATTCCATCCTCGTATCTTTCTGTGCATATACATATGATTTTAAAACTGATAATACATGTAAAGATTTCAAAAGACTCAGGGAGACATGTGAAAATAAAGTATTCTTTTATATACTAGCCATTTGGCACTAATTTCACTTTAAAATAGCAAAAAGCAGAGTCATTCCGTGGCTTCCCAGTACCAGCCAATACGCTTTGCTCCTGGCATTGCCATTTTGAGAAAGGTCAAGGAGTCTTGGCCATTAGTCATTCAGAAACCTGAGTGAAGGCTACAAGCAGTTACAGTTTTTAGGAGGGAGTTAGGAACACTGAGTACAATGACAAACTTTAATCTAGTTCAAGTAGCAAGTGCCCAGCACCAACTCACCCCTGTGTATACTGTGTGGTAACACTAAAACATGCTGTTCCAACCCTGTGCTCCTAGATTTAAACATCCTACAGGCCTCATCCACAAATTATTCCTTTCCCTGACCTAACTCAGTGACAGTACCGGACACTGCATGTGTACACCCAAAACTAAAATTAAAAACCACAATGAGTCATACTGAAAGCATTCAAAACCCTTTAACAGCAACACCACACTCTTTTTGCTAGAACATGTACATTGAGATAACAAAGCTAAAACACACATAAACATCAAAGGCTCACTAAATTCTTTTATTTCAGATGAGATTAGGAGGGTATGTAGCCAGTTTCAACTTCCCTTCAAACAAAACAGGATTCTTCCAGAGCCCAGAGATAACTGAAAGGGAAGCAGCATGTCGGGGATGGGAAGGTTCGAAGTGTCACTGCTGCCCAAGCTACATCCTCCTCAAGTCTTGGTGGCAGCTTATTTGAAAGGCAGAGTATGAGTCACAACCTTTGAATCCTTTAAAGCCTGAATGACTAGTCCTAGTCTTTCTCCCCACCTTCTTTCACCCCTTGTTCAAATCTAGCATCTGTGAAGGGAGAAGAGATTCTGATCCTGCAAGGTTCAATCAAGAACTCTGCTACCTACAGGTCTATCAGCTCCCCTGGTCCTTCCTCCATCTCATGCTGCAGTTACAGCAGAAACAGATAAACATATAAGCAAGTGTGTCTTACAGATACTGTAGTTTTCAAATGTATGTTGATGCTGTTGTGATGAATAAAATAAAAATCTATTTTAAAACATTACAAATTCATTGTGACTTTCATTCTTATACATTCTTAATCAACTAATAATAAAGAGTCTCACCATTATTATTTGAAGGTCCTTATGCTGAAAAAAGTTGACAATCACTGTTCTACAGCAGAATGTAATGAATGAGCTAGAGGTGTAAATACCTAAACACAAAGTGAAGTGGAATAGACACACAATAAGAGAATATTTTTACTTAGGAAGAAAACTGACAAAAACTAGGATGTGGGGCTTCCCTGGTGGCGCAGTGGTTGAGAGTCTGCCTGCTAATGCAGGGGACGCGGGTTCGAGCCCTGGTCTGGGAAGATCCCACATGCCGCGGAGCGGCTAGGCCCGTGAGCCACAGCTGCTGAGCCTGCGCGTCTGGAGCCTGTGCCCCGCAACGGGAGGGGCCGCGATAGTGAAAGGCCCGCGCACCGCGATGAAGAGCGGTCCCCGTACCGCGATGAAGAGTGGCCCCCGCTTGCCGTAACCAGAGAAAGCCCTCGCACGAACTGAAGACCCAACACAGCCAAAAATAAATAAATAAATAAATAAAGTAGCTATAAAATTAAAAAAAAAAAAAAATGGAAGTTTCATTAAATTAAAAAACATGTTTTAAAAAAAAAAAAAAAAAAAAAAAAAACTAGGATGTGGCTTAAAAAAAAAAAGAACAAAATCTGGAGATAAAAGTCAACAGTAGGCTTAACATCAGTCAGCAATCATCCTAAAAAAAGATAATAACAAAATAATTGAGAGAATTTAGGATCCAAGAGAATCATAAGCTTGTAACCACTTATAATATTGCTTTGAAATATATAAAGTTAAAACTGACAATTATGAGGAAAATTGACAAATCTACAACTATTATAGATTTCAACAGACCTCAATCATAAACAGTTTATGATTTATAGTAAGACTATAAAAGTCTGATCAATAATACTTATATGTTGACCTAATTGATAAAAAGAGAACCCTATACCCAAGCAGAAGAGAATACACTTTCTTTTTAAGCACACACAGTACACTTACCAACATTGACCACTTATTATGTCACAGAATAATTTCGAAGAATTGATAACATACCAACCAAGACTTCTGGGCACAAAGCAATTAAATTAGAAATATAACAATTAAAAGATATAGGCATACCTCATTTTATTGCACTTCACTTCATTGCACTTAGCAGATGCTGTGTTTTTTACTGTGTTTATACTGTGTTTTTACAATTAGAAGGTTTGTGGCCCCTGTGTTGAGCAAGACTACAGGCATCGTTTTCCCAACATCATTTGCTCACTTCATGTCTCTGTGTCACATTTTGGTAATTCTCACAATATTTCAAAATTTTTCATTGTTATGATATTTGTCATGGTGACCTGTGATGTTATTACTGTAATTGTTTTGGCATTTTTTAGCAATAAAATATTTTTAAATTAAGGTATGTACATTGTTTTTTTAGACATATGCTATTGCACACTTAACAGACTACAGTGTAGTATAAACAACTTTTATATGCACTGGGAAACCAAAAAATTCATGTGACTTGTTTTACTGCGAATATTGTGGTAATCTGGAACTGAACACGCAACATCTCTGAAGTATGCCTGTAGTAAAGAGAATCTTTAAATGTACTACTAAATAATGCACATGGGTAAGAGGAATTCACACCAAAATTACAAAATATTTAGGGCTGAACAACTATTAAAGTACCTATACGGCTGTTTCTAAACTTGTAGTCAGAGCAAAATTGAGAGCCCAAAATATTATATTTATTTAAAAACAAGAAATACCAAACATAAAGATAGAAACATTGAAAATAAGATATTCAAATAATAAACTTAACAAAATAAATAATGAACCTAAGAACAGAATTTAATGAAATAGATCTTTGGGGAAAAAACTAATAAAACATAAATTCCCCATAAGAGTGATAAGAAAAGAAAAAGGCAGAAATAGATAATACTGAACAAAAAAGGATAGAGGAAATGCATAATTTCTTAGAAAAGTATCAGATTATCAAAGTTGACTCAAAATGAATTTAAAACCTGAATTAGATAATAAAAGGAATCTGAAAGAGTAATCAAATTACTTCCTCTAAAGGACACCAGACCCAGAGAAAGTTTTAGATGCAAGTTTTGCCCAACTTTCAAGGACAATCCTTTTCTTATATAAAATGTTTCAAAGACTAGAAATCTTATTTTATGAAACTAAAATAACCTTGATAACAGAATAAGAAACAGAATAAGAAAATTAAAGATCAAGACCCCTCATGAACAAAGAAGCAAAATCTTTTTAAAACATTAAAGTTGAATTTACCATTATATTTTCTTTTCTAAATCACTACTACATAGGGTTTATCTTAGAAATGCGTAGATGGGGGAACTCAACGCTTTGACTGCCGGGGCCAGGGGTTCGATCCCTGGTCGGGGAACTAAGATCCCGCAAGCTGTGCAGTGTGGCCGAAAAAAAATAAAAGAAAGAAAGAAAGAAATGCATAGACGGTTCACCATCAGAAAAGTTGATACTTATGGAGTAGACCAGAGACCATCTTATAGAGGAAAGAATAAAAACTGCATGATTATCTCAACAGATACAGAAAACTTATTAAATAAAAACAAGCAATCGTGATTTTTTTTTTTTACAAGGTCTTACTACAAGAGACAATAAATGAGAGGAAATTTGTCTATGAAAAAGCTTAAAAAGTAACTGAGCTTATTTGGAGAAAATGAGAAAAAAGATTGAGAAGCTCAAGAAGAAAGCTAATTTTCACCAAATATCTTTTTTTTTTTTTTTTTAAAGGATTTTCTTATTTATTTATTTATTTATTTATTTTTATTTTTGGCTGTGTTGGGTCTTCGGTTCGTGCGAGGGCTTTCTCCAGTTGCGGCAAGCGGGGGCCACTCTTCATCGCGGTGCGGGGACCGCTCTTCATCGCGGTGCGCGGGCCTTTCTCTATCGCGGCCCCTCCCGTCGCGGGGCACAGGCTCCAGACGCGCAGGCTCAGCAATTGTGGCTCACGGGCCCAGCCGCTCCGCGGCATGTGGGATCTTCCCAGACCAGGGCTCGAACCCGTGTCCCCTGCATTAGCAGGCAGACTCTCAACCACTGCGCCACCAGGGAAGCCCAATATCTTTTTTTTTCAGGTACTTTCACATACATTATCTCACTCATTTAAGCCCCACAATAACTATTACATTATGAGAAGAGATTCTTATAAGGAAGGGTGAGAAAGAGTCTTAGCATACTGGATTGAGTACAAGCCTGGGTGTCAGGTAGTTTAGGGTTCGAATCTTACCTCTGACATTTATGTACTAGGTAACTTTCAACAAGTTACTGTGAGCTTCTCTGACTCTCAGCTTCCTCATCTGCAAGATGAGGTGCATTAAAAAACACAATATAAAGTACCCAGCTCATAAAAGGTACTCAAGAAATAGAGCTATTTTTATAAGGCTCTTTTGCTTCTATTAAGGAAAGAACAATAAAGATTTTAAATAGAGGTAGGAAAAAAAAACTTAAACCTTGAGAACTTCTTAATTTGAGATTGGACCTATATAGTCAAGGTAATCATTAAGGGAATACTAGTGTCGAATTACTTTTAGTGTTTCTGTTTGTATTTGCAGGGTAGGGGTGGGGCAGCCAATGGCCTCAATTCATCTATAAAATAAAGTAGTTGGATTAAATAATCTCTATGATTCTTTTTAACTTTAAAATATTATGACTTTAACTTCTTTATAGCTTGAGGAGGTGTAAGACACTGCAGTACATCACAAATTACATCCATAAAATTCCTTCTTTGTAAATACTCAGGAAAACTGTAAATCGTTATCTTCTAAGAGTGGTATAAAGTTAGTAGTGCCTGGAAAGAGAGGGGTGGACCACCTGACTTCTTGGAAGTCAGATTATGGAAAGAACATGGACTTGGACGCCACGAGACCACCAACAGGTAACACGTTCTGCCACTTACATGCTGATCAAACTTGGGTGAGTTAAAGTTTGTCAGACCTCAGTTTTCTTATCTGTAAGATGAATGTATTAATACCTTGAAGTTGATGTTCTCAGAATTACATGAGAAAATAAAAATATGTAAGTACCTCTCCCAATAATACATACTCAATAAATGTGAGTTCCCTCGGCCCCTTGAGTTCCCTTCAATCATGTGACTGATCACTCTGTTGACAATGGAAACCAAAGTATTACATGTTTAAAGTATTATTTGCTTACTTCTTAATCATGAAGTGTATACAAAGTAAAATAAGGGTTAAATCCCTGCCAAGTTGTTTAGAACTCTTCCACAAGTTAATAAAATACCCAGAGTTCATTATTGAGAAGACTCAAAACTTAAATCATTTTTGCTTGAGAAAGTGAAAAATAGTAGTACTCAACTATGTTTAATGTGGCAAGTTCAAAGGTGAACTACTTAAAGTTTGAGTGCTTGCTCGAGGTCAAAAGTGCAACAAGTCAGCTGACAGATGTGAATAATTATCGCATAGTTACTTGGTCATCTATGTTAAGTAACAAAAATCTTCTCTTAAAGTAGCAATGGAAGGATCACTAAAAACTCAAAGTTTAAAAAACAAAAATTAGAATCACACATTAGCCCCAGAGAAGCACAGTGCATGCTCAAAGAATTAATACTTTAAAAAGATATTCTGGCCACTTTCACCAAAAAGTGTTTGAAAATTCAAATTTCATCACAAATTATTCTCAGTGTTCAAAATCAAAAGGAAAGAAAAAAGCTAAATATGAGGGCTTATGATCTAAAAATATGACACTACCACTTTAAGTCAAAAGAAATCTAAATTAAGTGTAAGCATGTTTAAATCCTTTTCAAATTTCTTCTTTGTACATGAATATCAGTCAAGGTAAAACTGTACAAATACAGACCATAATTGTGCTTAATAAAGTTTAAGGGTTAAAACATGGCAATTTCCTAGGAAATATGATTAATGGCAATCATGTAGATTGCCACTACATACACCCTTTCACAAAGTATTTTAGGAACATTCTTTTATTCAATAGGCTTAGACATTACAATATGTTTCAAAAATAGTCCAAACTGGTGAATCAATCCAAGTTTTGATGATTTCAAGCAGACTGTTCAGAGTAGCACTGAGACAGAGTGGCGACACTTCACAGTTCTAAAATGAAACTATTTGCCTGCCAACAGACAAAGCACATTATGCCCTTTTTAAGGAGTTCATACCAGGAGACCACCTCACAAGTGACACCTTTTGATACATTCAGATACTGAACACCCCTGGATACGGGTCAAGAACTGCCTTCCTTATCCATTTCTGCTCCATTGCAGAAATAAGAATGAAATTCCACTGTATACTGCAATAGCAGTTTTTCCGAGGCTAATAAAATAAGTTTGCCACAAACATTTTTTACCTATTAAGAAATCAGCTTGAAGCAAATCCCTGCTGACAGGAAATGAATCTGGTCAGTTTGACACACAGCTTACGCTCCTTCACTAGCACCTATTATTCATCCTGTATTGGCTATGACTCTTCCTGAAAAACCACCTTCATCTTGTCATTCGAGTTACTGCTCAAGAAGCCCAAAGCTTCCCTACCACCCAATTCCAAATTCCTCTGCCTGGCTTTCAAGGGCTTCATCACCTGACCCAACTACCTAAGCTTAGTTCCTACCACCCCCACCATGACTGTTCCTCTCCTCAAAGCCCCCATGACTGACCCATGCTGCTCATTCCACCTGGAGTATTTTCCTTTCTTCCCACACCTGTCCCCACTTCCAGTACTTTCCTTTTTCCCTACATCTGTCCTCCCAAGTCCCACTTCCTACATGAGCCTCTTTCTACTATTCCTACCTACAATGATAGCACTCCTTCTCTGAATTCCTATTATAAAGTCAGTCTGTTTTACAGCTCTTCAATTTGAAATTTCTTAAAGCACTTTCTTAAAAATCTCTCTGTAGCAGCAGTTCACCTTAGTGCCTCCATGATACACAGAAGAATAAAACTCTCAATATACGACCTGCCCCTTTGAGTGTACCTGCGATTATGCACAATTTCCAGCCACAACAGCGATATTTCCACTAATTTCTCCTGCACTAAAGAAAGCATAATAAAAAGCCAGTGAATATATTATATTTCAATAAAAGTTAAAAGGAAAAAACCAAAACCTATGAGTAGGAATGAGAGGAATGTTATTATATAGATGATCTTGAATATGCTCAATTTACTTTTTTTTTTTTTAAATAAAGCATTTGCAAACTTTGGCACTTTATTACTATTAATAAATAACTTGTAATATCTCTTACAAGTGATCATTCATAATAAGAACGATTAAAAACTGCTATTCTATGTAGCACTTAGCATGTTAGACACATAGAAAGCAATCAATAAATATTCTATTAACCAATTAGTGTGTCTAGCCCATTAATCAATCACACATAACTATTACAGCTGCTGCAGCTGCCTGATGATAATGATTGATGACGATGACGCAAAGTACAAACACAAAGAACAGTAGCTGAATCTCCTGCGGACAGTCTCTAAAGGAACAAATGACTTCTTATAGGGTGAGTCTAACCACTATTTTAACAGTACAGCATGACCGTGGCACTCCTGAAGTCTATAAAGATCACAGCAGTTTCTGTGGCAATCATCACGCAACCCTACACCTCTTGTGCAACACTGTGGCTATTAATGCAATCTGGTAAAATTAGCAAATTGTAAACTCTATTTGCCAGTGCAGTCAGGGATCAGATAACTTTTGCTCCACCCAAGAGAAAGCCTTCCTGTGACAATGCAAATCTTGTTCTATATTAAAATGGCCCTCACTTTTACAGTAAGGAATTGCCCAAGCATTGGAGTCCCTCATTAACAGTTACAACCCAAATGTATGATCTTTAACTGATATTAAACCATTCTCCAACACTGCAACATGCCCTTAACTGCCAGTCACACAAATAGACTATGGTTTGATTTTGAGACCCCCCCCAAATCCTGAAAATGTCAAAAATTCTGAAAATGACATATCCTTCCCTGAAAAATCTCTAAATCTACATCAGATTGCTTATGTATAAATCCATCTATAGATCAACAGTCTTCTGTTTTCTCTAGCCCTGACATTCTAACATTCTAGGAATAGAGATTGATCTAAGAATAAATTTTTAAACGTATTTTTTAGCGTTGTCAAAGCAGACACTATTTAGAAGTCCTTGTGAAAGTAGAGACAGCAGAAGCATCAGTCTGTCATGCTCTGGAAACTTCCAAACATCAACCAAACAGCCCAAAAGAATGTCCTACTCAACAGTTCCAAGGATGTCATTAATTGCTTCCATCTGTTTCCCTCTCTGTCCCTTCCCCATCCTAGTGAAGTTATTTTTTGCTTCATTTTGCATTCTAAAGAAAAGCATAAAGAGCCCTCATGTTTTAAACTGCAGAATACTTATTTGTCCCCCAAATTTGTTTGATAACCACAGCCATATTGTTTTTGTACTCCAGGCTATTTTCAGGTAACATTTCAGAGTGTGGCACATTAAGTCGTGTACTTTTTAAATACTGCTCAGTAAATATTTCAGTTGCTCATAACACAATGTTTTTCCCTGACTCCTCAAGGTGACCAGGGTTCTCCCCGCATGGCATGATAAAGGTTAAAAACCTCTGAGTTGTTTCATATCCATTGATGATCCTTACCTAAATCAGTGGTTTCATTAAACATTGCATAATCATGACTTTCTAATTCTGTCATTTATTCCACTTTTACTGGTTAGAATTTCCCCCATCAACTAGAGCTATTAGGTTACTGCGAAATAAAGTATGCCTAAGAGAGAAAGGATAGTTACAATTTTTTTTTCTTCTGATGAGAACTTTTAAGATCTACTCTCAGCAACTTTCAAATATATAATACAGTATTATTAACTATATTCACCATGCTGTACATTATATCTTCATGACTTATTTATAACTGCAAGTTTGTACTTTTTGACTCCCTTCCCCATCTTGCACAGCCCCCCACCGCCCCACCTCTGGCAACCACCCACCTGTTCTCTGTACCTATGAATTCATTTTTTAAAATATTCTACATATAAATCATATAGTATTTGTCTTTCTCTGACTTATTTCACTTAGCATAATGCCCTCAGGGTCCATCCATGTTGTTACAAACAGCAGGATTTCCTTCTTTTCTGTGGCTGAATAATATATTATATATATATCACATCTTTATCAATTCACCCATTGATGGACACAGGTTGTTTCCATATCTTGACTGTTGTAAATAATGCTGCAATCAACATGGGGTGCAGATATTTTTTTCAAGACAAGTGATTTTATTTCCTTAAGATAAATACCCAGGGACTTCCCTGGTGGTGCAGTGGTTAAGAATCCACCTGCCAATGCAGGGGACACAGGTTTGAGCCCTGGTTCAGGAGGATCCCACATGCCGCGGAGCAACTAAGCCCGTGCGCCACAACTACTGAGCCTGTGCTCTAGAGCCCACAAGCCACAACTATGGAGCCCGAGGGCCACAAATACTGAAGCCCGCGCACCTAGAGCCCATGCTCCGCAACAAGAGAAGCCACTGCAATAAGCCCACGCACCGCAACGAAGGGTAGCCCCCGCTCGCTGCAACTAGAGAAAGCCTGCACGCAGCAACAAAGACCCAACACAGCCAAAAATAAAAAAATAAAATTTAAAAATAAAATAAAAAAAAGATAAATACCCAGAAGTGGAATTGCTGGATCATGTGATATATCTATTTTTTTTTTTTTTAATTTTATTTATTTATTTATTTATTTTTGGCTGTGTTGGGTCTTTGTTTCTGTGCGACGGCCCTCTCCAGTTGTGGCAAGTGGGGGCCACTCCTCATCGCGGTGCGCGGGCCTCTCACCATCGCGGCCTCTCCCGTTGCGGAGCACAGGCTCCAGACGCGCAGGCTCAGCAGCTGTGGCTCACGGGCCCAGCCGCTCCGCGGCATGTGGGATCCTCCCAGACCAGGGCTCGAACCCGTGTCCCCTGCATTGGCAGGCAGATTCTCAACCACTGCGCCACCAGGGAAGCCCGATATATCTATTTTTAATTTTTTGAGGAACCTCTGGAAAGATAGGACAAATGCCTCTTTTCTTTAAATTTCCCATTACCAGAGTAAGGGGCTGGTGTCCTAGTTACCACCAAGGGTGATCAATGAAGTTTTGTTTTGTTTTAAAGTTATCCACTTTTCTGAAAATATCATCACAACTAGCGTACTCCTTAATTTTTCTAAGTCCCCAAGGAAGCCTGTGAGAGAGCACATAGCATATTTCAAAGGTATATCTCTGGGAATAAGCAGAAATGAGTTTCCTGAAGAAATTCATTTACCAAATGATATTCATAGGCTTGAATGTGAAGGGTTAAAAGGAATTTTTATAGGGTCATCAAGTCCAACTTCCCCGATATTTTTTTTTAACAGCTTTATTGGAGTATTATTGCTTTACAATGGTGTGTTAGTTTCTGCTTTATAACAAAGTGAATCAGCTATACATATACATACTTCCCTGATACTGAATCTCCCTATACACTATCTCACCATGCTCTGTACCTTCCAGGGGGTGAGGGGCAAATGGGTACAAGCTAGAGCTGTGTTTTTTTGTTTTTTTTTTTTTAAAGCTCTTTGAAAACTAACTTTTTTTTTTTTTGGCTGTGGGTCTTCGTTTCTGTGCGAGGGCTTTCTCTAGTTGCGGCTAGCGGGGGCCACTCTTCATCGCGGTGCGCGGGCCTCTCACTATCGCGGCCTCTCTTGTTGCGGAGGACAGGCTCCAGACGCGCAGGCTCAGTAGTTATGGCTCGCTCAGTAGTTGTGGCTCATGGGCCCAGTTGCTCCGCGGCATGTGGGATCTTCCCAGACCAGGGCTCAAACCCGTGTCCCCTGCATTGGCAGGCAGATTCTCAACCACTGCACCACCAGGGAAGCCCTAGAGCTGTGTTTTTAATGTACAGTAAATGCAAGTTTAATTATACTATGTTTAACTGACAGCATAGGACTCTTAATATTACCATGCTGATGAAATGGCACGTAAACAAAGTAGGCTCATACTGGTTAGAGCTGGAAGAAACCCAGGATGCCACCAAGTCCAAAGAGGGCAAGTTTAAAAAGAGACTCCCACAAAACAGACTCTGCAAAAAACAGATGCTTCTGGTACCTTACTTCCTGACATATGAACATTTTGCAGAATTAACAGAAACATAGTTCTGTAGAAGCACCCACTAAAGTAAGTTAGAAATAAGAAGATACCAATATGGGTGAAATTCTCATCTGTTCAATGAAAATAATAGACCATAAGGAGGATAAAAATAAAGGAACACTTTTTGCTTTATTTTAAATTGTGATATATAACATACATACAGAAAATTGCACAAAACATATGTATAATATAATGAGTGATTATAAAACCACCACTCACGTAACTGAACAGTTAAATCAAGAAATAGAACATTATTACCACTTTAGAAGCCCTTGCATGCCTCTCCCTGAGTACAGCCCTCTTCCTTCCTCCCGGAGATACCACTACCCAGACTTCTGTGTTCATTACTTCCTTATTCGTCTTTATCTTTTTACCTTATAAATAGGCATCCCTAAACAACAGTTTATTTCTACATGTTTTTGAACTTTAAATAAATGGAACCTACCTACATATCTATATCTCTATCATTCACTTCCCTTAATTATTTTTCAGATTCATTCATTCTTTTTTTAATTCATAAAATTAACCATTTTAAAATGAAATACTCTCATTCCTTTTTATTACTGATTAATATTCCAATTGATGACTATACCATGATCGTTTTTATCCATTCTACTGTAGACAGACCAGTGGTATCATCATGAGCAATGTTGATACCAGTATTTTTGTATATGGATCCTAGTGTACATGGGCATAAGTTTCTTTAGGGAATATACTGGGAGGCAGTGAAATTGCCTATCTTCCACTTTACTAATGCCCAACTGTTTCCCAAAGTGGCTGCACCAATTCACATTCCCAGCAGCAGTGTCCCAATTGCTCCACATCCACACCAACAACTGACATTATCAGACTTCTTAATTTAGGAGCTTATAATAGAACAATTTGCACTTCTCTGATGACTACTGAGATAGAGCACCTTCTCACAGGTTTACTGGCCATTTGGATTTCCTCTCTTTTGAAGTGCCTATTCAAATTCTTTGCCCTTGTTTTTTAAAACTGAATAGACTTATCTCTTTCTTATTGACTTGTAGAGGTTCTACCTTTTTTTTTTTTTTTTGTCTTATGCATCAGGCTTTACTTTTACTTAGGACTTGACTGCCATAAAAAACAAAGTCATTAATCAAAGACAACATAATCAAGAACCTGAGAAGCTTTAACTAATCAAAAGTTAGCATCTCTGCTTACTTTACATAGGATAGGCCAAAATGTCTGGAAATTATTTGTAGGAGTATTAAGTGATATGTAAATATAACTTAAATTTAAAACGCTACTGAAATATGTAACAAAACACATTTTTTTTTTTTAAGTTTGTATCCACTGTTATCTCCAAGCAAAGGTATTTAGTACACAATCCAGACTCATGCATGCTAAGGTCAGAATGTTTCTGAATCCTTTCCATTCTGAAAAACAAAATTCAGAAGTCATAGTTTGATCAAAAATTATGTCAAAAATGCCTAACACCAATGAATAAAATCAACAGTAGGAAATTTGACTGTTGAAAAATGAAAAATTGAAATTTCAACTGTAAACAGAGCTTTATATTTAAAAAAAAAAAATTGCTCCTACAGTCAGTATTTTTCCTTTCCTAACAAGAGTATTATCCTGCTTAGCAATAGAACAATGTTTTAATTACTTACTTAATAAATGCTGGTGGCATATCTCTCTTCAAAATCTGATCCTCGGTGGTCTGAACGGTCTCTTTCCCAACCTACAGGGAAAAAAGATTCACAATTCAAATTTAAATTCTCAGACTTTTAAAACTATTATTTAAACATATTTGAAACATACACATTACACATACTCTATCATTGAAAATGATAGATTTGAAGAAAATTTCTGGATTTTTTGAAATTATTAAGATTGCTCCCACATATGCTTCCATAATACACCTGGATAACAATATAGAGTGCAAATATAATGTATTAACCCTGTTCCAGAGTAATTAATTTGAAGGCATCATTGAGCACAGTGAGAAAAAAAAAAATTCATCATTGAGAATATATATGTTTGTGTATATTTATGTTTAATGACAAACTGCTACACCTCTGAAAGAGTACATGAAGTACATGAATCCAGTTAGGTAGGCTAAAATGTCTATTCAGAAAAAAATGGATATTACTGGAACTGGGAAAATATGTGAAACAATCATAACTCTGAAACTAGAAACCAAACATATGAAAGTACACAACTTCACTAGTAATCAACATGATGTTTTCCCTAATCATAGAGCAACTTAAAAAGAAATAATATATAATGCTAAATGTTGCAATGGAATAGTATTACACCCTGTTGGTAGCGATGTAAACTGGTATATTCTCTTTGCAAAATCATTTGCTAGTATGTGTTAACAGACAAAAACGTCCTATCTAGGAATTCCACTTATGAGAATATACCCTATAAGCAATAATACCAAGTGTGGTAACCACAATATTTACAAAAATATTCACTATCATGTTAGTTAAAAAAGCAAAAACATTTTCAAAATAACTTATCCAACAATGAGGAACAGTTAAGTAAATTAAGATATATCTTTAGACTTAGTACTACGGAGCCATTAAAACAATGGTTATAAAGACTCAGCACTATGGGAAAATGTTTATGACATTATACTTCGTTTAAAAGGAGGAATAAAAAATAATAAATACATTATGATTACAACAAACCCAAAACTCATTATGTACATGGCAAAATACTGAAAGAATATAAAACAAAATGTGTTTATTAATGTTTGCAAAATTTTGAGTGAATTTGTATCTGTATTTCCTGTTTTCTAATTTTCTGAAATGAGAATATATCATTTTTGTAATTTAAAATGTAAAATTAAAATGTTACTCTCGGTTACTTAAGTGTAATTATTTCCTACCTAAAAATTTTATTAATTATCTGTCATTTTATATAAATCTTCCCCAAAAGTAATGGCCAAAAATTTTAAAAACATATCAAAATACTGCCACACTAACCAGATTGTGTGCATGTACACATGTATTTATTATACCACAAATGGTATACATACTCACTTTCTTTAAAGTCATTCCTATGTAGGGCCTGGATGTCAATTTTTCTTTAACTATATCATATATTACAAAGCACTCTAAAAGAAATAAACTTTAATATAAGGAATAGTGAAATTCACCCTTTTATCAATATAAAGCTACTTAGGAATATTAAATCGTAAATATAAACCACATTTTAATGCAGAAATCTGTGAAATTTTTAAAACCCAGAACGGAAAGTATCTCAATCCTATTATTCAACTGTTTAACTTTTATTGAGTTTAAAGAAGAAAAACGAGTTTAAAAAATTCCTAAATGCACAGTAAAGCAGCTAAAGCAAATATCACAATAAACTATTCTCAGGGAATACCAGTCAGGCATGAGTTAATAAATACAAGTTTTTTCTCTCAAGTTAATAGCTCAGAAAAAAGCAAGACACATATACCACTGTGTAATAGCCAGTGCTTTTGTAGACAATAGACTGTCTGTATCATAATAAAACCCTTTCAAATCAGCAGCTGGTTCTCTAGAGTTCCTCAGATCAAAACATGACAGAATATTTCCAGATGTATTGTTCACCATAGTTTCTAACAAAAATCAGCCATTCAAAAAGCTGTGGGCCATGACTTCATGAAGGAAAAGATGAAGTGCAGCAACAAAGTCACTAGTTCATACTAAGCATAAAGGGTCTAGAAGGATATTCACACTTAGAGCAATGGCAATTCCTTTTATTTTACACCCCATGTGTACATACATAGAGAGAGCCAAAGAGAGACAGGGGCAGAGAGAAAGAGAGAGAGTGAGCAAGCCAGGGGAGTGGGGAGAATTCCTCTTATATCTGCTTTAGAAAGTATTCAGTTATTCAGTGTTATTAAACATTTATTGAATGCAACTACATGTGCCAGTCACTGTTCCAGGTACTTTAGACAGAGCGGGAGTAAAAATAAGTTTCCTTCCCTCATGGAAGTTATATTCCAGTGGGAGTAGACAGAGAGAGAGCACACAAGTAAATAAATAAATAAATAAACAAAATCATTCCAGGTAATAGTAAAGATGACGCTACAAAGAGTATGGGGTAGGAGTAGAGGGAGCCTACTTTAAAAAGTGTGGACAGGGCTTCCCTGGTGGCGCAATGGTTAAGAATCCACTTGCCAGTGCAGGGGACACGGGTTCGAGCCCTGGTCCGGGAAGATCCCACATGCCGCGGAGCAACTAAGTCCGTGCACCACAACTACTAAGCCTGCGCTCTAGAGCTCATGAGCCACAACTACTGAGCCCATGTGCCACAACTACTGAAGCCCACATGCCTAGAGCCCGTGCTCCGCAACAAGAGACGCCATAGCAATGAAAAGCCCGTGCACCCCAACAAAGAGTAGCCCCCGCTCACCACAACTAGAGAAAGCCCGTTGCACAGCAACAAGGACCCAATGTAGCCAAAAATAAAAATAAATTAAATAAATTTTTTTAAAAACTCAATAGTGATAAAACAAACAATCCAATTAAAAAAAAAAAAAAACAGTGGACGAAGAAGTAACATTGGAGCTGAGATTCTGAAGCTGAAAAGGAACCACTCATGCAAGAGCTGGGAAAGAACAATCAAGAGGGAGAAGCAAGAAAAAGGTCCAAAGGCAGGAAAGTTTGGGTATACTAAAGGAGCCTTAAGGAGGCCAGAGTGGCTGAAGCTCAGTGAGGGGGGGAGGTGTGGTGATGAGGTTGGGTAAGAAGGCAAGGGTCAGATCACAAAAGAGCCTTTTAGGCCAAGTTAAGGTGTCTGGAATCTTTCCTAAGTACAACAGGAAGCAGAAGTGCTAAACAAGAGACTGACATGATTTTTTTTTTTTTTAAAGGTCATTTTGCCTGGTATAAAGAGAAGTGATCTTAGCAAGCAAGGAGAAGCAGAGTGACCAGTTAGGAGGCTACCGTAGTCATCCAGGGGAATGATGGTAGTGACTTAAAACAAGACGCGAAAGTGGACATGGAGAATTAGTTCTTTTGGAGGAAGAGCTAATGGGACTTGCTCTTGGAATGGGTGAAGCAGGGGTTGGGGAGTGGACTGAGGGAAAGAAAAATTTAAAATAACACATAGATCAATTAAGTAAAATGTCTTCAAAAGCAGCAATGCTAAAAGGATGATGTATAGCAAAGATTTAACATGAAAGGATAAAACAATCATGAGTAAACCAGGCAAAACCACTGAAACAGTTTTTCAATAGCAACTATTCTGACCCCAGTAGAGGTAATTACTAAAGAATGAATTCTATTCAAATTTCTATTTTAGGTCTCTTTTGTAAAGGTAGGGGGTAGGTGAGGAAACAGAAATAGACAATAAAAACATACTCAAGGGCTACTTATTTTAAAACTATTTTTAAGTATTTAAGTGATGGGAACTAAATGTGATTTATTATTCTAAGCTGCATTCATAACTGCAGTGATAGTATCCATAATCACTTTGATCTTCAATACACTCAGCCTATAATTAGGTTACACACAATGAATGGTCCTGTTTTTAAGGCATAACACATAAAACGTGACTATGTAGAATGAATGCCATTTTTACTTGGGGAATTGATTTTTGGCCATGCTGTCCAATAGAACTTTCTGTTATGATGGAAATGTTCTATTTATGTTCTATTTAATTTGTGCTATCCAATACAGTAGCCATTAGCCACTTGTGGCTACTGAGCACTTGAAATATGGCTAGTGCAACTGAAAAACTGAATTATTACTTTTATTTAATTTTAATTAATTTTAATCTCTTTTATTAACACTATTTTTTAAACAGCCATTTTAGCTTTACAGCAAAATTGAGAAGATACAGAGATTTCCCATATACTCCCCGCCCCCATACCAATAGCCTCCCCCATTATCAATGCCCCCCACCAGAGTGGTACATTTGTTACAACTGATGAACCTACCATTGACACATCATAATCACCCCCAAATTCATAGTTTGCATTACATTCCACTCTTGGTGTTGCACATTCTATGGGTTTGGACACATGTATAATGACAGGTATCCGTGATCATGGTATGACACAGGGTTTTGCCCTAAAAATCCTGTGCTTTGCCTATTCATCCCTCCACCCCAAACCTCTGAAAACCACTGATCTTTTTACTGTCTCCATAGTTTTGCCTCTTCCTGAACGTCATATAGTTAGAATCATACAGTATATAGCCTTTTCAGGTCGTCTTCTTTCATTTAATTTGAATTTAAATTCCACACGTGCCTACCATACTGGACAGCTCAGGTCTATGGGACTTGCACTGTCTCCTAAAACTGGTCTTCCTGCCTCCAGACTTCCTTCTTCTAATTCACTCGTCACGTGGCTGCTAGATTAACCTTGATTTTTACCTTTGCTACGTGGTGTCTTCAGAGAAGAAGGGAGCTGGGCCTAGAGAGACAGCAGTTGCCGCATGGAGGAGAGAGGGATCAGACAGCCCAAGCACAAAGAAGAGCACAGGCCAAGCCTCAAATGGGTTTGAGCACATGGTTGACTAGACAAGAAAAACAGGCTGGTGTGCCTTCAGCAAAGGAAATGAGGCTAGAAAGGAAAGCTGGAGTCAGCCTGGGAAGGGCTTTGTGTGCCAAGGGAAGGCAGAGAGGATTGCGTAACTTAACCTGCCCATTTATTCAAAGGCTGTCATCCTTTGTTCTAGATCTAAATCTTTTCAATTCAGTGTTCTATTGCTGTATCAAGTATCAAGTCAAGAACTTCCAAAGAAGCCAGTTTCTAAAGATATGCAGGACCAGAAAGGCATCTTCTATGTGTAAACAGCTGGCAAAACCTATTGAGGAGAGCTGGAGACAAAACTTCCCGTTTTTTAAGCCATCGACCAGGAGATGACAGGAAATGCGCTTTCCTCCTCTCTCCCCACACTATCAAAACAAAAAGTTTCTACAGCAGCCATCTTTTCCAAATAAAAAGAGTAGAGCAATTCAGAAAGGGATTCACAAAATGCTCTTTGTTAACTAGCAGGAATCTTCGCGGCTTGTGGTAAAACATTATTCCTGGAGGTCAACCTTAGTATGGGGAAGCATATGCCTAGTACAGGCCACAACTTTGCAAACAAGCGGGAAGTGATCAACTTGACAAATGCTTCTCGAACCTGTGCAGCACCAGGTCATCAAAATTCTTGCCTAGTTAAGCCAAATGTTTTTGCTACATACATGTTAAGAGCACATGTATGGGAATTTGGTGACTTGATTTCTAGTTCCAGCTTAGCTAATAAACGGCTATGTAACCTCAAATAAATCATTTGATTACTCAATTATTTCTTCTGTACTACGTGATCTCATTGGGGGTCTTCTTACTTGTCTACTGTGTGTTGGCCAAACTCCCTTTTAGCTCTCTGATGAAGAAAACTTACTTTTAAATTTATATTTTCTACCTTAAGTCCTCATTTTCTACCTCAAATTCTTTTGTAGAACAAGGTATAAAACGATTAATAAATACAAAATTTAAAAGCTCTCACTTCCTACACATTTTATCTGTATGTTTTATCAGTGTGAGATTAAACTAAAGTAGATGCCTGATTTTTTTAACCTTAAAATAAGTCTTGGGCTTCCCTGGTGGCGCAGTGGTTGAGAATCTGCCTGCTAATGCAGGAGACACGGGTTCGAGCCCTGGTCTGGGAAGATCCCACATGCCGCGGAGCAACTAGGCCCGTGAGCCACAGCTACTGAGCCTGCGCGTCTGGAGCCTGTGCTCCGCAACAGGAGAGGCCACAATAGTGAGAGGCCCGCGCACCGCGATGAGGAGTGGCCCCCGCTTGCCACAACTGGAGGAAGCCCTCGCACAGAAACGAAGACCCACCACAGCCAAATAAATAAATAATTAATTAAAGGTGCTAAAAAAAAAACAGGAAAAAAAATAAAATAGAATAAGTCTTATTCCTTCTGAAAAAAAGACCTATATGTTAAAGGGCTTAAAAAAAAAAAAAAAAAAAAACCCAGAGAAAAGAATGACAAATAGGTCTTAGTTATAGTCTTAAGTTCTCAGAAGGTTTTCCAGGTCAGCATTTAACAACAACCCTTTCAAAGTAATCTAACTTTACAGTAAATACATTTTATTTCTTCCAAACTTTATTCCATTGCTGAAACTCAGATTTGTTGGTTCTATTCACTGTTAAAATTACATCTTTTATTTTCTTCTTCAGAGAATTGCTTCTAACTCCTGAGGCCCAATTCCATTCAATTCAATAAACAGGCAGTAAGTGCCAACTATGTGTCCGCTAGGTGCTGGGAAGAGAATGAGATAAGAAATAAAGCATCCTTAGACATACGAACTGAAATAATGGTAGTGAATGAGTAAAAGGCCTGGGGGCATTTTTAGGGGGCTTGGCAGGAAGATGTTTCTTTTGAAGAGCTCTTACTTCAGTTCTGTAGTTAATTTAAATATCTTTTGTTCACTACATGACTTTAGTTCAAAATTCTATGTGAGAGGCCTTTTGTCTTCTGCTGTTGTTATTACTCCTTTTATCACAATCTACTCCGATTTGGTTCAGTAATTCAGTAGAGAGATTTGGTTTCTTTCCAGCAAAAAAAAAAAAACAAAAAAAACCTTGGCTGGTTCAAGTCACTACCCAGACTAAAAAATATGTTAATGTAGATGTCTCCCTTAGCTAGACTAAGTATAAGAAAACAGGAAGACAAAACACAGCAGGGAGGACTTGTGTTATTAGCGATTTGTACAGTATAAGTGGTAACTATAGAGCATTACGTTAAAAAGGTGGCAGGGAGATGGTAATCAACAGAAGTTGCTAATGTATTTAGACAAGAAGATACAAATGATGAAAATGTAAGCCTAACTTAAAGTTACAGTAGGCCAAGCCAAGCTATGGGGTCAACTGACTGACCAACTGATTATGACCAGACAAGGGAGTGTGCATCCATCTGCCTATTAGTTTGGCTCAAATCAGTGTTTCTTATGGCATAAGTATCAATCTATTATACTGAACAGCCATTCTGATAGGCAGCTGTGTCCAGTACCATGCGTGGGTCATACAAGGATAATAATAATGTATGTGACCCAACATCAGCAACACTTTTGGTTGTTTTCCTGCAGTGCTTGGTGATGGACTTGTGATCTATCCACCCCCTCACTGGTACCTTTTGTATCATTCACAGAGGACACACCAGAGCCAAGTGTTTAAAAAAGCCATATATACCAGAAAAACCAGAACTCTCTAAGCTACTCTGATTTCCAACTCACTCATTCATTTAATCAAGCACTTATTGAGAACTTCCCATGTGGTAGGCAGTATGTACAACACTGTGTGTGATGGGAATACAAAAAATAAGTGAGACTCAGGCCTCGCCCTTCACAGACATGACAAATGCTTAAACAAATCATTGTAACACAGGGTAATGCTCTAACAAGAGTTATATCCAAGTTTCACAGAGGAAAAGAAACTCTAGGAAGGCTGATAAGAGTTCTCCAGGAATAATGGGATTTGGGGAAAAAAGGAGAGGTTTCCAATAGTGGAGAAGCATATGTGAAAGTATGGCCAGTTCAGGGAACACAGACCCACCTGGCTGGAACACAGGGTATTGGGTGGAGAAGAGGTATAGAGAATAGGAAGTTGAAGAAGCAGAAAGATGCCACATCAGGGAGGGCCCTGTGTGCAATGTGCTTAGACTTTACTCTCTAAGCAGTGGGAAATTATTTCATGGTTCTAAGCAAAAGATATTCTTAGGTTTACATTTCAACAAGAAAAACTCAGCAGCAAGAATGGAGCAGAGGGAAGAAAACTAGGAATACAAGTTCACTTGTTAGTTCATTTACTCAATCAAATATTTATATAACATACCAGTGCCAAATATTAAGACAGTGGTGAAAAAAATACACATGGCCCCTGACTTCATGTAGCTTAGAGTCTTAGTGAAAGATGAACTAAAGCAGCAGCAGTATGGATGGATATGAGGGTAGATGTAAGAAATCCATCTACATGACACTCAGTCCACATAGAGGGTAATGGAGACACCCAGACTCCTGACTCAAGTGACTTGGTAATACATGCAATGGAGGAAGAAAGCCAGCTCTGAGAAAGAAACTAATCAGAAAGTATGGGATGTTCAGATGGAGATAAGGAAATGTTAGAGGAGGAATCATAAAGACGGTTCCTCCGTTTACTTGCCTGGCTGAAGAAATAGATTGCGGCTGGTGGAAGAACCTGCTGATGAAAAGAGCTGAGAAGGGAATGTCTGAGAGCGGGGTAGGGGGAATGGTAGAACTGTGTGTCATGAAAGCCAAAGGAATAGAGAGTTTCAAGAAACTGAAAAACAGTGTCGACTGCTAGAGAGAGGTTAATGGTTTCTAGTATATTCACAGAGTTATACAACCATCACCAGAATCAATTTTTGAACACTTTCATCACCCCAAAAAGAAATTCATTAGCAGCCACCCCCTTCATTTATCCCCAGACTTTCCCCACCTCCATCCAGCCTTAGGAAAGCACTAATCTACTTTGTCTCTATAGATTTGTCTATTCTAGATATTTGATGTAAATGAAATCATACAATATGTGGTCTTTAATGAATGGTTTCTTTCATGTTGTAGCATGCATCAGTACTTCATTGCCTTTTATTGCCAAATAATATGCCATTGCATGGTTATACCACATTTTGTTTATCATTCATCAGCTGATGGACATCTGGATTATTTCCACTTTTTAGCTATTTTGAATAATGCTACTATGAACATTAGTGTAAATGTTTTTGTGTAGACATATGTTTTCATTTCTCTTGAGCATATACCTAGATGTAGAATTGCTGGATCATATGGTAACTCTATGTTTAACCACTTGACAAACAGCTAGACTGTTTTCCAAAGAGGCTGCACCATTTAACATTCCCACAGGCAATGTATGAAGGTTCAAATTTCTCCACATCCTTGGCAATACTTGTTATTATCTGCCTTTCTTATTACTATAACAATTCTAGTGCAGTGGTGTCTCACTGTGGTTTTGATTTGCATGTTCCTAATGGCTAATCACGTTGAATATCTTTATATGTGCTTATTGACTATATGTATATCTTCTTTGGAAAAATGTCTATTTAAACCCTTAACTCAGGGGAATTCCCTGGCGGGCCAGTGGTTAGGACTCTGCGCTTTCACTGCCAAGGGAGGGGAACTAAGATCCCACAAGCCAAGCGGTGCAGCCAATAAATAAATAAATAAATAAATAAATAAATAAATAAATAAACCATTTATTCATATTTTAATTCGGTGATGTGTCTTTTGCAAGTACTTTCTCCCAGTCTGTGAGTTGTCTTTTTGTTTTCTTGATAGTGCCTTTTGCAACACAGAAGTTTTTAATTTTGATGAAGTTCAATTTATCTATTTTTTTCTTTTGTTGCTTGTGCTTTTGATACAGTATCTTAGGTTTTGCCTAACCAAGGTCACGAAGATTTATTCCTTTGTTTTTTAAAAATTCTATAATTTTAGCTCTTACATTTAGGTCCATGATCTATTTGGTGTTAATTTTTGTGTATGGTGTAAGGGAAGGGTTATTATTTTGTTTAAATAGGAGAAAATTAAGCATGTTGATAGGGTGAAAGAAAGGAGGCAGGAAACCAGACCCTGATTATGAAGCAATGTCTCTGAAGAGGCAGGGATAGAATCTGAAGAGTAGGTAGACAGACCAGCCTTTACCAGAAAGAAAGCCACCTCTTCCTCAAGAGGCAAGGGGGGTAGTGGGGGAAATAAGTGGAGATAGGGAGATAACTATAACTGTAGAGTCTATGGGCTATATGTTCTTCTTAGGAATTTACAAGGCATATTAGTATATTTAAGGATCTAAGATAACCTTCAGACAAGAAATCGGTTTAATTTTGTTTAATCCATTATTTTCCAAATTCATTTGACGAAGAATTATTTCTTTTCTAATGCCTACTAACCTATGGCGGAATTAGAATTTGTAGGATATACTTAGGGAAATGGTGATCTAGGCCAGGAGTTGCAAACTAGTGGCCTCTGTGCAGAATTTGGGCCAAGGGTGATTTTTGTTTGGTCCTTTTTAAAAACAAAAACAAAAAACTTCACAACAATTCAAATTTCTGACATCTCTTGAAATATCAAAAGATTTGGCCATATGAGATCTGCATTCCAGTAAGGAAACAATGTGCAGGAACCCAAATGTTCCATATGGGGAATATACTTTCTGCATCACTCCCTAAAATCTTAACATCCAGACCATTTCACTTGTTTATGTCACTGCCTGGTCCCTGGGAGTATCCGAGTTTTTCACTCCGGTACTAGGCAACCCTCTCAGTGTCTACACAGTGAAAAGTTCCTGAAGCCACTCTTAGAAAATCCTTATCCAGCTCCTCTCTAAATATTTTCTAAAAGTGCTCCTCTTGTGAGAGCTATGAGAAAGACTGAGACGTATTTATGTCAGGAATGACAAAATGCGAGTGTATGGGGCAAGTGCAACCCATAGACCTATTTTGTTTGACCTGCACAGTATTCTTTTTAAATGGGAAATTTCACATTGAAAGAAATAGAGATTTCCAGATTTTATTGACTATCAGGAAGATCTGGTAACACTAGGCCCTGTTTCCATATGGCAACAATAAGCTGAAGATAGCAGCTTTCTTCAATCAGGGCCTGCATTTTTCAATTTACCACAGTCCCTACCACTCCCTGGTGCCCTATAACCCACCTGATTCACTCATTACCTATTTGACCCTGCAGGTATTTGAGTTTGTGCCACCTGATTTAGCAAAAAGATTCCATTCTTAATTAGCACAGTACAGGAGGCAAGCTCCGCAATATCATGAGTGTCATGTAAAATTTTACTTATGCCTCAGCTATTTCACTAATAATGAAACATGCCACTCTCTCCCCAATATATAGCCACATCAAAAAAAAAAAGACTGGAAGGAATTACAACATGGAGAGTAGACCTTCAGATGATTTTTATTTTCTTCTTAATCCTTCTCCAACTTTTCAGATTTTTTAAAAAATGAGTATGCAATGCCTTCATAATCAGAAAAATATATGTTAAATTTCTAAAATGTACTAACAATATTCTTGGTACACAACAATCTATAAAGTGAGACACCACCAGTGCCTAAAAGATTCAAATTTTGACCAACTGCCAAAAACTTAAATGTGCATCAATAAGAACACAATCAAATGGGTTAAAGAGCAGGTGAACTACATGGGTGGCAAGTTCTAATGTCAAGCAAGCTCATTTGATGCAACATACTTTCCTTACAACTAGTGTTAAGCTGCGTTGGCAGTAGCTGCTTATTCTAACACAACATGACATTGAGTGTATCAATTAAGGCTAGATAAATGTTAGCAGAGAAGCCCTGCTCACCAGATCCCTATTTATGAAGATACTGTGGGCAGGCTTCCAACTTGCAAATATTTTATTCTCTCCCTCAACTCAGGATTCTTCTGTAGACACAACCACAGACACCTGTGCTCTGGGTGGCCACCAATTTAACAAGCAAGCATATCATCAGCACAGGAAACTTCTCCCCATCACCCACTTTCTCCCACAACTAACTCAGAAAGATCTTCCATTCTCTTATTTTCATTATTTCTTCAACATACCTATAAACTAATCCTCTATGGCTCTATTAAGGTGACTAGCTGGGCTCCCACAGGCCATTAAACAAAAATCATGGACTAAAAACGTTAAAAAAAAAAAAAAGAAAGCTAAATATTGCTAAGAGAAATTAGGTCAACTCTACCATCCTGTCTCATACATGATTATAAGGAAATAATGCATACGAATGTGTTTGTACACTATTAAGGTGTTATCAAATGCAGGATGTCTCTGTGCTATATAAATTTTAGTCCCTTAAGTATCCCAGAGGCCCCATCAGCATCAAAACAGTCTGTATCTTCCTCACTGCCCTCTAACCAAATCTGCTTTTCTCAAACATTCCACAGAACTTAAAATACTCTTATTTTTCTTGTTTTCCTACTTTAATAGCTAGATGCACTTTTTTTTAGCAAATGCATTTTTTTCTTAACAGATTTAGTTCACAAATGTGAAGAATTTCAATTACATTGCAGCTTTTGCAGATAAGCCTGGGTATATAACATATCGTTTGTAACATTGTCCCTATGGAAAAATAACTCCAAATCAATTTGTAAATGAATTTTGAAACATCGCCCATTTTTATGTTTGGAAAACTGAGACGGAGGTCCCATCCTGGAAGGTAACATAGAGTGGTGGGAAAAGAACTGGGGCTTTGGAATGAATCTTACCTTGCTCTGTTATTACTAGTTCTGTGTCCTGGGGCAAGCAACAATCTCTTTAAGCCTCAGTCTCCTTATCAGTAAAACGGAAAAAGTAAAATGTCTCTCATGGCTAAAGGATATAGTAATACACATGTAAATCACCTAATACATACTCTTCCATGGCCTGAAAGATAACAGTGCTAAATAAACATTAGTCGTGTTTTCTTTCCCTCTGCCATTGCGGTACTCATTTGTGACTTCCATTTTATCCTTTAAAAGAAAAAAAAATTTTTTTTAATTGAGCACATGCTATAAGTCAGGAGCCCCCTTATTACCTCATTAAATCCCTTTAACAACTCTATGAGGGAGGTACTACTGCTATCTCATTTTACAGATGAAGAACAGAGGCACAGAGAGGTTAATTGATTTGCCTAAAATCACTCAGATAGTGGTGTTGACTTCAGCATATCCATGCTCTAATCCTAAGCCACTATACTGTTTTTCAAAAATGAGGAAAACAAATTTAATGATGCCTAAAGTTTTCTGCTGTAATACTGCATGATTTTACAATTCTTTGGAACTTTCAGATGGCAAGAAGGATAAGAAAACTTCAAGCTCACAACCAGGCAAATATAAAAACTTCAAGCTCACAACGGGCAAATATAAACCATCAAGATGCAGTTTAAACTACTGATGTCCAATTGTTTGATTTTCCTTCCCAGAAGCTGGAAGGTTTCCACAACAACATGGGTCAGGCTCACTAGGGGTTCAGCTGCTTAAGCTCCTTAACTGTTATTTGCTTAGAGATGATCAACTGAGTGAACCTGGCTGCAACTAGCTTTCAAAATTGAACCAGGACTAACAATGCAACCGTTTTTTTTTTTAATAGGTGTGGTCAAAACTTGAAATAGTAACCCAATGGCAAAAGTAAGTATTGTCACTACTGTTGGGAACCATCCTGCTTGGTAATTGGAGATTATTCACAGTCACTTTTACAGTACAGTAATTGAATTTGGCTCTAGGCTGTAATAGACACTCTGACCCATTAAATTAGGGCCATAAGTAAAATTACTCTATTTCTTAGCTCAAGCTACAAACACACTTCTTATAAGCAGCCAGAACTGGAAATTCAATGTTTTGTAATATCGATGTGTCAAATGGTTAAGGCTGCCAATTATAATGCTCATTGGAAAAACTCCCGTTTTATGGTACCTAGAAAATCCCCAAAGTTTTACCTTTAGGCTTTTCTTCTTAATGTTTTTACTTTTTCTTTCTTCTCAACAACTACAAATATAATTTAGTGTGACTACATATGGGCTGAACACAGACTTAATTCTAAACATGCTGAGAAGTGAAATAAGAGAACAGCTACAGCACATCCAGACCAAACTGGCTAAGATGTACAGACAGAAAAAAGCTATCAACCATCCCCAGCAATACTAGTCATGTTCGTGCGTTTTGCAGATTGCATTTCATCACCATTCTTCATATAACATTAACAAATTAGACATAGCCTCTGTCTAACCAACAGAAAGACTTTTACAGGAATATTAAAGTTGATTTCCTTTTGTTTCACTTGCTTCCTAATACAAACTATCAATGATGCAGCCTAGATGTTCAACAGTTGCCACAGACAACTAAACCTTTAGTAAGTTCTGGCTCTACCATCTTAGATAACTTATTCCCAGTTGGGCAAAAGGAAGAAATAGAACTGAGAGAATTACAGCATAATAAGAATCCATTCATCTATTTTTTTATTTGGGGGGGGGGGTGGCTTTGTTTTGTTGTTGTTATTGCTTTAAGGAAAGTAAAGACAATGCTGGCAATGCACCTAAACACTAAATTACATTCCTTTTATCTTCAGTCCTTACTAAATATCAAGTTCACTCCTAATGGTTCATCACAGAACAATACAAGTCTATATTTAGTTCATAGATGGAAACCATCCCAAACTGAGAGTTTATATGGAAGGTATAACAGCAGAGAATCCCTGGAGATTGACAGAGAATGTGGAAGGTTTTCATTGTTGAATTTGTGTGAATTCCTACCTTGGCAGGTAAGTTTCTATAAGCCTAGTAATCAACAAATATACTAAAGGCTTAAATAATCATCACACAATTAGGTAATCCTCCTTAGGACAAATCCAAGTTCTCTCTCCAGGGTGTATATACTTCATCAATTGCTAGGTGGACATGGTGTAAGTAAACTCCCTACGAATTCTTTTATATAGCTGATCCCATCAAAAAATATTACTCAGTGGTGTTATAGTCTTTCTCTTTCTTTTTTAATAGAAGAGAAGTAAACCAGAGATCTTGAAGGTGTCTCTGGTATCCTTACATTTTTAGATTGCTTCATTCTTTAAATTATGTCCTAAGAATTCTGTGTGTAAGGCAATGTGCAGGTGATACTTCCTCAGGTGACATAAAGATGCACAGTTGGGAAGTTTATGGCCTGGAATAGCATCAGAACTACATAAATGACTCTGGTGAGTGCTAACGGGGAGACAGAACTTAGCACTACCGGGGGCATGTGGACAGAGAGCTCAACCAGTTGCTGAGATAAGGGCAGTTTTCAGTACTTGAGCTGAGCCTTAAGGCATAGATTAAATTTCTGGAGGGAAGAAGGCATCTTAGATGGAAGGAAATGCAGCATGTACATAGAAGCAGAGGTGAGACAACCTGGAGTTTGTTCATGAAACAGCCAGCAGTCCTACTGGGCTAGTACAGGCTTCATGGGAGGGGCAATATGGTAGAGTAGGACCGGCAATGAATTCTGATTTTGGCTTTTCCACTGCCAAAGGTACTTGCCTTAGACATATTGTTGATTACATCTGAGAATACATTTTCTCATTTTTAAAACTAGAGAGTTGGATCAGAAGATCTCTGAGATCTTATTTCCAACTTTATAACTCTATGACTCTAGGTTGAGGGTTAGCAATTTTTTCCATAAAGGGCCAGAGAGTAAATATTTTAGGCTTTGTGGGTCATATGGTCTCTGCCACAACTTCTCAACACTACTGTAGTGTGAAAGCAGTCACAGAAAATATGTAAATGAATGGGCATGGCTGTGTTCCAATACAGCTTTATTTATGGATATTAAAAATTTAATTTTATTTAATTTCATGTGCAGCAAAACATTATTCTTCTCTTGACTTTTTTCAAATACTTGAAAATGTAAACACTATTCTTAGCTCCTGGGCAGTACAAAATTTGGCCCACAGGCTGTAGGCTGGTTTCTCCACTCCACAGAGAAATAAGAACAGAAAGGGCTGGCGTGTAATAGCCCTCAAGAGCTAGAATAAGATAGACAATATTGTACTATAATTATATAATGTGATAAATATCACAACAGCAATCATATTGCAATAAATAAATGTATCAAAGAAACATTGTATACCTTAAATTTTAACAATGTTATAGCAAATATATTCAATTTTTAAAAAGAGCTAGAAAAGGGAATTTAATTTAGAAAGCAATGGGAGGAGGTGCCAATTTCTGGGAAGAAAGTGTTGAGATCAGAGTTGTATTAGAAGCTTTACGTGACAATAATGGATGGGAGTGAGAGATTAGTAGATAACTATCAAGAACTGAAAATATTAAGCCTAATCTAGGCTGGTAGCTTTGAGAAAGGAGAAAAAAAAAAAAGATATGGAAGAATCAACAAAATACTACTTGAAAAAAGATGAGGAAAAGGTTTATTTCACAAAGGTAATAAAAGAGGTCAATTTCCAGACAAGAAGGGGGGAAAAGGTGATTTTTGCATTGCCATTCCTCAGTGCCTTCAGTAGAGTATATGACTGCAGCAGATTAAGGAATTTGCCTTTTTGTGGAAGCTTTCAAACAAACAGCCCAAGTTGGAATTTCCAGTTCCAAGATAAGAGTTCTCGGGTATATATCAGGTAAAATGTAGCCTTCATGTTTTGGTTTTGGAGATTCAATAGATATGGCAGTTTTAGAGATGATGTTTATTTATTTATGGCTCCTTTTACTCCAGAGAATTTTCAGCAGCCTTCACAAATTAGGAAAGAGTATTCATCCAGTGCACCTAGATATATCATTGCCTTGAGAATTTTAAAATCACCCTGCTGACTGTGACTCAGAATTTATATCTATCTTTCCTTGCTCTGACAGAGAAAAAACTGCACTGCTGCAAATACAACCAATTCAACATTCAAGTGTCTATCAAGTGTGAGTAATCCAACTCGATGGAAGCACTACATGCTTTCTAGAACTCAAATTTTGAAGCTGAGTGGGGCTGGAGGAAGAAGGGGTGCAAACAGACATGCACGTAGTAGCTCTAACTCATGGTAGAATTTGATAGGAAACATAGTCAAACCTCACGGAAACACAGCAAAGCAGACATTAATTTCAACTAAGCAGCCTGGACAGAGCTTCATAGAGAAAGTGGCATCAACACTGGGCCCATTTTAACATGAGAGGAAGAATAATTCCAGGCAGTGAGAATAGTGCAAATAATAACAATAAAAAGACGTGGGAAAACACTGGACTTATTTTTTACCTCAAAAGTGGTACATGTTTATCGTTAGGAGACAAACATTAATTATGGTAAGAAAAAAAAAAATTTTAACCTGAAACCCCACCACTCAATCCCACCACATTTTAGTATATGCTCTTTCACATATAAAATAATACAAAATGGGATCATTCTAAACATATCCGCCTCCTGTTTTTTGCATAACATCTTAGCATAGATATCTTTCCATGCCAGCTCGGAATATACATTGGAATGATTAAAAACCACTGGCATACCTGAGTTCAAGGGTAAGTATAGCCCTTCCCTTACAGACCTTCCTTTGAGCTCCCAATTTCAATTTGATCTTTTCTTTGTCTTTTTCCAAGATTTTTCTTGCATCCACATGAGAACAAAAAGGTATGTGTATAACTTGTTGTATCAATAAAATCGTTGTTGACTTCTTTTAAATTTGATAAGGACTCTAGGTTTTCTGTCCTGCATTTCAAAGTGATCTCATTTGTATAATTAAAATACTTAAGCTCTGGTCCTGCCACTTACTAGCTCAAGGCTCTATGAGCCTTAGTTACCCCACCTGTAAAATGGGAGTAATAACCACATAGTATAAATAAAATAATTGAGGATAAATAAAATAATTTGTTTTACTGATGTATTTTTGACATTGAGAATACTATGAATCCAAATGTAAATTAAGTAATAAAGAGGCTGTCTCTAGAATTTGGCCCTCTTTATCTGCATTCTTCCCACTGCTTGAGGCAACCTTTACCATCTTAGATGGATGGCTCTCCAGCTCCTGTGTCTCACTTGCCAATCTATCTCCTCGCCACTACCAGGGATCTCTTACCAAACCCCTAAGCTATCCACGTTATACCTCAGCTTAAAATCCCTCCATTGCCTGACATCCAGTGCTTAGAATGTTCCCCTTCTAGAAATTATCCTATAAATGTACTTGCACGTGCATAAAATGACATATCTATGTCATTCTTTGCCACACTGTCTGAATTAGTAAAAGATCATAAGTAACGTAAGATCCTTCCACAAGGGTCTAGTTAAATAAATTGTTATAACCACCAATGGATTATATTATGTAACTATCAAAAGAAGAGAAAGCTTGTATATAATAAGCTACAAGGATATATTGTAATACAGCACAGGGAATATAACCAATATTTTATAATAACTATAAATGGACTATAAACTTTAAAAATTGTGAATCACGCTATTGTACACCTATAACATATAATATTGTACGTCAACTATACTTCAATTTAAAAAAAAAGAAGACGGGACTTCCCTGGTGGTCCAGTGGTTAGAACTCTGCACTTCCACTGCAGGGGGCGCAGGTTTGATCCCTGGTCAGGGAACTAAGATCCCACATGCCATGCAGCACAGCCAAAAATTAAAAATAAATAAATATAAAATAAAATAATAAAATAAAATAAAATAAAATAAAATAAAAAAGAAGAGAAAGCTCTATACAAACTGATAAGAAATGTTCTCCCAAATAGGTTAAGGGAAAAAAAATCAAGGAACACGACAGTATAACAGGACATCTTTTGTATAAAAGAGGAATACATATTGCCTAAATATGCATAACTATCTCTAGAAACACACCCAAGACATTTGGTTTCCTTTGTCCATTAGTTTCCTATGAGGAGGGAAACCAGGTGGCTGGAGTTCAAGGGTGGGAGGGAGACTATTCACTATATACCTTGCTGTACCTTTTAAATTTTGAACCAGGTAAATTTTTCACTTATTCAAACAGGTATACCTTCCAAACTAGTAGTTAAGGTCCCCTGACCTTTACATTCAACTCTATTACTCCTATATCAATAGGACATCTGAAAGAGATTCTATCCCTCCTTTCAGGCTAGAGATACTAACCTCTTCCAGTATCCAGCTTAATATGTAGTCATTAAATATTTGTTAAATTAATTTGGCTGTTCCAGAACAAGATGAATTCTATTTCACAAATGCATTGTACTTTTTAACTCTACCTGTAAGGGCCGATTCCATTTACTTTAGTGACTACCCCTTCAGTTTTTTCTTTTTTAGAAAATAGGACAGGGCTTCCCTGGTGGCGCAGTGGTTGAGAATCTGCCTGCCAATGCAGGGGACACGGGTTCGAGCCCTGGTCTGGGAAGATCCCACATGCCGCGGAGCAACTGGGCCCGTGAGCCACAATTGCTGAGCCTGTGCGTCTGGAGCCTGTGCTCCGCAACAAGAGAGACCGTGATAGTGAGAGGCCCGCGCACCGCGATAAAGAGTGGCCCCCCGCTCGCCGCAACTAGAGAAAGCCCTCGCACAGAAACGAAGACCCAACACAGCCATAAATAAATAAATTAATTTAAAAAAAAAAGAAAATAGGACAATGAATGTTTGGGATAAATCCCAAATCCTAAGTCCCAATTTTTGCTTCTAAACTGGGGTGGAAGAGGGGAGAGATACAATTTTACCCTCACTATTGCTCCAAACAAAGGAGATATCAATCATAAATTCAGATGTCTGAATTTTTCATGGGAAACTGGCAATCAAAGGCTCAGGCACCTAAACTGTGAATGATATTTTCCCCACAGTTGATAAAACTGTATATTCCACAACATATGGAATTCTACTGAAAGCTTTCACTGGCACTTTGCCTTGTTGAGTAAAAGTTAGAAGTTATACTTAGACATTAAAAAAAAAAAAATCAACACTGCCTTTTCATTAGACTAACATTTAAAATATGACTTAAAAATTATGGAAAAATATATTAATATATCTAACACTCACTGAAATCTTTAACTATGTGTCAGGCATAGTTCTAAACATTTTTACAAACTCATTAATCTTCACAATAATACACTCCAAGTCAGATACAATGATTAGCTTTGTTTTACAGAAGAGGACTATGAGAAACAGAAATTACTTTCTCCAATGTTACATACTTTGCAGATGTCAGTCAGTGGTAGGATTTAAACCTCAGGAGTTCAGCTCTACAGCCTTTACACTTAACCATTACACTATAGGTGATTTATCTTATATCTATATCTAAAGTCTGACTTTGGTATTTGCCAACTCATACCAGATGCACTTTGCCAAAGTTGGCTATTCTGTTCATTTGCAAAGCATCAAAACTAATAGAGAATCCCAAACCCATGTTCTATATTTCTTTGAATTTACATATCCTGCATAATCCTATGTTGGGCAGGATTATCCCCATCTGCACTCCAGGACTCTATGCCTGGAATTAATTCATTCAGGAAACATGAATTGGATGATCCTACTGCATGCAATACCCTGTGCTAAGCAATGATTTACTGCTGCTTTCCTAATCGCAGTTAAATTTCACCAAGATTCACCCACAGTATGATATACATTTGTCTAAAGAAGCATAAAACAGTTTGGGGTACGGAAGCAGCAAACGGTCTTCACACTTGTTTGTTCAACAATTATTCCTCAAGACTCTACTATGTGCCAAGCACTTTGATGGGTGCTGAAAATCAGGGGCAAACACGGCAGAGCCAATATTTGCCCCTGGGGCTCTAGTGGGGGAAAGATGTTCAAGAAGTAATAATCACACAAATAATTACTTACAACTGTGAAAAGCACAGTAAGGAAAAAAATAATCAAGAAGAGGGCAGCTGAAGCCAATGCTCAGAGGTCTTTTCCTAACTAGGGGGCCCACCACCTGCTTATTCTGCTGCTGGCCCACTCACATTTTCTCCATGGCTCCAAGGAATCAAAACTGTAGTTACAGTACTAGCGTACAACCCTTTAAAGTAAATAATTTAAATTCTGCAACAATTTCATGGATGGAGAAGATGTAGATAAGCTAAATCTTTTATAAGATCATACATTTCATCTGTATTTTAACAACCTGAGGCCACAGACCATGTCTTATATACCCTACTATTATTCAGAACACCAGGCAATGTGCACAGCTAGAGTCATAACTAATTTTGGCGGTTTGGGGGGAAAAGCCACAGAATAAGAAATTTAAGTGTTACTAGAGATTTACTAGCACATTTATATACCCTTATCTACTTGAATTACATGAATAAAAACATGTTGTCCACCTTACAGATAAAAGATACGCCAGTTCTCCAGGGATGGGGTGGGGACAGAGAGAAGGCTGGAAATATAGGGAAGCTAGATAAGTTGATAGCTGGTCCCTCAACTTTCAACTCTAAGAACAAGTATACCATTTTTCTTTCTTCACAGAAAGCCTACTTGTGGGAAAAAGTTAAGCTTATTTCAAAAAGAAGGAATGACTTTGGCTTGGATTGTTGCCAACTGCAATGAAATTCAGCCACTTTCCCCTTAAAAGTCATCCAACTGGAAATCTTATCAGTGGGAAATTCTCTAAGGGCCAAAGACTCTATTTTCAGCAACTTCACGATATTTGTAAAACATTTTTAGTTCTAAGATTCACTACCTCTCATCCTCTATGCATACACACATTGCACACTCATACCCATCCAATGAGCTGCCTTCTCATAGAAGTGACGGAATTTTTTGGAATCTAAAGTTCCAATATGTAACCAACACAATATAATATTTATGAACCTTTGTTTCTTTTTGTGATTATGCAGGCATCTGCATATAGCAACATTTGAGCGCAGAAGAGTCATCAAGCCATCCAATGGAGGCAAGAGATAGTGAGCTATCTTCATCATGAATGAGCCTAGAATGACTAGCAGGTATACAGAGTATCAAGGCACAACACACTTATCAAAGGAATACCACGATCAAGAGACTGGGATAAGCACAGCACCAGGGATATCAAGAAGAATATAACCCAGTCCTTGTCCTCCAGAAACCAACAGTCTTAAAGGGAGACACCCTAGGGGAGTAAGGAAGGAGGGGAAAAAAAACAAACAAACACACAATCAACTCAATCATCTGAAGACTGATGACCCAGCATACAAGGACACAAGACCTACAAAGCCTTACCAAGAGACTGGAAGGAAGGCGAGGAATCCCCAACTGCCTATGTCTAATTATACAAGTCCCCTTTTATCCATTACTCTATCATACTCTATCTCTTTGTCTGCACACAATGCACATACTTAAATAGATTTAATCAATGTAAAGACCCCATATCTTTAATAAGGATGTTGAGATTAGAAGTTCTTTCGGGATCTAGCCCATTATTTTGAACTTATTTCATTCCACACTTACTGAAAGAGCAGTTAGCCAAGTACAGCATGGCTCCCTAAACAGCACATAACAGAGAAAGTCATGGGTTGTTGTAACTAACTGGGTTTCCTCACTTTTCTTTGCAAATTCTTGAGCAGGAAAGTGAATTAAACGGTTTGCAGGGGGAAGGGTGTTAATGGTGAAAAGGGATAAGAGCTGGTGCATCTATATATAGTTAAGTTTGTATTTATATCTAGGGAAACAAATTGGTTTGGAGTAGAGAGAAAAGACAAAAAGACAAATCAAGTTCAAATAGACTGTAAAAGGCTGAGGAACACTGTGAGACGACTGTGACTAAAGATAGATTTTTATAAATTTCAACAATAAAAATGTAATACTTTTGTAACAAGAGAAATTTTGTTCTTTTTGAAAGACTATAGGAAGCTCAGCATGACAAAAATGATTTTTTTTTTAAATTTATTTTATTTATTTATTTATTTATTTATCTTTGGCTGTGCTGGGTCTTCGGTTCGTGCGAGGGCTTTCTCTAGTTGCGGCAAGTGGGGGCCACTCTTCATCGCGGTGCGGGGACCGCTCTTCATCGCGGTGCGCGGACCTTTCACTATCGCGGCCCCTCCCGTTGCGGGGCACAGGCTCCAGACGCGCAGGCTCAGCAGCTGTGGCTCACGGACCCAGCTGCTCCGTGGCATGTGGGATCTTCCCAGACCAGGGCTCGAACCCGTGTCCCCTGCATTAGCAGGCAGATTCTCAACCACTGCGCCACCAGGGAAGCCCAAAAATGATTATTAATAGTATACTGTTCACTAGTATTATTTTTAGTGTTAAAGATAAAACATTAACGATGATAAAAATACAAATGAACAAAAATCCCCTACTTATATATTTCAACTTCCTTCCTAACAAACCTTTTTGCAGATTGTTAAGAAGAAACAGGTAAGATAGCCTTCCTCTCATAATCATTCCCAATGGAAACTGAACAAATACGAAAATGACAGAAAAAAAACAGAGAAGCAGGCGCCTAGATAACTCAAAACTTATGTTATCCAAACTAAACTGTCTATGTGGCCCAATCTACCCCAATGCATATGGTAAGAATTCTACAGGTCCAATGTGCAAGGAACAGAAAGACAGATGAAAGCCTGCAATGGGAGGTCCTTCCTCCCATATACCAACTTTTGTCTCTGGGTGTTTCAGAGTCTTATTACAGATTTGAACTTTACTCCTTAAATTTCACTCTGAAGTATTTATACTACATAGCACTGAAGGCTGTTGGAGCTTAAAAAAGCCAAAGCTGAAATTTGTTTTCTTCTTTTAGTCCTGTCTATATGGGAAGGTTTAAGAGCAGACTGGCCTGAAAGCAACATAAACTAATAGAATGGCCCTTTTTCAGCAACAGTCCTGAGCACAGAGCATTATCCTAGAGAGAAACCTTGCTGGGATACCAGCTAATCTCTGATATTCACTCTTTAAGGACTGCTACTTCTTTTGATACTGCTCTAATTCTGGTTTATTATGTAAAAAGTATACCCCACTGTCATGACCATGACATAAGGTTCAATGAAAAGGTTGGGCCTGGATCAGCCAAAAAACAAAAAAGCAGCAGATCAACTTTCTGATATCTTTTGTCTCCTGCCATATGGTTCAAGGAAATAAAGATCTCTTAATGAGGAATTCATGACTCAGTATGATACTACACTGTAACCAGCAGAGTTCCAAATAATATATCAACACCTGGTCTAAATTGTTATGTTTTAAAAAGACAAAAAGAATGCAAAATCCCAATGCCACTTTCAGATAGGAGGCAACATATTCTCACATTATGAATTTAGTAAGTGGCCTGCATAGTTGAAATGACTCTGAAACAGAGAACCACAACCCAAAATAGACTGAACACTTTTGTTATCTCAAACAATGGGCAGTTAGCCATTCATTCCTCCCTCTTAGTGTATATTCTACTTGTTTCAGACAAGGCCCATTATAAATTTGAAGAGACTGTTCAAATTCAGCTATACCAGATGTCTGAAAGCTGGGGATGGAAAATTGTCACTGCACAAAAATTCCTATTACAATATTTTGTGCATAAAAAAATGAATGATGGGCTTCCCTGGTGGCGCAGTGGTTAAGAATCCGCCTGCCAATGCAGGGGACACGGGTTTGAGCCCTGGTCTGGGAAGATCCCACATACTGTGAAGCAACTAAGCCCGTGCGCCACAACTACTGAGCCTGCACTCTAGAGCCTGCGAGCCACAACTACTGAGCCCACATGCCACAACTACTGAAGCCCGCGCACCTAGAGCCCGTGCTCTGCAACAACAGAAGCCACCGCAATGAGAAGCCTGCGCACCTCAGCGAGGAGTAGCCCCTGCTCACGCAACTAGAGAAAGCCGGCCCGCAGCAACGAAGACCCAACGCAGCCAAAAATAAATAAATAAAAATAAATAAATTTATTTTTTAAAAAATGAATGCCATATATATATATATATATATACACACACACATATATATATAGTTAGTTCGTTTAAAAAAAAGTTATATTGCACACCTATCACCAGCCTGACATTGAAAGAGGCAAACACAACAGACGGCCCCTGCCACTGAGAAACTTACAACCCAATGAAGACAAACACTGACCAAGTATAATGACTGTCACAAGCGAAAAAAATACATGCTATGCTGGACTTTAGACTGTGGATAATTAAGATATTCCCATCCTACCCTCTTTCTAGGTGTGCCAGTAAAAGACCAGGAAGTTGTCAGAAAGCTTTTAAAATAATGACCCTCTCAGTTGTGATACATACAAAACGTATTTTATATATACATATACACAAACACACACATATATGTATATGTATATATATATAAGTGACCGGTAACTAAGTATATAAAATAACCAGACTCCTTTTTTAACCAATATACCAGAAATATTAAAATCCAAATAAGTCCCATCTCCATAAAAACAGTTGCCTTAATGCTGCCCTTACTCCTGACTATAGCAGAAGGAGTCAACTTATGATACTGTGGTTGATACCACAAAACTTTTACTCTAACTTTTATTTTGTCCATAAAATATAAAATAACTTTTATTTTGTCCATTGTTATACCAGTGCTATTTATAAAACAGCTTTAGAAAAGCCCAACTTTCCACCGTGTCAATATATATAAACAAATATTTAAATTGGGGCTCCATTAAAATTATAAACATAGTTGTAGAAACATACAATCTCCGAAACTCTTCCATGCTCTTGATCATGAGTAAATGCTAAGTCCTACTTGTATATCTCTTTTGATCTAGAGACAAAGTGTTTCAAATGAAACTTCACGATTCCCCAAAGAATCCACAAACCTACTATAAATACTATTTAAATACAGAAATCCTACAAACTTACTTTAAATACTATTTAGTTCTCATAGACTTCAAGCTAAGCAGCCATAAATACTAGAAAAGCCTTTACGTGTTTGGCAGACATAAATACTTTTGTGTTATCGGTATCTATTCTTTTTTTTTTTAATGCTGCAAAATTGAATGTCACTGTGAAACAGAACACTACCTTCACATCATTTTTTTTAATATAGGCCCTTCACACAGGCCATGCCAAAGCCAGCCTTTAAACAGATAATCTTGCCAAGCCCAGGACAAATGGAAACTCTTTGACTAACAACATTCTCGTTGCTTCTGATTCAAGCTAGAAAACTTCTAGTGATATTTAACAACTTTGTTCTAAGTGGACACAGAATGGTGGAGTGAAAAGAGCAGAGGGTCCAGAGTAAGAGAAACAGAGTTCAAGTCCAAGCTCCACCACTAACTAGCTGTGCCACTGTGGGCAGGTTACTTAACTTCCCTGATCTACAGTATCTTCATCTGTAAAATTCAGACCATAGCAATACCTACCTTAAAGGACCGCTATGAGATTATACATATGAAAGCATTTTATAAACCATAAAGAATTATACATTCTTATTATTTACCTTATTAATTTTTTCCTTAATATAGGAATTTATATGCTCATTTTAAAAATTGGAAAATACAGAATATGAAGAAGAAAATCACTCACAGGCCTGTCACCCAAACACTGTTATTTATTTTAACTGAAATAAGTCCAACATCAACCAAAAGAAATTAAAGTAGGAATAATTTCAGATGTTAATATAGATAATTTATAAACGACAAAATTGATTTCTTTTTAAGAGCAGAACAGTCTTTCCCATCTATCAGTTTAAAGACAATGCTGCTATTTGTCCCAGAGCTGGTCCCAACAGGGTATGATATATGGGTGAGGCTCATAAAAGTAAAGGCCACAAAAACATCCGAAATAAATATTTCATGAGCCCCAGGAGTAGTTACAACACATGCCCTCAGATGCAATGGAGAAGCAAAGTGTATGAACCCCCATTAATAAAACTGGCACGACTATATGGTCACAAAGACTGTCAGATTTCTATGGGCCACTTCAATGGGAAAAAAGAAAAATTTATATACCATGCTACAAGACAGACAGTCTAAGACTTCTGAATTTTTCACACTGCTGACTGAATCCCATCCTTGGAACCTGTACCCCTCCTCTATTTTTCCTTTCCTATCCATCTTTCTCCTAGGCCCCCTCCTTGTTTTGTGACTGCATTAGAATCATTCTCTGTGTTTAAAATGGCCTTATTTTATACAATGGAATATTATTCATCAACAAAAAGGAATGAATTTCTGACACATACTACACCACAGATGAACCTTGAAAACATTATGCTAAGTGAAAAGTCCTACACAAAAGGCCACATATTTTCTGATTCCATTTATATGAAATGTCCAGAAAGGGCAAATCCACAAAGACAGAAAGCAGACTGGTGGTTGCCTAGGGCTGGGGTGCTGGGGGATGGGAGAGAATCAGTGACTGTAATGGGTATGAAGTTCCTTTTTGAGGGAACTGTCCTAAAATTAGACTGTAGTGATATTGTGCAATTCTGTAAATATACTAAAAAAAAAGAAAAAAAAACTGAATTGAGTGTTTAAATGAGTGAATTGTATGGTATGTGAATTATATATCAACAAAGCTGTTTTTTAAAAAATCGTCTTATTCAGTTGAAAAAAGGACATGTAAATAATCCCATCCCACCCTCTCCCTAAGGGTGGAGTAAAAGTGATGACTCAATTGTGATGATATATATATATAAAGTGACCAGACTACTTTTGTTTAACAAATACACATGAAAAATTACAAATCCAAATGAGTCTTGCTTAATAATTTCCAAGTCAAAACTTGGTCCTCAGATTCTCCATAATTCTATGCCTTTGTTTAGGTATTCTTTCCACTTGTAATGCCTTTCTTACCATGTCTTTAAAAGTTCCAATCCCACCTTCTTTAAGGCCAGCTCAGAGGTTACCTCCTCCATGAAGCCTTCCCCATGCTCTCAAGAAGAGTAACCTTATCTTCCTCTGAACTTCTATGATCCTTCACTTCTTCTGGGCCACTTAGGACCTTCAACCCAGTATTATACTTATTCTGCCCAATATCATACTTATCGCTTTGATGTTAGAAGGGGGATGTCTCAATAAATACCTACCTGATAAGTGGATGACTATAGCTTAACAATTCAGAATTTCATCATCACCTGGTAAATTTTAATTTTGGAAATATCCAAAAGTCACTTTAGACTCAAGAATGGTACATAAAGTAGTAGGGTTAAGAAATGCCCACTTCAGACAAAATTTTCTTGACCAAAATAAAACAAATTAACTTGATATATGTATGTAAATAATCAGTAAGAAATTCCCAAAGAGAAGCACTGGAATAAGGATATAGCCTCCCAAGGTAACTGAAAGACACCTGAATTGTATAAATTCCAGAATATTTGTTCAAAAATCAGATTCATTAATTTATAGTAGCACCGTGTGTTTTTTTCCTGAGAGTTCTATTATCAAGCTCTACTAATTCTTCTTCTACTGTATTTCTAATATGTTTTTTGGTTTTTTTTGAATTTTTTATTTTATTTATTTATTTAATTTTTGGCTGTGTTGGGTCTTCGTTTCTGTGCGAGGGCTTTCTCCAGTTGCGGCAAGCGGGGGCCAGTCTTCATCGCGGTGCGCGGGCCTCTCACTGTGGCGGCCTCTCTTGTTGCGGAGCACAGGCTCCAGACGCGCAGGCTCAGTAGTTGTGGCCCATGGGCCCAGTTGCTCCGCGGCATGTGGGATCTCCCCAGACCAGGGCTCGAACCCGTGTCCCCTGCACTGGCAGGCGAACTCTCAACCACTGCGCCACCAGGGAAGCCCTCTAATATGGTTTTAATTCCTGCTCCATTTTCCCTGCCACACCCAAAGTCCAGGCCCTCATTTTCCTCATGACCAACCAATTTTAAAAGTCTCCTAATTTATCTTCCTTCCCATAGTTCCTTCTTTCCTTCAAAGATATCAAGCCATCCCATGTGCCAATGTTGAGGGTAGGAACAGGGAAGCACATACCTATCATATGAGGCCTGTTCTCCAGACACAATCTAGTTGGGAACTTGATACATGTACACGATTCATCACAATATTCAGCAGCATATAGACAGGGCCACAACTGACACCCAGGATTCCAAGCAATGGGTAGGTCCTCGGGCCTCCCCAGAACACAATCTATACAGTCTCCCTCACACACTGTCCTCATCCTATCCCTTCCATTCTCTTTGTTCGTCTTATTGGACTTCTGTTAAAGTGCCCATATGGCATGCACTGATTTCATCTCCAGTTTCTCTCCAACTTGCCTCCTGAGCTAAACAAGACAATCTACTTGCTGTAATCTGGAAGTCACTTATTCCCAAGTACCTTTGTTCATGATTAACTACTTATCAACACAACCCTCCCCACTTTCTCTCTGCTAACTCCTATCTACCACCAATCTCAAGTCCCTTCTTTTGTAATGTATTGGGAAGTTTGCAATTACATGTAATTTTGTTTTCAGCTTATCAATGGCCTCATTATTTTGGTATTTGTCTCACAGTATCTATTAGTGTTTCTTAACTAAGGGACTATATCAAAGCCACCTATGGAGCTTCTCAAAAACACAAAGGCCTTGACCTGACCCCCTAAAGAGCTCCTCAGTAAGTCTGGGGTGGGAGCTGGACATCTTTATTTCTAAAAAGCCCCACTGGTGATTCTGATACACATCTCAACCTAAGAACCACTGATTTATTAAAATGCTCCCTATATAGCAGACATTCAATTCTTATTAATTCATGCATTGAAGCTCATAAATAACTTTTTTCTAAATAGCCTAACCAGATATCAGCCCCTAGACTATACACTAGCTGTGTTCCAAGTGCAACATGTGGTTTTAAGATTTCATTTCCTGAAGTACTCCTTGGAGGGACACTATTACCTTGTCTCTTTACATTGTTTCCTATTTGTTGAGAAATGGAGGCCTGGAATGCAGCCATGTTAGACAACACTACATAAGAATGTACTCCGGAGTCTTAGATTAAAATTAGTTATAAAAAGAACAAGAACAGTGTAGAACTAAACGTTTTGAATGAATTCAGTATTCTTCCTGAATACAGTCTAACTAAATCTACACAGAAGGCAGATGGGGAATTTGGTCAGTAGCGTTCTCCTAGTTACCAGTCTCCTGAACTGTCTCCTGAACTGGGCCCCTGAAGACTGAGGAAGACTTTGAGCAGCTGAAGTGCGCTGAAGTGCTCTAATCAGATAAGGAACCCAATCCCCACTCAGACCCACAGTTGCCTACCAGCCTCCTAACTACCCTGGAACACACTAGTTACACAGCTCAGTGGGGAAGCCGTATAAAATTTTTCCAAACTTGTTCCTCACAGGCAGCAGCAGTCTGCGTCACCCACCCAGGGTGGGAAAGAAAAGTGTGGTATTAGCCAGCGCAGTGTTAGGAGACTGATCACAGCACCTCTTTTCCCCTTTCAGAAGTGGACTCCGCCTCCTCCAGGAATCACCTCAGTTATTAGTCACAGCTGTGGGCTACAGGGGTCTGCAGAGCCACTTCGCCATCTAGGAAAGTTGTGGCTCGGGGAGGAGACGCCCCGTTCTTTTCTCCGGCAGGGGCCGCAGATCCCAGATTCCACAGGCCTCTCCCAGCAGCTCCATCTTGCTTCCTGCCAGGAGGAGGGGCCGACGAGGAGGGCCCCCGAGTCTGGAAAGGCCCCAGTGGGAGGAAGCCGTTTGACAGCAGGTAAAGCCAGGTGGAAATCTCCACGGGAGTTGGAGGGGGAGGAGGGGGAGGAAAGGCAATAGGGTTAAGCGAAAGGGGAAAAGGGATTCGTAGTCATGAATTACTGCATAAAGAGATCACCCGGTGTTTGTGGGTGCCAGAAGTGTGAGCAGAAGTAGAATGCCCGGGAAAGGAGGAGACAGGGACGAGTGGCCACTAAGACAAGTGGACAGAAGGGTCGGACGCGGGGAGCTCTGGGGAGGGCTCAGAGGTGGGTGAGGCGGGTTTCAAGGTGAGGGGCAGAAGTATTAGAAAGGAGAACAACGTGGCTCAAATAAGAATCCCTGGAAGGAAAGGCAGGGAATCAGCAGAGGAGCCCGCCAGCCCAGAGGCCAGACTGGGGAGGCCTAAAAAGGAGCTGAAAGCAAGGCTGTCAACGGGAGGGGCGACAGCCTGCTGAGGCAAAGGGGCTATCAGATATCCTAACGCCTATCATTTATTGAGCGCTTACTATGGGTCATAAGCTGCGCTAGCCACTTTATAAATACCACCTCGCTGAATCTTCACAACAAACCCGCAAGGCAGGCATTATTATGATTGCCCCCATTTTATAGATGAGGAAACTGAAACCCAGAGAGGCTCGGGGGCTTGCTCAAGGTCACAACGCGGGGGCGTCAGGATTCAAACCCGAGGCGGTCTGGCTCCCGAGCCCACCGGCAAAGCCACAGGCAGCGCAGGGGAGCCGCGAGGCGAGCCGGAACCCCAGGGACGTCTCCCGCCCCCGTTCCCCATCCCAGGCCCAGCGCGCTCACCCGAACGAGGTTACTGACGGCCGCCTGCACGGCGGCCACAGGCGCAGTGAGGTCAGGGATGGCTTTGCCGTCCACTTCGCCTTCCTCGTGCATGATCACCAGGTGCGAGATCTGCTGCGCCACCGGCTCCAGAATGCTCTCAATCGTGCGCGTATGAAACACCGGCATCGCGGCGGCGAGCGGGGCGGCGAACCGCGGGCTACAGAGAACTGAGAACGGCGGGGCCGGGAATCCGCGGAGAGACGGACTCTGAGCAGCGACTACGGAGTCCGGGCTTCCCTCGGCGTAACCAGCCTCGCGGGCGCCCCGCCCCCTCTCGTCGCCGCGCCCAATGGCAGCGCCGCTCAGACCCGGGCCTCCACTCCTATTGGCCCCTCTTTGAGATGCTCCGCCCACGCAACCGCGCCGCCAAGGCCCCGCCCCGCCCCCATTCCCAAGGGAGGGGCCTGGGAGTGGGGCTGAGCCACGGGTTTTGCGACCGGATTCCCGAGCCCTAACGCCGGGCGCTCCTTATAAGGGCATGGTGGGAAAGGAGCGTGCGGCTGGAGTCGGGGCCCCGCCCCCCAGGGCCGCCTCCCGTGTTGGCTCTGCAGAGCTCCGCCCCTCTGCAGAATCACCTCAGCGGGGCGGGGTCTCCTCACCTCAGACGGCGCTGGAGTCTGAAGAGACCGGGGAGCTGTAAGTCTTCACCCTGCTCCCCAACTTTTCCCTTCACACGACGCCCTCAAAATACACTTTCCATTTCCTCTCAGTAAAACATTCAAACACAGAAGTGCACAGAGAAAGCATAAGCGTCCCATTCATTCACACACACACTCCACCCACTCCCGAGCTCAGAGATATTCACAGTTTAAAGTTTGGTGTTCAGGCTTCTAGACCTTTATCTACTCATTATCTTGTACATATATATTTTCTAAGTAAATGGGATTAATCATTTTCCTGGAACTTGATATTTTTTCCCCTTAATTAAAATCCCCTGGTGGTCTCACTCCTGGTAAATATAGGTCCAGGTCTACCTCATTCTTTTTAATGGCTGCATGGTACGCCATTGCCTGAAATCGAACAGTTTCCTAGTTATGGACATTTAGGTTGGTTTCTGTTTTTTGCTATTCAACAATTCTGCATGAACATCATTGTACTTGCTTCTGTATTGTACACATGTGTATTTATCGAGGACCTAGAAATGAAGTGAAAATGCAAAACTATGTACATTTTACATTTTGATAGATAAGGCCAAATTGCCTATTCCTCTCACAGCATGCTTTGTAGAAGACATCTTCTAAATGTCTTCCTCACCTCAAAATCTCTTTTGCCTAAGCTTCCCCATTCCAAGAGGAAACAGTTTCGCTGATACCTCCAAGCTGAAGATGCTCAAGTCAAATGCAAATATTTCTCAAGCACCCATGTTTTGCAAGAGACTAAACTAGTGTGTGTTGCCCTGTGCAATTCTTGAAATTATTTTTGCCTAGTGGTATATATCCCCTGTTTCTGCTGTGTGTGTTACCACGTCCTGTACTTTTCCTTCTCATAATACTTCCACTTTTTTGTTACTGCTTTCATGTCCTTAGAGGCAATGGATTTCTTTCTCTCTCTATTTTAAGCTAACGTTTATTTGGTACTTTCTAAATTCTAAGAAACTTTAAATTTGGTACTTTGTAATTTCTAAGATCACACATAGGACGAGCTACTCAATTTGTGGGACCCAGTGCAAAATAAAAATGTGGATCAAAAAGCGGAAAAAAGTGCTGTTAAAGATACTAAAATGTAAAGCTTACTCCTTTCTTTGGTGTTCTGTCTCTCAACCTGTCATAGTATTTTTTATTTGCTATCTCATGTCACACTCCTGGGCAGGGAGATACCTTTGGGATAAATACAGATCCCCCCATAGGAAATTGGGAGCCCATGCAACCCACTGGCTGCCTGAAGCCCCCTCCTGCTAGCCGCTGGACTGACATACTATTCCCAGCAAGGGACAGGAGGCCAAACCAGGCATCTCCCCTTACCACAGGCCTGCCTCCCCAGCCCACAGCAAATGGGTGACCTCCAAAGGTATTACAACCTCCACACTGAGACTCTCTCAATAACTGGGCAAAGGAAGGCAAGAGACTCACCCCCCACCAAGTCAAGCGCAAAAAAATGCAGTGGCATTGATACCTTGGGTTGAGAATGACCACCTTCTTGCCTAACCCCTAGATACTATCGGTGGCACACACAGAGCCCTGCCCAAGGTAGAGTAGAGGGTAGAAGTAGTCACTGAACAAGGGCAGGGGAGGCTGGGTGAGGTCAGGGGGCCAGAGGTTGGGAGAGCAAGCAGCTGAAAACCCATCCAAGAGAGGTGGTAGAAGGGAGGACCATGTAGAAGCTGAGGTTCCAAGCCCCCAGTGCCTGTTCCAATTGTCCCATTGGACTTCCCTTCTAAAATACAAACTCAAAGATAAAATTATTAAGAATAAAGACAATGATTGCAGAGCATTTGACCCCAAATGTGAAGTTCTGAGTGCAGGGTCCTGTGTAACTACACTGATTCGCACCCATGAACCTGACCCTAGTTACATAGCTGGTAACGTAGGTCTGACCATGACTGACTTAATTACTAAACAGTTCCCTAGGAACTTCCATTCCTTATGGAGTTTCTTATCAAATCTATTAAAATTTTTCTCGGGGCTTCCCTGGTGGCGCAGTGGTTGAGAGTCTGCCTGCTAGTGCAGGGGACACGGGTTCGAGCCCTGGCCTGGGAAGATCCCACATGCCGCGGAGCGGCTGGGCCCGTGAGCCACAACTGCTGAGCCTGCGCGTCTGGAGCCTGTGCTCCGCGGCGAGAGAGGCCGCGGCGGTGAGAGGCCCGCGCATCGCGATGAAGAGTGGCCCCCGCTTGCCACAACTGGAGAAAGCCCTCGCACAGAAACGAAGACCCAACACAGCCAAAATCAATCAATCAATCAATCAATCAAAAAAAAAAAAAAACATACGCATCTGATTCAAGATCCTCATTAAAAAAAAAAAAAAGAAAAAAAAAGAAGAAAAAAAAAAAAGAAGCCATAAGGAAGTTGAGATTTAAATTACGTAAGAAGAGCTTAACCACAATAATTGCTTTCTTGGGGAGCTAGTAGACTGTGGTAATTAAAGGGAATAAGCTGTGAAAAAAAAAAAAAAAAAAAAAAAAAAAAAAATTTTTCTCTAGTCCTACCATAGCTACCAAAGCTCTTTTCTCTGTTCACTATTTCACATTAGTAATAATAATATTTGGGTGATGGAACTGTATACGATTTGTTTTCTATAATCGTCACGCTGCCTCCACTTTGCTGATTGTATACTTATGTGCTGTTTAACATGTTCTCTGTCCTGTGAATTTCCTGCAAGTTGGCAGCGAGATTCAGAGGCTCGATCATGTAGTTGTCAACTGTAACATATGATCCCTGCCTACAATCTTGTAATCCAGGCTCCTCCTGACTGGCCATATTAACCTCCCTAAAATACCATATTGCATATCGAGTCCATGTGTTCCCCTCCATCCACATCCATATCCACTTCTGTCCCCTTCCTCCCCCACAATTCACATGCACCCTCTAAAATCTTCCATGGCACCTGTTAACACATTTTAATACATTTTAATGTCAATACCTCCACAGACTGGGCTCAGACCGACATTACTGCCTTCTGCTTTCCCATCCAGACCCACAGTCAGGTGGGTTACACAATGCAAAGAGCACAAACTCGGAAGTCATCCAGAGCTCAAGCCGTAATCCCAGCTTTACAACTTGATTGGGATAGAACTCTGGTGAGTGGCTTTTCTTCTCTCTGCCTCAATATCTTTCTTTGTAAAAGTGAAATGATACCACCCTCACAGAGCTGATATACGGACTGGTGAATGAATTTGTGTAAACACCAAGGAGACCTCAGTAAAAGGAAGCTATTATTATTATTGGAGCAGTCACAAACAGACATATTCTAATATCCAAAAATCTGTGGTGGAGTTTCACTTTTGAGTTTTGCCTGCATTTCTTTCCCACCTAGAAAGTTCTCTCTACTTGTCTATGTCTTATCTACTCTGGTAGGTAAAATTCTAAGATGTCCCCCTAGATTTACGGCCCCTGGTCTAATCCCCAGGACTATGACTATAATAGATTTTACTCCCATGATTAGATGACGTTATATAGTACAGTTGAATTTAAGATAGGGAGGTTATCGAGCAGCCCTCGCCTAATTGCATTAGCCCCCTTAAAGCAGAGAATTTTCTCCAGCTGGTCACAGAAGAGGAAATTAAAAATTAGAAGCACAAGAAGGATTTGACAAGCTATTGCTGGATTAAAGATGCAAGAAGCCACATATCAAGGAATGCAGGCAGCTTCTAGGAGCTAGGCCTGGCCCTGGCTGACAGACAGCAGGAAAACATGGACCTCATTCCCACAGCCGCAAGGAACTGAATTCTGCCAACAAGAAGAATGATCTTGGTAACAGATTCGCCCCAAAGCTTCCAGATGAGAACTCAGTCCAGTTGGCACCTTGATTACAGCCTTGTGATACTGAGCAGAGAACCCAGCCTCACCACACAGGACTTCTGACGTATACAATTTTGAGATAATAAATGGGCGTTGTGGGCTTCCCTGGTGGCACAGTGGTTAAGAATCCGCCTGCCAATTCAGGGGACATGGGTTCGAGCCCTGGACCGGGAAGATCCCACATGCCGCAGAGCAACTAAGCCCATGTGCCACAACTACTGAGTCTGCGCTCTAGAGCCTACGAGCCACAACTACTGAGCCCACATGCCACAACTACTGAAGCCCGTGCACCTAGAGCCCGTGCTCTGCAACAAGAGAAGCCACCGCAATGAGAAGACTGAGCACCACAACGAAGAGTAGCCCCCGCTCGCCACAACTAGAGAAAGCCTGCGCGCAGCAACGAAGACCCAATGCAGCCAAAAATAAATAAATAAATTGATATAAAAAATAAAAAAATAAATGGGCGTTGTGAGGTAATTTGTTACATAGCAATAGAATAACTAATGCACCTATCTTCAAGGCCCACTTCTAGTTCTTTCTCTATGACTTCCCACTGCAAAGCCCTGGCATGAGCTCTTTATACAATCCTTTCTGCTTCATAGCACTTATCACAATTTTCCATTTATTAGATGACCATTTTACATTTCTCTCACATCTCTCTATGACAGAGGCTGCTAGATGTCCCCAATATCTGTTCTGCTCTTCCTCTATAATAACAGAACCCCAGATTTATAGCTGGGCACTTAGCCACACGGTTTCAAATTGACACTTGGCAAGTTACAAAGCTTCGGTACTCTCATCTCTAAAATGGGGGTAATAATGTTTTCAATCTTACTGAATACAAAGGATTAGCACATGATAAGCACTCAAAAAATGTTACCAGAGAGAGAGAGGTCAATTCATAACCTGCACTAGACTAAGAACCATCATGAAAGTAAGTCAAAAATAATGTGGTGAAGATCATGTGATCAAGTTCCAAGCAAGAGGAGCTCACCATGGGCCTGAGGGTAAGAAAGAGTTTATGGGATAGTGGAATTAAATCTGGCCTCAAAGGAAGAATAATGTTTGGTTAGGCAGGCAAGGCGGCAGACATTCCAGAATGAGCAAGACCTGGAGGGAAGCATGTTCGGGAGAGTGATTAAATTAGTCAGACGGAAGTGAATGTTCATACAACTCAAAGATAAAGGTGAAAAGGTAAATTTCCACAAGATTATAATCTACAGAGGTTAGGGACTGTGTGACATTTGCTCGTGGTCGTGGCTAGCTCAACATTACTCTTTGCCGTGTAATTAGTCTGAAGGCCACTAATGATAGGGAACATTGTAAGATATGTAAAAATTTAGCATTTTCCAGTTAGAAGAAACTGGGGAAGAGTTTTCGATGCTGGCAGTTATTTTACACAGTGCCAATGACATGGGAAACTTTAGATTCTTTTAAGTCCGTAGCAATTCTCTGAGGTAGGTAGAAAACAAGAAGTACAGTTCTCTTTTTGTTACACAGACTGGGAAATTGAGACATAGTAGCAACTGTCAGTGTGAGTACAATTTGTGGAAATTTTAGTCAAGGATAGAGATTCTTCTATATTTAGTTTGGATGCTCAGTTTCGCTCCGTGTTTGTGTTCTCCTCCTGATGAGGTTTTGGACTGCTGTATGTCGGTCATGTGTCTAAGGATTTACTTACACCTACTCAGTACACTCCAGTGCACTTTACGCCCACGTGGGTCAATCTACAACTTACACATACACACTGCATTCCCCCATCTCACCACGGATGTACCTTCTCTCTCTAGAACACGTCACCAGCCCTCTCCCCACGCTGTCCCCACATAAGAACCACACAGTGGCTCAATCAGTAGTTCTTCCTTTCCTTCCCCAAATGCTGCATGCACACCCCACCCCACCCTCCACCCCCACCCAAAACCACAACCACTTCCGCCATCATTTTGAAATCAATGTGCTTCTTTTTCTTTTTTTTACCCCTAGATTTAATAAGGTATAATTCACACATAAAGACTGTTTATTTATTTATTTATATAAAATATACGGTATCATATATGTATATATACATTTATAGTGTACAATGGGGTGTTTTGATATACAGATACATTGTGAAATGATCACCACAATCAAGCTAATTAACACATCCATCATCGCATATAGTTACCATTTTTCACGTATGTTGAGAATACTTAAGATCTACTTAGAAAATTTCAAGTATACAATACATTAACAGTATACAGTATTATTAACTATAGTCACCAGACTGTACATTAGGTCTCCAAAACTTACTCATCTTATAACTGAAAGTTTGTACACTTTGATCAACATCTCCCCATTTCTCCCACTCTGTCCATCCCATCCCATAGTAACCACCCTTCTACTCTTTGTTTCTACGAGTTTGACTTTTTTAGATATTACATGTAAGTGAGATCATGCAGTATTTATCATTCTGTGTCTGGCTTATTTCACTTAGCATACTGTCTTCCAGTTTCATCCATGTTGTTGCAAATGGCAGAATTTCCTTCTTTTTTAATGCTGAATAATATTCCACTGTATACATATACCACATTTTCTTTATCATTGCGTGGACACATAGGTTCTTTCCATGTCTTGGCTATTGTGAATAATGCTGCAATGAACATGGGAGTGCAGATATCTTTTCAAGAGTTAGATTTTGTTTCCTTTGGATATATACCCAGAAGTAGAATTGCATTTTCTAAAGAAGACATCCAAAAAGGTGCTCAATATCAGTAATCAACAGGGAACTGCAAATCAAAACCACACAGATATCACCTCATATCTGTTAGAATGGCTCCTATCAAAAAGTCAGAAAATAACAAGTGTTGGTGAGGATGTGGAGAAAAGTGAATCCTTATACACTTTGGGGAATGTAAATTGGTACAACCATTATGGAAACCAGTATGGAGCGTCCTCAAAAATTAAAAATAGAACTGCCATATGATCCTGCTCTTTCTTGACCAAGCTTTTAAAAATTCAATGTGAATTTAAACCATTTTCAACTTTACACCTTTTTCCAGTTTTCTCAGTTTTTTATTGCACTTCAACCTTCTTCACTGTGTGAGAAAGCTACAAAGAATGGTATTAAATATTATGTAGAATTTCAGCTTCCAAAGATAACTACTAATAACATTTTAATATATTCCCTTTTAGCCTTTTTTTCTGTTCATATATATTTTTATGTGTATGTTCAATTTTTTCTTATACAATTTTTTTCTGAGATAATTTACATACTATAAAATTCACCCTTTTAAAATATAGTGTTCAATTTTTATTCCTGCTATTTTCACCTTAACATTATTATATCAAGAACATACGCCCATGACATTGAATATTCTTCAAACCTTGATTTTTATAGTCAGTTTATAGACATATTACATTTAAAGTGTGCAAGAACCATAATTTATTTAAACAACTTTCTAGTTTTGGACATTTAGGTTGTCTCCAACTTTTTATTATTGTAAATAGTGCTTTGAAAAATAGCCTTGGGTTTTTATTTTTATATGCATTGAATTGTTGCTTTAACACCTTTACTACTTATGAGTCAAACAAACACCATTGGTTACCTACTCAGTAGGCATTCTCTCCTTCATCCTTAGCTTGTAGAATCTAATACTTTGGAGAAGTATATTAGTTATCTATTGCTGTACGTAAATTACTCCAAAACAATAATCTTTTATTCTCTCATGTTTTCTGTGGTTCAGGAATTTGGAAGTAACTTGGCTGGGAAGTTCTAGCTCAGAGTCTCTCATGAGGCTGCAGTCAGATAGTAGCTACAGCTGGGGTCATCTCAAAAGCTTCTTCAGTCATATGTCTGATACCTGGACTAGGAAGACTCGAAGACCATGGGGGCTTAAGTGATGGAACCCTTCAGGCATCTCTTTCTATTTCTATGTGGTCCCTCCCATGGGCTCTCAAGCATGATGATTTCAGGGTAGCCAGACTTCTTTACAGGACTCAGAATTCCAAAGGCACATCTCCCAAGAGATCAAGAGCTATGCAGAAGCTGTATTGCCTTTCCTAACCTAGCCTTGAAAGTCACAAATATCACTTCTCACCTGAATCATACATGAGTCCTCCCAGATTCCAGGAAGGGAACATAGACCCATTTCTTGATGGAGAAGTATCAATTCACATTTAAGGAGAACATTTGAAAAGTGTTATCTGTCAAAGGAGGCAAATATGCTGAGAGAAGGTGGGCCCCTCCCCAAACCTAAGGGATGAACGATGCTTTCTCTGAACCAAGTATGATAATCCCACTCTTTGTTGTTGGTATAAAAGATACCACCAGTTGTCCACCCAAAATGTATTTCCCCTTCCTCCTATCAGAACTCAGCTAACTATACTAAATTACCCAGGCTTTCTTGCAGCTAGAATAGCCAAGGGATCAATTCTGCCCAATGAAACCAAACTCAGAGATCTAAAAAACCTTTTGCTTTTCTGAGATGGATACTTGCCCCTTTCTAATGCACAAGAACATAGCTCCAGGGGTAGTCCTTGATGGACATGAGTCAATCAATACAGTCTCTCCACCTGCTCATAGTGACTGGTTCAAAAGTAAGCAACTGACAAAAAGAATAAAATACCTAGGAATAAACCTACCTAAGGAGACAAAAGATCTGTATGCAGAAAGCTATAAGACACTGAGGAAAGAAATCAAAGACAATGCAAACAGATGGAAAGATATACCATATTCTTGGATTGGAAGAATCAACATTGTGAAAATAAATATACTACCCAAAGCAATCTACAGATTCAATGCAATCCCTATCAAAATACCAATGGCATTTTTCACAGAGCTAGAACAAGAAATTTTACAGTTTGTATGGAAACACAAAAGACCCCGAATAGCCAAAGCAATCCTGAGAAAGAAAAACAGAGCTGGAGGAATCAGGCTCCCTGACTTCAGACTATACTACAAAGCTACAGTAATCAAGACAGTATGGTACTGGCACAAAAAGAGAAATATAGATCAGTGGTTCAGGATACAAAGCCCAGAGGTGAACTCACGCACATATGGTCAACTTATCTTTGACAAAGGAGGCAAGAATATACAATGGAGAAAAGACAGCCTCTTCAATAAGTGGTGCTGGGAAAACTGGACAGCTACATGTAAAAGAAAGAAATTAGAACACTTCCTAACACCATACACAAAAATAAACTCAAAATGGATTAAATACCTAAATGTAAGGCCAGACACTATAAAATTCTTAGAGGAAAACATAGGCAGAACACTCTATGACATAAATCACAGCAAGTACCTTTTTGACCCACCTCCTAGAGAAATGGAAATAAAAACAAAAATAAACAAATGGGACCTAATGAAACTTAAAAGCTTTTGCACAGCAAGGGAAACCATAAACAAGATGAAAAGACAACCCTCAGAATGGGAGAAAATATTTGCAAATGAAGCAACAGACAAAGGATTAAGCTCCAAAATATACAAGCAGCCCATGCAGCTCAATATCAAAAAATCAAACAACCCAATCCAAAAATGGGCACAAAACCTAAACAGACATTTCTCCAAAGAAGATATACAGATGGCCAACAAACGCATGAAATGATGCTCAACATCACTAATTATTAGAGAAATGCAAATCAAAACCACAATGAGGTATCACTTCACCGGTCAGAATGGCCATCATCAAAAAACCTAGAAGCAATAAATGCTGGAGAGGCTGTGGAGAAAAGGAACCTTCCTGCACTGTTGGTGGGAGTGTAAATTGATGCATTCAATTTGGAGAACTAAGCCACTATGGAGAACAGTATGGATGTTCCTTTAAAAACTAAAAATAGAACTACCATATGACCCAGTAATCCCACTACTGAGCATATACTCTGAGAAAACCATAATTCAAAAAGAGTCATGTACCACAATGTTCATTGCAGCTCTATTTACAATAGCCAGGACATGGAAGCAACCTAAATGTCCATGACAGATGAATGGATAAAGAAGATGTGGCACATATATGCAATGGAATATTACTCAGCCATTAAAAGGAACAAAATTAAGTTACTTGTAATGAGGTAGATGGACCTAGAGTCTGTCATACAGAGTGAAGTCAGTCAGAAAGAGAAAAACAAATACCATATGCTAACGCATATGTATGGAATCCAGAAAAACGGTACTGATGAACCTAGTGGCAGGGCAGGAATAAAAATGCAGATGTAGAGAACGGACTTGAGGACACAGTGGGGGAAGGGGAAGCTGGGACGAAGTGAGAGAGTAGCATTGACATATATACACTACCAAATGTAATATGGATGGCTAGTGGGAAGCTGCTGCATAGCACAGGGAGATAAGTTTGATGCTTTGTGATGACCTAGAGGGGTGGGACAGGGAGGGTTGGAGGGAGGCTCAAGAGGGAGGGGATATGGGGATATATGTATACTTATAGCTGATTCACTTTGTTGTACGGCAGAAACTAACACAACATTTTAAAGCAATTATACTCCAATAAAGACGTTAAAAAAAAAAAGTAAGCAATTAATCCAATTTGTTCTAATATGAGAAAGAGTGACTCCCAGGTGTAGGAGCTACCAGAGACATGCTTTCTTTTCCCTCAAGGTATGGTGTAAAAATGGAAGCATATGCAACCATTTCACTTCCATGGTGGGAGAGTCTGGAGCTCTGAGGAACACCATAAAGAGCTTGAATACGAAGGCAACACTGTGGAGAAAGAAAGTGAGAAAGAGAGAAATATGTCCTCAGTGAAATTTTTATTTTGGACTCAATTCTCACCTGATGCCAGTCTAACCTGAGGATTTTTTAGTTACTGAGTATATTGATCAAGGTTCTCCTGAGAAACAGAACCAATAGAAACCAAAGAGATTTATTGTAAGGAATTGGCTCATTATGGAGGAGGACAAGTCCCATGATCTGCAGGGTGAATTGGCAATCCGGAGACCCAGGAGAGTGATTTAGTTCTAGTCCAAGTCTGAAGGCCTGAGAACCAGGAGAGCCAGTGGTATAATTCCTGTCAAGGGCTGGCTGGCTCAAGACCCAGGAAAAGCTCATGTTTCAGTTCTAGTCCAAAGGCAGGGAAAAAGGCCTTGTCCCAGTTGGAAGGCAAGCAGGAAAGAATTCTCTGTTCCCTGGGCGGTGTTCACCCTTTTTGTTCTATTCAGGCCTTCAGTTGATTGGATGAGACCCACTCACATTAGGGAAGGCAATCTGCTTGACTCAGTCTACCAATTTAAATGTTAATCTCATCCAAAAACACCCTCACAGAAACACCCAGAAAAATGACCAGATATCTGGGCACCTCATGGTCCAGTCTAGATGGCACAAAATTAACCACACTGAGCAAATTAGTCTTGTGGTTTAAGTCAGTTTGATTTGGGTTTTCTTTTTTTAGCCACACCACATGAAATGCAGGATCTTAGTTCCCCCACCAGGGATCAAACCCGCACCCCCTGCAGTGGAAGCTCGGAGTGTTAAGCACTGGACCACCAGGGAACTCCCTGATTTGGTTTTCTTTCACTTGCAACCAAAAGAGGCTAACTTGATACAGGGCACCTATTGTGTGCTAGACTGTGCCAGGTGCACAGAAGTGGTGATGAAGACAGAGCTTACAGTCTAGCAGCGTGTGTAGGAAGGTCATTGCTTTAAAAAAAAAAATGTTATTAAAGCATAACATTCAGGTAACTGCAGCCTGGTTGACATCTTGACTACAGTCTCATGAGAGACCCCGAATCAGAACCACCCAGATAAGCTGTTCCCAAATCCCTGACCCAGAGAAATTCATGTGAGATAATAAATGGTTTTTGTTGTTTTATGCCATTAAGATTTTGGGTAATTTGATACACAGGAATAGATATCTAATACACCCCTCCCACAGAAGTATTCACTAATCTGATTTCTATCATCATCGTAGATTAGTGTTGCCTGTTCTTGATATTTATACAAATGGAATCACACAGTATGTACTTTTCTGTGCCTGGCTTCTTCCACTCATCATATAGCTGTGAGGTTCATCCAGATGCTTACATACTGCAGTATTCTGTTCTTTGTTGTTGTATGGTATTTCATTTCATGAATATACCAAAATTTAGCCTTTCTGCTGTTGGTGGACATTTGATTTTTTTCCCAAAATTTGGCTATATATGAATAAAACTTCTATGAACACTCATATATGTCTTTTGGTTGGAGAGATACACTCATTTTTCTTAGAAGCCATTTCTTTTTAAAAGGTAACTCCCTTATTTTTTTAAAAATAAATTTTATTTATTTTATTTTATTTTTTGGCTGCATTGGGTCTTCATTGCTGCACCCGGGCTTTCTCTAGTTGTAGCAAACGGGGGCTACTCTTCGTTGCGGTGTGCGGGCTTCTCATTGTGGTGGCTTCTCTTGTTGCGGAGCACGGGCTTTAGGCACACAGGCTTCAGTAGTTGTAGCACGCGGGCTCAATAGTTGTGGCTTTTGGGCTCTAGAGCGCAGGCTCAGTAGTCGTGGCGCACAGGCTTAGTTGCTCCGCGGCATGCGGGATCTTCCCAGACCATGGCTCGAACCCTTGTCCCCTGCATTGGCAGGTGGATTCTTAACCACTGCACCACCAGGGAAGTCCAGAAGCCATTTTTTCATGTAATATTTCTTGCTGCTTCTAACTTTCCCATGCAACTGCCTACTCTGATATTTTACTTATTAATTTGTCCTGCTATTCTTTTGAAAATGACTGTAAACGCAATCATACCTTTTAAACATCTCCAAACAACCCTTAATTTGTACAAGTACTTATAATGGTAAAGGAATAATCAGAGGACGCTCTGTTTTTTTAGGTGTTCAGATGAGTTCTTTATATCTTACTCATTCCCAGGGATTTTCTTAATCCATCAAATGGAACTTTCAGTCCTAGATTTTTATGCACAGAGAACTTTCAACAATGTTTTTGCACATTCCAGATTAACCCTAGTGAGTAAAGCCACTACATAGCAAAAGTGTTGATTAGCTAATTTCGGCATATGCCAGCAGTTCTCAAGGTTTTTGGTCTCAGGACCTCTATACACTCCTAAAAATTGTTGGGGACCCCAAAGATCTTTTGTTTATGTGACTATATTTATCAATATTTACTGCTTTAAAGAAATTATCAAACTTTTACTTATTTATTTATTCATTTTAAAATAACCATAATAAACCCACCATATGTTAACATAAATAACATAATTTTTATGAAAAATAATATGGACCCCCTGAAACTGTTTTAGAGACTCTAAGAGGTCTCTAGACTATACTTTGAACCACTGGTCCATGCTTATGAGTTCCTTGCCCCTATCATACCATATTGTAGCATTCATCTCTTATTTTGACTTCCCAGCATCACATTCATCTTTATTTGGTGACAAAACCCTTCTTTCCTAAGGAGAACGTATTCAAGATGGTCCAGATGAGGCTGACCACACCCCTTTTCCCACTCAATGATAAATAAGCATGTGACGTCTGACTGGCCAAAGATTCTTGGGAACTCTCATGCTGAGCTATTAGACAATTTCTCTCTCTCTCTTCCCTCCCCCACCCCCCATCCACGTTGTGAATCATGGCCTGACAACAGCTTTCTTCCCCATTACATGGAGAGAGCTGTCCAAGAGCTGGGAAAGATCCAATCCTTGATGACATCATTTGAATCACTAAAGCAAGCCATGACTGAAAAACCTCTCCTTCCTCTTCTCAATTGTGTCAGCCAATTTGCTGTAAGTTAGGTTTCTATCACTGACAACTGAAGGAGCCCTGATTAAAACACACTGATAACATTTGCATGTCAATTGTAATCTTCAGTATTTAAGTGTAACATGAGAATTTCAGGCATTGTGGTAGGACGACAGGCAAAATATTTAGGGGCATGGAGTCTTCCAGACATCTAGGTCAGTAGTTCTAAAATTTGACTACACCTTGGAATCAACAAAGGGAGTTTCTTCAAAATACAAATTTCTAGGCTCTGCCCAGAATACTCTGACTCAGTAGGTCTGTAATGGGGCCAAAGTATCTGTATTGTTAATAAGATCCCTTGGTGATCCCGACACAGTCAGTCCCAGCTCTGGCATTTGGTAAAGACTAACCTAGGAAGCTACCCACTCCATCTGTAAGAACAATACTTGCTACAGTGTGGATTTCTATGTGTCTATAAAGAAAACTTTCTTGGCTGGTACAGGAATGCTATGATTTTCAGAAATTCACTTAAGAAAAAGCCTGAAATCTATAAATTTGGTAAAATGTTCACACACAGCATAGCATCCACGTACTTCCTGTAATTGCCTTTGTCCTTGCATCTTTTCTAAGTAGCCTTTGGTCAAAGCAGAAGGAAAGTTGAAGAAACTTGATTAGGGCTTTAAAATAAAAAACCAGGGACTTCCCTGGTGGCGCAGTGGATAAGAATCTGCCTGCCAATGCAGGGGACATGGGTTTGAGCCCTGGTCCGGGAAGATCCCACATGCCGCGGAGCAACTAAGCCCATGCGCCACAACTGCTGAGCTCATGTGCTACAACTACTGAAGCCCTCATGCCTAAAGCCCACACTGCACAACAAGAGAAGCCACCATAAGGAGAAGCCCGCGCACCGCAACGAAGAGTAGCCCCCACTCGCTACAACTAGAGAAAGCCCAAGTGCAGCAACGAAGACCCAACGCAGCCAAAAATAAATATAAATAAATAAATAAATATAAAAAATAAAATTAAAACCCAATTCATTTCTCACAGACTTTACATCTTAACCACTGTCTCTTCAAGTCCAAAGGTAACTTAACAATTTGTATAGATATTGCTGAGCAGAGGAGTCTGGAAGGAGCAGTAAGTTCAAAAGCTATAGGAAGAAAAAACAAAAAAGTATTTTATCATGTGGTTTGGAACTAAAGAAAATAATCTCATCAGCTTAAGCAAATTATAGTTATTAGCCCAAGAAACTGAGACATAGAGAGACCAAAGGTAGAAAAATCTAGATTGGATTCCACCTTTTACCCTCTGGGAGCTATAACATTTAACACTCAGTATGTTTCTTCTATCCTCCTCCTAATGTGCATACCCTTTTGCTTTGGAGAATTCCTCTCCTACTTCATATGACCTGGTGGGGCTCTTAATTACAGTTTTCCCTTTTCTCTAACCTTTTCCCCTCATGATTACCAAAGTAGAGTGACTATACCCAGGACCGACCAATCATAATATCCCACCTCCTTGGTAATAGTCAACCATTCAAGAATGGACACACAACCCTAGCAGAGCCAATCTAAACCCTTCCCTGAAATTGACTTATGAATATTGTGAGAGACAGAGAGAAATTCTCTATTGGACATACTAAACTTGAAAGATGTGAAACTGGAGTTGTTGAAGACAATTTCCCCAGAGTCCTATCTAGAGTAGAAAAAAATGAGGCCAAACTACAGAGAGAAGCAAGGCATAAAGACAGGGAAAGAAGAAAACTTTGTCCCATTGTTTGAGCCCCTGAATCCAGTTATGCTTAAAGCCAGAGCCTGCCCTGAACCACTCAAATGTAAGAACCGATAAATGTCCTTTGGCTTTAGCTAAGTTAAGTTAGGATTCTCTCATCAGCAGTCAGAAGAGCCCTGGTTAACACACATTGCTATTCCCCAGTCTTGTCTGTGTCCCTAGCCTGAGAAAAGGGAAAAAACTGTATACTAAATGGTTTGCACCAGCTTGAGAAGATAAAGGTATTCAAATCACCCAAACAGGAGAGGTATTTCTTCGCTTTTCCTACCACCCCCAATACACACCCTACAGCATCAGGCACACATTTAATATTTTTATTTGAGGACTCATTTTGAGAACGGCACAGTATTATAGTTTGGAGTATTGTGAATAATTATATTACTATCTTTTCTAAGAGAACTCTTGTTTTCTCTCCAATATGTGACCTATACAAACCTTGCTTTTTATAAAGAGGTTTTATTTTTATTTTGAAACATTTTCTAAGGATACTTATAATCAGCATGTTTTACAGCCCCCTGATTTGGTAATTATTTAATGGAAGTCAATGAGAGAATGTAAGCCACTTAGCAAAATTCCTAACATGCAATTCATTCTCCTAAGCAAGGGAGACTTGCATTACTCTTTATGTGCTCAGAAGTGATTTCTCCAGAAATCAGAGTGTATTCGTAGATAAATCAACCCTGGAGCATGGCATTTTATAGAATGACAGAGAATCTTGGAAAGGAGGTGGAAAATAACTAGCATTAATTATAGGCCTGTTGTGAAGTGCTCGTTTTACGTAGGTAACCCAAATGCTTGGGTTTCATCAGCCTAAGGTTACAAATTTCAGCCGTGTGTCCATTAATACTAAAACAAATACTTAATACTCATTCCTCCGAATGCCAAAAAGTCACCTTTTCAATATGACCTGGTGAGAAGGGCTATCTCTTGAGGGGTCAGGAATAGATCTGTAGGATTCTGCTGCTTTGGCCTCCTCACCTTGTGGTCTCTCTCAGGGACCTTGATGAGACCATCAAGGTAGGGGACACCTCTGCCCCACTTCTCCCCACGGGTATCCATGGTCTGGCATCAGGAAAGGGGTGTTGCTCTGCTCTTAGCTACCTCTCCCACACGTGGCAGTTCTTAGGAGTCAAATGCACTTAAACAAACAAACCCAAAAAAGACATGTGTTGCATAGATAGAAGAATATCTCAAAGAATCAAAGTTAGGAGGTACAGCCTAGCCTCATCAGTGACAGAACAAAAGGGATTATGGAGTGGTTGAGTACAATGGCAGATATCTATCTATATCTGTATCTTCTCAGGGCTCCTGCTTCATTCTCCTCCCTCTGTACTGACTTTCCTTTTTCATCCACAGTATGAAAATGACTGCCCCAGCTCTCTTGGTTCCCTCCCCATTTTCTGTCACAGACATCTTCCTTAATGCATTTCTTACACATTTAATACTATCTTGATTCTACTTCTCAGAAGACCTGGACTAACACATCCAGCATCAGTACATTCTGGATTATTGTGTCTTAAAAACTACTGTGTGACATGGAGAAGATGGCCGTCTCAAGCCAAGGACAAGCCTTGGGAGAAAGCAAGTCTGCCGACACCTTGATCTTGGACTCACAGCCTCCAGAACCAGGAGAAAATAAATTTCTGTTGTTTGAGCCACTCAAAAAAAAAAACAAAAAACAAAAATACTACTATGTGAAGGTCAGCAATTGACAACAGCTGTCACTGTGTACAGTTTCTCCTCCGACATGAGATGAAGTTCATGCCTGCAGTCCCTCCTACAGTTCTCAGGGTTCCCTCATAAAAAACAACTGGAAAAAATTACACTCTTCTCCAAGAGTGAGCAATAATTTATAGGCAAAGCGCAGCCTAAATTCATAGAGGAAAGGAGAGGTTCCGCTTCAAGGTAGCTAAAAGGTACACTCAATTTACATTATCAAACACGTAATTTCTTTATGGAAAACCACTAAATTTGAGTTCTGTCACTGTATTCAATTTTTCTCCCAAGAACAATGGGTGGATAGTTTGTGTACATTTGCATAATTTAAAAACAAAGTCGCAACTCTTCCAGAAAAGAGGGCAGTGGATTCTCAATGTGTATCCAAATCTTCACTTCTTACCAGGAAGGAACTGCTTGTAAATTTTAAGTTACTCTTTTTATTCCACTTTACAAATTTCAAAATCCAGTCTCTATCAAGATAATCACTGCACATATATTGTCTCATTTAATCCTAAAAATAATTATGTCTTTCATTCATCTCCATTTTACAGAAGAGGAAACTACATTTCAGAGAAATTAGGAAATTTAGAAATTAGGAAATTGCTCCACTAAGTCTTAGAGACAGAAATTAAACCCAGCTCCTTCTAGCTCACAATCTCATGTTTTTCCACTGCTTTCAGAGATGCTATTAAAAATCTTGTTTGGATTCATAAAAAGATAGACAAGATGAAAAGACAGAGGGCTATGTACCAGATGAAGGAACAAGATAAAACCCCAGAAAAACAAGTAAATGAAGTGGAGATAGGCAACCTTCCAGGAAAAGTATTCAGAATAATGATAGTGAAGATGATCCAGGACCTCGGGAAAAGAATGGAGGCAAAAATCGAGAAGATGCAAGAAATGTTTAACAAAAACCTAGAATAATTAAAGAACAAACAAACAGAGATGAACAATACAATAACTGAAATGAAAACTACACTAGAAGGAATCAAGAGCAGAATAACTGAGGCAGAAGAACGGATAAGTGACCTGGAAGACAGAATGGTGGAATTCACTGCTTTGGAACAGAATAAAGAAAAAAGAATGAAAAGAAATGAAGACAGCCTAAGAGACCTCTGGGACAACATTAAATGCAACAACATTCGCATTACAGGGGTCCCAGAAGGAGAAGAGAGAGAGAAAGGACCGGAGAAAATATTTCAAGAGATTATAGTGGAAAACTTCCCTAACATGGGAAAGGAAATAACCACCCAAGTCCAGGAAGCACAGAGAGTCCCATACAGGATAAACCCAAGGAGAAACACGCTGAGACACATAGTAATCAAATTGGCAAAAATTAAAGACAAAGGAAAATTATTAAAAGCAGCAAGGGAAAAATGACAAATAATATACAAGGGAACTCCCATAAGGTTAACAGCTGATTTCTCAGCAGAAACTCTGCAAGCCAGAAGGGAGTGCCATGATATACTTAAAGTGATGAAAGGGAAGAACCTACAACCAAGATTACTCTACCCAGCAAGGATCTCGTTCAGATTTGACAGAGAAATCAAAAGCTTTACAGACAAGCAAAAGCTAAGAGAATTCAGCACCACCAAACCAGCTCTACAAAAAATGCTAAAGGAACTTCTCTAAGTGGGAAACACAAGAGAAGAAAAGGACCTACAAAAACAAACACAAAACAATTAAGAAAATGATAATAGGAACATATATATCGATAATTACCCGAAATGTGAATGGATTAAATGCTCCAACCAAAAGACACAGGCTTGCTGAATGGATACAAACACAAGACCCATATATATGCTGTCTACAAGAGACCCACTTCAGACCTAGGACACATACAGACTGAAAGTGAGGGGATGGAATAAGATATTCCATGCAAATGGAAATCAAAAGAAAGCTAGAGTAGTAATACTCATATCAGATAAAATAGACTTTAAAATAAAGAATGTTACAAGAGACAAGGAAGGGCACTACATAATGATCAGGGGATCAATCCAAGAAGAAGATATAACAATTATAAATATATATGCACCCAACATAGGAGCACCTCAATACATAAGGCAACTGCTAACAGCTATAAAAGAGGAAGTCGACAGTAACTCAGTAACAGTGGGGGACTTTAACAACTCACTTACACCAATGGACAGATCATCCAAAATGAAAATAAATAAGGAAACAGAAGCTTTAAATGACACAATAGACCAGATAGATTTAATTGATATTTATAGGGCATTCCATCCAAAAACAGCAGATTACAATGTCTTCTCAAGTGCGCACGGAACATTCTCCAGGATAGATCACATCGTGGGTCACAAATCAAGCCTCAGTAAATTTAAGAAAATTGAAATCATATCAAGCATCTTTTCTGACCACAATGCTATGAGATTAGAAATCAATTACAGGGAAAAAAACGTAAAAAACACAAACACATGGAGGCCAAACAATATGTTACTAAATAACCAAGAGATCACTGAAGAAATCAAAGAGGAAATCAAAAAATACTTAGAGACAACTGACAATGAGAACACGATGATCCAAAACCTATGGGATGCAGCAAAAGCAGTTCTAAGAGGGAAGTTTATAGCTATACAAGCCTATCTCAAGAAACAAGAAAAATCTCAAATAAACCATCTAACCTTACACCTAAAGGAACTAGAGAAAGAAGAACAAACAAAACCCAAAGTTCGCAGAAGGAAAAAAATCATAAAGATCAGAGCAGAAATAAATGAAACAGAAACTAAGAAAACAATAGCAAAGATCAATAAAGCTAAAAGCTGGTTCTTTGAGAAGATAAACAAAATTAATAAACCATTAGCCAGACTCATCAAAAAAAGAGGGAGAGGGGACTTCCCTGGTGGCACAGTGGTTGAGAATCTGCCTGCCAATGCAGGGGACACGGGTTCGAGCCCTGGTCTGGGAAGATCCCACATGCCGCGGAGCAACTAGGCCGTGAGCCACAATTACTGAGCCTGCACGTCTGGAGCCTGTGCTCCGCAACAAGAGAGGCCGCGATAATGAGAGGCCTGTGCACCACGATGAAGAGCGGCCCCCACTTGCCGCAGCTAGAGAAAACCCTTGCACAGAAACGAAGACAAAACACAGCCATAAATAAATAAATAAATAAAATTTTAAAAAAAATTAAAAGAAAAAAAAAGAGGGAGAGGACTCAAATCAATAAAATTAGAAATGAAAAAGGAGAAGTTACAACAGACACCATAAAATACAAAGTATCCTAAGAGACTACTACAAGCAACTCTATGCCAATAAAATGGACAACCTGGAAGAAATGGACAAATTCTTAGAAAGGTATAACCTTCCAAGACTGAACCAGGAAGAAATAGAAAATATGAGCAGACCAATCATAAGCAACAAAATTGAAACTGTGATTAAAAATCTTGCAACAAACAAAAGTCCAGGACCAGATGGCTTCACAGGTGAATTCTATCAAACATTTAGAGAAGAGCTAACACCCATCCTTCTCAAACTCTTCCAAAAAATTGCAGAGGAAGGAACACTCCCAAACTCATTCTATGAGGCCACCATCACCCTGATACCAAAACCAGACAAAGATACTACAAAAAAAGAAAATTACAGACCAATATCACTGATGAATATAGATGCAGAAATCCTCAACAAAATACTAGCAAACAGAATCCAACAACACATTAAAAGGATCATACACCATGATCAAGTGGGATTTATCCCAGGATGCAAGGATTCTTCAATATATGCAAATCAATCAATGTGATACACCATATTAACAAATTGAAGAATAAAAACCATATGATCATCTCAATAGATGCAGAAAAAGCTTTTGACAAAATTCAACACCCATTTATGATAAAAGCTCTCCAGAAAGTGGGCATTGAGGGAACCTACCTCAACATAATAAAGGCCATATATGACAAACCCACAACAAACATCATTCCCAATGGTGAAAAACTGAAAGCATTTCCTCTAAGATCAGGAACAAGACAGGATGTCCACTCTCGCCACTATTATTCAACATAGTTTTGGAAGTCCTAGCCACAGCAATCAGAGAAGAAACAGGAATAAAAGGAATACAAATTGGAAAAGAAGAAGTAAAACTGTCACTGTTTGCAGATGACAAGATACTATACATAGAGAATCCTAAAGATGCCACCAGAAAACTACTAGAGCTAATCAATGAATTTGGTAAAGTAGCAGGATACAAAATTAATGCACAGAAATCTCTTGCATTCCTATACACTAATGATGAAAAATCTGAAAGAGAAATTAAGGAAACACTCCCATTTACAACTGCAACTAAAAGAATAAAATACCTAGGAATAAACCTACCTAGGGAGACAAAAGACCTGTATGCAGAAAACTATAAGACACTGATGAGAGAAATTAAAGCTGATACAAACAGATGGAGAGATATACCATGTTCTTGGATTGGAAGAATCAACATAGTGAAAATGACTATACTACCCAAAGCAATCTACAGATTCAATGCAATCCCTATCAAATTACCAATGGCCTTTTTTTACAGAACTAGAACAAAAAATCTTAAAATTTGTATGGGGACACAAAAGACCCCGAATAGCCTAAGCAGTCTTGAGGGAAAAAAATGGAGCTGGAGGAATCAGACTACCTGACTTCAGACTATACTATAAAGCTACAGAAATCCAGACAATATGGTACTGGCACAAAAACAGAAACATAGATCAATGAAACAAGATAGAAAGCCCAGAGATAAGCCCACGCACCTATGGTCAACTAATCTATGACAAAGGAGGCAAGGATATACAATGGAGAAAAGACAGTCTCTTCAATAAGTGGTGCTGGGAAAACTGGACAGCTACATGTAAAAGAATTAAATTGGAACACTCCCTAACACCATACACAAAAATAAACTCAAAATGGATTAGAGACCTAAATGTAAGACCGGACACTATAAAACTCTTAGAGGAAAACACAGGAAGAACACTCTTTGACATAAATCACAGCAAGATCTTTTTTGATCCACCTCCTAGAGTAGTGGAAATAAAAACAAAAATAAACAAATGGGACCTAATGAAACTTCAAAGCTTTTGCACAGCAAAAGAAACCATAAACAAGATGAAAAGACAACCCTCAGAATGGGAGAAAATATTTGCAAATGAATCAATGGACAAAGGATTAATCTCCAAAATATATAAACAGCTATGCAGCTCAATATTAAAAAAACAAACAACCCAATCCAAAAATGGGCAGAAGACCTAAATAGACATTTCTCCAAAGAAGACACACAGATGGCCAAGAAGCACATGAAAAGCTGCTCAACATCACTAATTATTAGAGAAATGCAAATCAAAACTACAATGAGGTATCACCTCACACCAGTTAGAATGGGCATCATCAGAAAATCTACAAGCAACAAATGCTGGAGAGGGTGTGGAGAAAAGGGAAGCCTCTTGCACTGTTGGTGGGAATGTAAATTGATACAGCCACTATGGAGAACAGTATGGAGGTTCCTTAAAAAACTAAAAATAGAATTACCATATGATCCAGCAATCCCACTACTGGGCATATACCCAGAGAAAAGCATAATTCAAAAAGACACATGCACCCCAATGTTCATTGCAGCACTATTTACAATAGCCAGGTCATGGAAGCAACCTAAATGCCCATCGACAGACGAATGGGTAAAGAAGATGTGGTACATATATACAATGGAATATTACTCAGCCATAAAAAGGAATGAAATTGTGTCATTTGTTGAGATGTGGATGGATCTAGAGACTGTCATACAGAGTGAAGTAAGTCAGAAAGAGAAAAACAAATATCGTATATTAACGCACATATGTGGAACCTAGAAAAATGGTACAGATGAACTGGTTTTCAGGGATGATATTGAGACACAGATGTAGAGAACAAACGTATGGACACCAGGGAGGGAAAGCGGCGGGGGGGTGGGGGTGGTGTGATGAATTGGGCGATTGAGATTGACGTGTACACACTGATGTGTATAAAATGGATGACTAATAAGAACCTGCTGTATAAAAAAAAAAAAAAAAAAGAAAGAAAGGCATGGGCTTCCCTGGTGGCGCAGTGGTTAAGAATCCGCCTGCCAATGCAGGGGACACGGGTTCGAGCCTTGCTCAGGGAAGATCCCACATGCTGCAGAGCAACTAAGCCCCTGCGCCACAACTACTGAGCCTGCGCTCTAGAGCCCATGAGTCAGAACTACTGAGCCCACTCACCACATCTACTGAAGCCCGAGCGCTCTAGAGCCTGTGCTCCGCAGCAAGAGAAGCCCGCGCACCGCAATGAAGAGTAGCCCCGCTTGCCACAACTAGAGAAAGCCTGCACGCAGCAACAAAGACCCAACACAGCCAAAAATAATAAATAAATAAAAATAAATAAATTTTTTTTAAAAAAGGAAAATAAAAAATCTTGTTTGGGAATTCCCTGGCAGTCCAGTGGTTAGGACTCCACCCTCTCACTGCCGAGGACTGGGGTTCCATCCCTGGTCAGGGAACTAAATCCCACAAGCCGTGCGGTGCAGCCAAAAAAAAAAAAAAAAAAAAAAAAACAGAAACAAAAACAAAGAAAACAAAATCTTGTTTGCTAAAATCTTTGTTAATGATAATATATGGAGATTTAAGCAAACTTAATTGGCCTTTTTGTTATTTAAGAAGATGAATGGTCTCTGAACTGCATGGTCAAAATAGTTGAATATATATAAATGTTTGCTATATATTGCTTAAGTTTCTGACACATTGAGGAAAAAAAGCCTTTTTTCTTCCTCTTCCCCTTCATTGGGGCCAACCTTTCCACTGGTACCTAGTAAGGAGGTTGGCATGTCTGGGGTTAAGCAAATAAATGAATACAGATTTCTCACTGGTAAAAGAATTACAACTATGGAAACTGAGAAGTGTAGAATATACCTTGGAGTGTTGCATAGGAATTGGAGATGCCAGTATTGTGGTCTGATTAGACAGATAGACAAATATAGTTTTATGTGAGTGTGTGTGTGTGTTTTGTTTGTTTACTGAGAGGGTCTAGAAGCAATACCATTCCAATAACAATGAGCATATTTAGATCTTGGTTTCTAGATACCATTATCCACTAAAAAGAACCAGGACTCTTAATTAAATGGCTGACTCCAGGACTGGAGCAGGGAAAACACAAGGTGTGTTAGTAACATTTTATGACACCAGAAAGTAAAGAAGTGCTTGAAGAATGATGGGGACATGTCTATAAGTAAACAGCTTGAAGGGGCTCTCACTGGCCAAGTCTGGGACAATTTAAGTATCAAAAAAAAAAAATGATAACAGATTGTAGCCCTGTGAGTAAAAGAGAAATCATGAGTCCCTATGTAATTAAGTAATTAATCATGATATTAATTAATTACTTAATTAGGGAGAAAGGAAAACCCTATCCTATCTAATAAATCTAGAAGGAATGATAGGATTAGAAAATTCCCATTTGGTGATCATCTGAGTAATAATTTATTCAGGTTAGAATCATTAATGGATGCTAAAACTGGGGACATTTTGATGAGAAACAAGATAGTCACATGATCTCAAAGATTTTTCCACAAAATAATTATTCATTACTTTATGGTGGAAAACCTGGCAGATACCATCTTAACTAAGTGATGACAGTTAACATCCCCAATAATGGAACAATGACATTATGTGCCTCCTCATACGATGCCCAGAGACTAGCACAGCCTCACTTCTGTGACATTCCTGCCAAAAAAAAAAAATTATAAACATCAGGCAAACCCCCATAATTGAGGAACATTCTCAAAACAATTAGTTTGGTTTCTTCAAAGCTATTAACATCATGAAAGATAACTGAGAAACTATTCCAGATTGAAGAAGACTAAAGAAACATGACAACTAAAGGCAACATGAGACCCTAGATTGGATCCTGGACCTGTAAGGGACACTGTTGAGACATAGGTGATATTTAAATTGGGTCTGTAGATTAGATGATATTATTGGATTAATGTTAATTTCCTGATTTTGATTGTTGTACTGTATCCTTACACTCAAGATACACAAATTGAGATGTTAAAGGGTAATGGCACATCGTGTCTACAACTTATTCCCAAATGATTCAGAAATAATAAGTAGAGAATCAGAGTGAATATTTGGAAGATCTGTGTACTATTGTGCAACTTTTTTTTTTTTTTTGGTAAATTTGAAATTATTTCCAAATAAAAAGTTTTAAAAATGAAAAACTATGGCAGTTTATTCCCCGAATAGCTCTAAGAACAGCAAAGCCCACAAACACCTGTGGAGGTTTAGGGAAAACAAAACAAAAATATTCACTTCAGTTATTTATGGCTGCACAATAAACCACTCCAAAATTCAGTGGCTTCAATATATTACCTGTCATGATTCTGCAGATTGATTGGCCTCAGCTGGGCGGTTCTGCTCCATGAGATGTCAGATAGGGCTGCAGTTATTTGGGGGATGCGTGAGGCTGGAACATCCAAGACAGCACATTCACGTGTCTGGTGCCTTGGTGAGGACGGTTGGAAGGCTGGACTCAGATGGGCTGCTGGGATGGTTGGGCCTCTTTCTCCGTTCAGTCTCAGGGTCTCTCCCTTTCTACATGGCCTTTCTAAGTCACTTCTCCACGTGATCTCTCCAGCGGGTAGCCAGACTTCTTACATGGCATTTCAAGACTCTTTTCAAAAGTGCAAAAGCAGAAATTGCCACGTATTCTTAAGGCTTAGGTCTAGAGCTAGTCATCACTTTAACTGTGCTCTGTTGGTTAAAACAAAACAAAAAAATTGGGGAAATATTCAAACATATTAAAAGTACATGAGCTTTCATGTACCCATCACCTAGCTTCAAATTTTTGTATGACATTTTAAATCAAATTTAAATTATTAGTAGTTAAAAAAAATTGAGTCACAGGGTCAATCCAGATTCTATGTGGGAGGGGACTACACAAAAGCATGAATAGCAGGAGGTGTATCAGGGGCCATCTTTGGGGCTTAGCTGCCACACCATCACAGCTAATTTACCAGTCTCCTTGCCAAAAATGTGTTATATTTCAAAATCATGTTAAATAAGTATGTAGTCTTTGAAAAGCCAAATGTGAACTAAAGCAATATAAAGCTGAGACATGCTCTAGATTTTTGTACAAGCCACCTCTTCTTCCTTCTATGTGACTAGTATGTAAGTTGTGGTTGTTTCTTGTGGTTTTTAAATTTTTGCTTTCTCTTCTCATTATAACTTTGTCATATCTGAACAGCAAACTACCTTGATTTATGATGGTATTCTTTTTTTTTTAAAGATTATTTTTGATGTGGACCATTTTTAAAGTCTTTATTGAATTTGTTACAATACTGCTTCTGTTTTATGTTTTGGTTTTTTGGCCCCAAGGCATGTGGGATCTTAGTGCCCTGACCGGGGATCAAACCCGCACCCCCCGCATTGGAAGGTGACGTCTTAACCACTGGACCACCAGGGAAGTCCTTATGAAGGTATTCTTGATTATATTTTTATTTATTCTTTAGGTTTCAAGGACAGGTTGAAATAACCAAATGGATTTTGATTATTACATTCACTATCATGAATGAAGTTTTAGCAGCTTTATCGAAATATAATTTAAATACTATAAAATTCATACATTTAAAATATACAGTTCAGTGGTTTTTAGTATATTTACAGAGTTATGTAACCATGACCACAATCAGTTTTAGAATATTTTCATCACCCCCAAAAGAAACCTGCTACCTGTTTTTAGTAACTCCCCATTTATCCATTCCCAGGTTAGTAGGTACCACTAATCTACTTTCTGTCTCTATTGATTTACCCGTTCTGGACAATTTATATAAATGGAATCATATAATATGTGCTCATTTATGACTCGTTTCTTTCAATTAGCATAATGTTTTCAAGTTTTATCCCTGTTGTAGCATGTATCAGTACTTCATTCCTTTTTATTGCTGAATAATATTCCACTCTGTGGGTACACCACATTTTGTTTATCAATCAGCAGTTCATGGGCATTTGAATTGTTTCCACTTTTGGGCTATTATGAATAATGCCACTATGAACATTTATGTACACATTTTTGTGTGAATGTGGGTTTTCATTGTGGGGTGTTGGTATCTGGGCCTATGAATTTTTTTAAAAAATAAATTTATTTATTTATTTATTTTTGGCTGCATTGGGTCTTCGTTGCTGGGCGCGGGTTTTCTCTAGTTGCCACGAGCGGCAGCTACTCTTCATTGCAATGAGCGGGCTTCTCATTGCGGTGGCTACTCTTGTTGCAGAGCATGGGCTCTAGGTGTGCGGGCTTCAGTAGTTGTGGCACACGGGCTTAGTTGCTCCGCGGCATGTGGGATCTTTCCGGACCAGGGCTAGAACCCGTGTCCCCTGCATTGGCAGCTGGATTCTTAACCACTGCGGCACCAGGGAAGTCCTGGGCCTGTGCATATTTTGATGTATTTTATAATACATTATTTTTATATATTTAATTAATTTTATACAATTAATTATATATAATTAATTGTATTTAATTACATTTATATGTTTAATTAGTTTTATATTTTGTATAATATGCCTGGACCCATTGATTTTTTTATGAGAAAGCTAATGGTTGTTTTCCAGTTATTAAACTTCATCTTTCTAATATACAGTGAACTGCAAATAATAATCTGGGGGAAGAGGATTGGAGAAGTTGATAAGAACTTCACTCAAAGTATAAAGGAACTTAGCTTAGCTATTGAAGTATAATTGCCTGGTTTAAAATCCTGATTCTACCACTTGCAAGATGTGTGACCTTAGGCAAGTTACTTAACCTCTCTGAGCTTCAGTTTCTTTGTCTGCAAAATGGAGGAAAATATAATAATAATAACTACCTCATAAGAGCACTGTGAGGATTAAAGTAGGTACCTCTAAACCTAGTGCTGGGCACAATGTAAATATGTATTCATTGTTAGTAATTTTTATTAATAACTTATATACTGCCACAGTTTTACATTTTTATTATGACCATGCATTGCATTTGAAATTTTAAAAGCAATTTTAAAATGTGTGAAGTCAACCTTAATATTGCGTGTTTACTAATTTAAATGCACTCATATTACCAAAAAATACTCATATTACCATTTCAAGCTGGAAAATAGAGATTTGATCCAGCTTCCTTTGTGTCTGCGTTTTAGATTCACTAAGGAAATGGAGACTAATGGCTTAAGGTCCGAATTGTGCTTTAGTTATTGTTTTCCATTTTACAAATCAAAGAGGGAGAATTTCCTGGGCAAAATAATAAAAATTCATGAAGCTGTGGTGCCATTTTTACCAAAATTGATCCTGAAACAAATACTAATAATATTAAATTTCCTAGTCTACAAAGAATTGCCTTTATTATTCCATCAATCACTTGGATCTTTGAAGCAAAGCAGTTCTAACTACTTTTTCTGACTCCTAAGGCTTTTTCGTTTTAGTGCAAAAGAACTGTGTTAATAATCTAGCATCTTGCCAAAGATCCTGTCTCAACTCCCTATAGCTGATTTGAGCATCCCATTTTAATTCGTTGCCTGTGGAGCTAGTAATCATATGATTTCTCCAGTGACTCCAATCTTAAATAATAATATCCATCTAATAAGGCTTGTTCCATTTATGGGGCTTAAAGAGAAATTAGATTTTTAAGAAAAAACAGCAGCAATACTAGAAATAACTATTAAAATGTACTCTAGAAGCCATTTTCTGGCCTATTTTCTACTGTTTTATTCATGTTTCTGGTCAAAAGAACAGGAGTACAGAATGAAGAGCTTATGAGGTCCTCACCCTGGTTCCTCCCACCACCCATGCTTGGACTCATAAGTTACCACTCACTAGGATCTCCAAACAAGACACCCGGACCATTTTCAAGACCTTAGGAGACCTGTAGCCTTTTAACCAACCAACCTGTAAGTACCTACAAGGTAACAAGTACTGTTCTCAAGGCTATCTTTATGTGTGTGTGTATAACAGCTTTACTGAGATATAGTTTATATACTATGCAATTCACCCACTTAAAGGGTACAAGTCAGTGGTTTTTACTATATTCACAGAGTTGTACAGCCATCACCACAATCAATTTTAGAACATTTTCATCACCCCACGTAGAAACCCCATACCAATTAACAATACTCCCCTTTTCGTCCCAGCTCTAGGCAACCGCTAATCTATTTTCTGTCTCTGTGAATTTACCTATTTTGTAAATTTCATATAAATGGCATCATATAATATGTGGCCTTTTGCGTCAGACTTCTTCCACTTAGCATAATGCTTTAGAGGCCCATCCATTATGTTGTAGCATATATCAGTACTTCATTCCCTTTTAAGGCTGAATGATATTCCATTGTATAGGTATACCACATTTTGTTTATCCATTCATCAGTTGATGGACATTTGGGTTGTTTCTACTTAGCTACTGTGAATAATGCTGCTGTGAACATTCATGTGAAAGTTTTTGTGTGAAAATATGTTTTCTTTTTTTTTTTTAAGATTTTTTTTTGATGTAGACCATTTTTTTTTTAACATCTTTATTGGAGCATAATTGCTTTACAATGGTGTGTTAGTTTCTGCTTTATAACATAGTGAATCGGCTATACATTTACATATATCCCTGTATCTCCTCCCTCTTGTGTCCCCCTCCCACCTTCCCTATCCCACCCCTCTATGGGGTCACAAAGCACCAAGTTGATCTCCCTGTGCTATGCGACGGCTTCCCACTAGCTATCTATTTTACATTTGGTAGTATATATAAGTCCATGCCACTCTCTTACTTTGTCCCAGCTTACCCTTGCCCCTCCCCTTGTCCTCAAGTCCATCCTCTACGTCTGAGTCTTTATTCCTGTCCTGCCCCTAGGTTCTTCATAATCATTTTTTTTTTTAGATTCCGTATATATGTGTTAGCATACGGTATTTGTTTTTCTCTTTCTGACTTACTTGACTCTGTATGACAGACTCTAGGTTCATCCACCTCATTACAAATAACTCAATTTCATTTCTTTTTATGGCTGAGTAATATTCCATTGTATATATGTGCCACGTCTTCTTTATCCATTCATCTGTCGATGGACACTTAGGTTGCTTCCATGTCCTGGCTATTGTAAATAGAGCTGCAATGAACATTGTGGTACATGACTCTTTGAATTATGGTTTTCTCAGGGTATATGCCCAGTAGTGGGATTGCTGGGTCGTATGGTAGTTCTATTTTTAGTTTTTTAAGGAACCTCCATACTGTTCTCCATAGTGGCTGTATCAATTTACATTCCCACCAACAGTGCAAGAGGGTTCCCTTTTCTCCACACCCTCTCCAGCATTTATTGTTTCTAGATTTTTTGATGATGGCCATTCTGATCGGTGTGAGGTGATACCTCATTGTAGTTTTGATTTGCATTTCTCTAATGATTAGTGATGTTGAGCATCCTTTCATGTGTTTGTTGGCAATCTGTATATCTTCTTTGGAGAAATGTCTATTTAAGTCTTCTGCCCATTTTTGGATTGGGTTGTTTGTTTTTTTGATATTGAGCTGCATGAGCTGCTTGTAAACTTTGGAGATTAATCCTTTGTCTGTTGCTTCATTTACAAATATTTTCTCCCATTCTGAGGGTTGTCTTTTCGTCTCTTTTATGGTTTTCTTTGCTGTGCAAAAGCTTTTAAGTTTCGTTAGGTCCCATTTGTTTATTTTTGTTTCTATTTCCGTTTCTCTAGGAGGTGGGTCAAAAAGGATCTTGCTGTGATTTATGTCATAGAGTTTTCTGCCTATGTTTTCCTCTAAGAGTTTTATAGTGTCTACCCTTACATTTAGGTCTTTAATCCATTTTGAGTTTATTTTTGTGTATGGTGTTAGGAAGTGTTCTAATTTCATTCTTCTACATGTAGCTGTCCAGTTTTCCCAGCACCACTTATTGAAGAGGCTGTCTTTTCTCCATTGAATGTTCTTGCCTCCTTTGTCATAAATTAGGTGACCATATGTGCGTGGGATTATCCCTGGGCTTTCTATCCTGAACCACTGATCTATATTTCTGTTTTTGTGCCAGTACCATACTGTCTTGATTACTGTAGCTTTGTAGTATAGTCTGAAGTCAGAGAGCCTGATTCCTCCAGCTCTGTTTTTCTTTCTCAAGATTGCTTTGGCTATTCAGGGTCTTTTGTGTTTCCATACAAATGATGTGGGCCATTTTTTAAAGTCTTTTTATTGAACTCGTTACAATATTGTTTCTGTTTTATGTTTTGTTTTTCCTTGGCCCTGAGGCATGTGGGATCTCAGCTCCCTGACCAGGGATCGAACCCGCACCCCCTGCATTGGAAGGCAAAGTCTTAACCACTGGACCGCCAGGGAAGTCCCAAACATATGTTTTCATTTCTCTTGGGTATATACCTAGTAGTGGAATTACTGGGTCATATGGTAACTCTATGCTTAACCTTTTGAGAAACTGCCAAACTGTTTTCCAAAGTGGCTGTACCATTTTACATCAAGGCTATCTTAAGGTCTACTTGGTCTGGGGTTAATTGTTCCATTTGGGTATGGACTCGGGAACAGGCCTTTGCTGTTCAGGTAAGAAACTTCTGTCAAAGATTTTCACCCTTTTTTTTTTTTTTTTTAAATTTATTTTTGGCTGTGTTGGGTCTTCGTTTCTGTGCGAGGGCTTTCTCTAGCTGCGGCAAGCGGGGGCCACTCTTCATCGCGGTGCGCGGGCCTCTTCACTATTGCGGCCTCTTTTGTTGTGGAGCACAGGCTCCAGATGCGCAGGCTCAGTAATTGTGGCTCACAGGCGTAGTTGCTCCGCAGCATGTAGGATCCTCCCAGACCAGGGCTCGAACCCGTGTCCCCCACATTAGCAGGCAGATTCTCAACCACTGCGCCACCAGTGAAGCCCTACCCTTTTTTAAAGTTAAAAAAATAAAATGATTAGCATTCTTCTGTTTAGAAAGAAAAAGAATGAACCTATTTATCAAGTTTCCAGAATACTATAGACTCTTATGGAGCACTTGCTTCTTCTCACCCTAAGAAGCTGAGTAGGCTTTAGGGGCAGGTGTACAAGGCATAGTGGTATAAATTAAGGGGCATTGCAAAATAAAATGTCCCCAGTATCGCAAGGAAATTCTTCATCTCATTTACAATATAACAACGTTCCTGGTTACAGAAGTCAGAAGTTCATATGCGCTAATAAATTTTTTTCATTTTTTTTTTAATATATGGCTTTAGTGAAATTCAGTATTTACATACATTCTTTTTTTTTGGCTGCTCACGTGACATGTGGGATCTTAGTTCCCCGACCAGGGATCAAACCTGTGCCCCTTGCAGTGGAAGCACAGAGCCCTGACCACTGGACTGCCAGGGAAGTCCCATGGGCTAATAAATTTTTATTGTAGTCACTCACACCTTAGCACAAATTACTTTAATAATCACATTTTCCTCCTAACCCCCGGTTAAATACAGTTGACTCAAACTAAGGTGTTCTGATAGTAGAAGAGGTACTAAAGAAAGGAAGGAAGAGGACAGTTGATTCTTGAACAACAAGGTTTGAACTTCACGGGTCCACTTATCCACAAATATTTTTTCAGTGGTAAAAACTTCAGTACTATAGCATCCGTGATTTGTTGACTACATGGATGGGAAAGTGCAGATACGGAGGAACCACATATACAGAGGGCTGACTATACCCAGATTTTTGACTGTGCTGAGGGTCAATGCCCCTAACCTCTGAGTTGTTGAAGGGTCAACTGTAATTTTAGAACCTAAAAAGGGGAATTTAGAACGTGCTATACACATTACATTTATTAGATTATTTACTCCTCATAACAACTCCATAAGATAAGCACTATTATTTTTAGTTTAAAAGAAAGGAAAAAGGTTCAAAAAGTTAAGTAATTTACTGAAGGTCACAAAGATTCTATGTAAGGAGGTAGGATTTTAATTCAAGTCTATCTGATTCCAAAGAATCGGAGCATCCTGTTTCTGTTCTGAATAGAGAGCAGACACTAGCGGGACTCTGGGGCTGGGAAGGAGGGAGTGGGGAGAGCATGGCTGTACAAAACCAAACTTTGCCTTCTCTACAAACTTTTCTCATGCCCCTGGTTACCACAATCAGTTGCTGGCAGCACCCCCGACCCCCAATGGTTCTGCTGTGCAGTAGTGCTAATGAGTCCCTAAATGCTTCCTGGCTTAGTGGAGCTACCGTATGTGACTAAGTTAAGACTCCAGCAACTACTGCTGCCTGGGCCACACACACTCCAGCAAAACTTCCTTATTTGGAAAAGTCTTTTCCATCCTCTTTGGGCAGAAAGAATACAATCTCACATTTAAGAAAAACAAAATGCTTTGACCTGAATCAGAAGGGGCACTCGAAAACACTAAAACACAGAGATATGCCAAAAAGATCAAGTATATTTCTAAATGCTTTCTCAGGTGGAAGGTGAGGGGCGGGGATGAGATTGCTTCATCAGAGAGTAAAAGAACATTCACACATCCCTTTTTCTTTAACTCCAGATGCTTTTCTGGTTAGCAATAAGCTTTAAATCTCAGTTATATGAAATTGAGCACACTTTTTACTGGAGTTAAGAAAAAATACATTTTGAAATTGTTGATTTATGCCGGCAGAAGACTATACCTTTTCGGATATGGTTTAGCATTGCTTCTCACACCCTGAGTAGAGGTTATATTTGAAAAGGCAGGGTAGATATTTGCAGATATGGGCCAGTGAGGTCAGCCTGAGTGTTGGCTCCTGTCATCCCTAGAAACTGCCCGGGAGCAGTTTGGTAGAAAAATAAAAAGAGGAGACTTAAGTCTCAACTCTGCCACTAACTTGCTGGGTGAACTTGGGCAACTTAATTAACCTCTCTGAGTAGACCTCAGTTTGCTCTTCTCTGAAGAGGGGTTGGACTAAATGACTTCCAACAGCCTTTCCAGAATTGACTTTCTATTTATGTTTCCATGATTGAGGAAAGGGCTTGTCTAGGCTAAAATATGCTATAAAAACCATGGGTTTCTGATGTTCTCTAGACCCACCCCTCGTTTCCTAACTTCCCTCTTGGTACCCCTGCCCTCTCAGCCCTTCTGGAGTTCAGGGCTTTAGTGCTGCTTTCTGGCTTCCTGGAGGAACCTCCTAAAGGGCCCATTGGTAAGCAAAGCATAATAAACTGGATATTATCCCTAGTGCTTATCAAATCTTATCTGTCCCATGTTCCATTCCCCCAGAGCCTGCCTGCAACCACCTGGCCCTTGGTGATGATGGATCAAATCAGATAAAATAACCTTCCTTGATATTTACTGACATGTAGCCCCACTCACAAAAATACCTTTAAAATAATCAGAATATACATCTCTCCCCTCAGAGGTCCTATTATCTGCATTATTTATTTATGTGAAAGGAGAGTGTTGCTGTGGGGTCTTCCTGTGCCCCCTCAAATTACATGAAGGTTGGATTGCTTTCTCTGATCAGTGACACTTGGGGAAGTCATCTTATCTTGGCAGGAATATTGTAAACTCAAGATGGAGATTCTGTTTTTCTGTGCATTAATCTGCAGCTAATGCCAGTGAACATTATCCTTGTTTAATTACATTCACTAACCAACTGACACAACTTCCCCTGGGAAGAAGCTTATCCAACTCTGACTCATGCTTTACAGCATGTTGGATTTGAGGAAATGGATAATATACGCCCCGCTGGCTTTGGAATTTTAAACAGAAACCCACATGCCGACAAGTCTCCGGCTTACTCCCAAATATGGGAGAATGTGTGCCCCAGCCACGGTTGCAAGAGGCATGCTCAGTGTGACAAAAGGCAAACCCACGGTGTGTGCTGAGCTCCAGGCCAGACGTGGAAGGCCAGAACCAGCATCCACTTAACAGAAACAGAAAACCTTAGGAAAGGGGAGAGAGGCTGCCACCCCTAAGGACTGTCCCTTGTATAGAGTTATCTTGATGATGTCATGGCAGTGAATTTCTTATTAAAATTAAAATGAATCCTGAGCTTCAGGGACAAACGAGGAGCATCTTCAAGAGGCTAACCTTTTAGGGCAGTGCTCACAGACACAGCCTGTCAGAACAGGAGATGAAATCATACCAGCCTTGTGCTTGAGCTGGCCAGGTCACCCTGGACCCAGATCATGACAAGAAACCCTCTGGTGGCCGGTGTGCCCCAGGATTCTCTGAGAATCAGAGATGTTGCCAGGGTAGAGCTAATTGGGGCAATTGCTCTTATGTCTGAGCTGAGAGTGCAGGGGGCAGTATCGCAGAGCAAGAAGAGATGGCTCCTCAGCAGGAGGCCAAAAAAAAAGGCTCACAGTCCCCTTCAACCACGCCCCCATCTCCATCCATGTCTGAGCCTGTCCTCCTCCTGCGCAGACCCTGCGAAGTCTCCACATGCCCTCTTACAGTCTTACAAACTCTCTTCCCCTAACAGCTATCCTTATTCTTCTTTTCTTTAAAAATGAAAACAAAAAAAAAAACTTTACTGTTTTTATTTTAAAAATATGTGTTGTTGAAAACAAAATCAAACAGTATAGAAATATAACAATAACAGTTCCCATTTATGGAGAGTTTTCTCTGCATAAGACACAGTATTAAAGCACTTAATGTGCATCATTTCATTGACACTTCATAATATCCCTGTGAAGCAGGTTTATTTTCATTCCCTTTTACAGATAAGAAGATTAAAGTTCATACAGGTGAGGTAAATTGCCCAAAGTCACTCAGCTAGTACACAGCAAGGCTGAGATTTGAACACAAGTGTTTGCTCTCTGAAGGCCGTGTGCTTAAGTATTACATACGCTACCTTAAAAAGTACAAAGAAGACAGAGATATCAACTCCACACCAGGACTCAAAGGTAACCTCTGCTATTGTCCTTCCAGACTTCTCTTTACATACATGTGTGTGGTGTTCATTTTAACCTGATTTTAGTAGAATAAAGTCTGGGGTTGGTTAGGCTTCTAGGAAGAGGGAGAATGAGTCACCCACTGTAATTGATCCAGATTTCTCTTCCCCTTAAAAAGCTCTAGGTCAGGGAACGTTGGCTGAGTCCCAGGCCCTCTGCTGGTGTCCGAGAGGCTCAGATGTCTTCCTGGGAGTGTCATGCCAAGCACACAGTAAGCACTCAATTAATTCTCTCCAGTGGTACTGTAAGGGACAGATTCTTCTGGGATCCTTGGCCTCTGCTCCAGTGTAGGTATTTAGGAGCTGTGAGTGCCTTCCCTCTCCAAATGGTGCTGGTGCCAGTGTTGGAGCCAAATAAAAAACCAGCTGCCCCAGTGAGCCTAGAAGTGCAGACATGTCATCACTCTGGACAGCAAAATGAATGCTACCACTGCTGTCTTGGGACTGCCACTTAAAGCCCTTGCTGAACTTGTAATCCTGATCTTTCTCATGGCTGCTAATGAAGAAAGAAGCTTTGGGGACAGAGGTAGTTACAGCTGAGGCTGAATGTGTGTTGTGGGACTAGAGGGAGCAGAGTGGGACCTGGATTCAGTGACATTTCTAGAACTTATAGTTACTCCTGTCATCTGGTCCAGCCTGGCTTCAGGGGGTTGGAGAGTCACCCCTAGCCAACAAAAGGACTGACTTCAGGGGGCAGTGACATTTCCCTGTTTGGTCACAAGACCTTAGCTTAGCAAGCAGAGCAAATGCTTGTCACATCAGGAACTCAGGAAACCTATCTTTCCTTCCCACCTCCCGCTAACCAGTACCTCCCCTGCTGCACACACAACTACACACATTCTCTTTAAAAAATTATAAAGTGGTGAATTTTATGTTGCAGAAATTTTACCACAATTTTTTTAAAGGTACCAACCCAAATTAAATATTCTATTTTCTCTCCTTATTCCTGTGTCTGCATATTTGTCAGGTTCTTTTTTTCCCCAAGCACTGTAATATACATTGTGGAATTTGATCCTCTCGACTTGTGATATAATAAGAGTAGTTATCCTTAGTTCCCTAAACCAGGGATTACTAATTTTTTAAAACTTTTTGTGGAAGTATAACATATATACAGAAATGTACACAAATCATAAATATACAGCTCTATAAATTTTCAAAAGGCAAACATTGCTATGTATCCAAAACCTACATGAAGAAACAGAACATCACTAGCACCTCAGAAACCCTCTTTTGACCCCATTCTAGCCACTAATCACTCAAAGGAAATCCCTATTCATAGATTAAAGGCATAGATTAATTTTTCCTGTTTTTGAACTCGACATAAATGGAATTGTGACTATGTATTCTTTTTGTGTTTGATTTCTTCCACCTAATGTTATATTTGTGATATTCACCCTTATTGTTGTATGTAGTTATCTCATTGTTAGATAGTGGATTACGTGAATTCACCGTGGATTATTTATCTATTCTATTGTTGGTGGACGTTTGAATTGCTCATCGTTTTTAGCTATTACAAATAGTGCTGCTGTGAATATTCTTATACGTGTATTTTGGTGAACACATGTATTTCTAGAAATGTAATTGCTAATCATAGGGTACACATATGTTCAACTTTGGCAGATATTGCCAAACAGTTTTCCAAAGTAGTTGTACCAATTTACACTCCCACGAGCAATGAATGAGAGTTCCAGTTGCTCATATTCTCACTAACACTTAGTGTTGTCTGTCTTTTTCATTTTGGCCATTTTGGTGGGTGTGTAGGGATATCCTATCGTGCTTTTCATTTGCATTTTCCTGCTTGTTAGTGAATTGAGTACCCTTTCATATATTTATTAGACATTTGAATAATTTAGGGACTCTTTAAAGTTTTTTTCCCTGGTTATTAAAGTAATACATGCTAATCGAAGAAGGTTTGGCAAATATAGAAAGGAATCATGGTAGATTCGTACTATGTCAACTTAGCTAAATGTTCGAACTATGTTTTACAGAATTGCTTTCCTTGTCTGGTTCTGGGGTAGGGTTGCCCACAAGAACATTTGCACAATGTCTGGAGAGCAGAAGCAAAACACCCATGTTTATGGTGAGGTGTAGAATCAGGCACTGTTGTATCTCACACACATTGTCTCAGTTCTGCTGGCTCACCTTGTTGGCCCCGGGATAGCAGTTAGGCCCACAACTCCTTCGGTTCCCACCAAATCTCATCCTTGAGGCTTTTCAACTCCTGGGCCAAATGTATGTTTAGCTCCATGACAAAGGACCCAGTAAGAGACTAACACTGCTTCCAATTCACCCTGTGGGCACCACATTTTTTTTTTTTTGCCAGTTCCAGTTTGACTTTGTTCTCCCATACTTCATGTCTAGCTACTCTTCCTGACCACCTGCCCCCCTGACTTCAGGCCCAGCACCAGAAGCATACGCAGCAGTCACACACAAGCTGTTTAACCAGCTCCCACAATTGCAAAATGTCAAATCTTTATAATAAACTTCTTTTTTTTAATAAATTTATTTTATTTATTGATTGATTTTTTTTTTTTTTTTGGCTGTGTTGGGTCTTCATTGCTGTGCGTGGGCTTTCTCTAGTTGCGGCGAGCGGGGGCTACTCTTCGTTGTGGTGCACGGGCTTCTCATTGCGGTGGCTTCTCTTGTTGCGGAGCACGGGCTTTAGGCGTGAAGGCTTCAATAGATGTGGCACATGGGCTCAGTAGTTGTGGTACACGGGCTTAGTTGCTCCGTGGCATGTGGGATCTTCCCAGACCAGGGCTCGAACCCATGTCCCCGGCATTGGCAGGTGGATTCTTAACAACTGCACCACCAGGGAAGTCTCTGGTTTTCTTCTTAATGCCTGTATCAGTCAGTGTTTAATCAGAGAAGCAGAACTACTAGGAATGGTGCAAAAAGCCCAAAGGCCTTCCCCTCCCCACCAAACACAGCTCCCCAGATGTCAGAGATGTAGTCCTTTGATTTAAGCATTACTATCTTGAGTTCTCTTTTAAAATATAAGCACTCCTAAGAGAGGTAATACCTGAAATCCTTAATTCTTCAGCATGAATGATCCCCCAGATGCAGTGATAAGTGAGTTGGTATCATAAAAGCTTTGGTTGAGAACAGGCTGGTCATGGGGCAGCCAGGGGGATGAGACGCCAAAGACAAACTTTGCCTCATTTACAATTTGTCCCAGAGCCTCCTGGGCTCTGAGTTTTACAAGGACAAGATTCAACAGGGCTTTCCTGCTCAAGTCTGAAGCTTGGGCATCGGCTATGCTCCTCACTGGAGGGCGGACTCACCAGGAGGACAGATTTACTTCCCTGAGAAGAACAGAACCAGAGAGAAGCAACTGGAGAGGGAGAGCATTTCAGAAACTAGTGGTGATGAGAAGAAACTGGTGACACCCTCCCTCCCAGCCAGTTCTGCCTGGCTGGTTTCTTAAAGAGGAACAAAAAGGAGATATTGTGGTAAATGTTTCTTGCTTTGTTTTATTTTTCTCTTCCAACGGCTAGAGATACTGTTGGCCTCTTTCCCCTTTTGCTCCTGTCACCACCCTCCCAAGCAAAGGGGACAGTTACCCCACAGGTTGGCTACTGAGCTGGGACCTCCAGGCTGGCAGGGAGGCCACAGCCCAAAGCATAGGAGTGCCCAGGGGTAACATTATCCTGCCAGAGCTAAGCAAGAAACTGAGTGTTTAGAATAACTTCAAGAAAGTCGTAGGCGTTTCCTCTGTCAGGGAAACAAGAAACCACAGTGAGATAATGGATAGCTATATTCAGGTCACAGATTATCAGCTGCCACTGCTGCTTCCTGTTCAGAACTCAATGAAACTTCTTTCTAGTCACTGGAGCTTCGTGGATAATGCAAGCGTGACAACATTTAGTGCTGTGGGGCTTGGGAGTGCTGCCTGGGGATCTGACACAACCCAGTGATGAATTATTTTTTTGGGGGGTGAGGCTTCAGGGACCTGTTCCTGGTGGGGTAAGTGGTGGATGAGAAGCAACAGTGAGAATAACTTTTGCCAAACTCATTTTTTTTTCAGGCTCTTGGACTAAGAGAGTTTTGTGCATTATCTCATTCGACTCTTAAAATTACTTGAGGCAAAAAAGTGTTGGCAAGGATGTAAAATTAGACCCCTTGTACATTGTTGGTGGGAATGCAAAATGGTGTAGCCACTATGGAAAGCAGTGTGGAGGTTCCTCAAAAATTAAAAATAGAACTGCCATATGATCTAGCAATCCCACTCCTGGGTATCTATCCAAAAGAACTGAAGTCAGAATCTCAAAGAGATATTAGCACTGCCATGTTCACTGCAGCACTGTTCACAATAGTCAAGATGTGGAAACAATCTAAATGTCCATTAAAGGATGAATGGATAAAGAATATGTGGTACATATATACAATGGAATATTATTCAACCTTGAAAAAGAAGGAAATCCTAAAAACATGTGACAACATGGTGGAGCCTTGAGGACATTATATTAAGTGAAATAAGTCAGTTACAGAAGGACAAATACTCTATGATTCTACTTATATAAGGAATTTAAATAGTGAAACTCATAGAAGCAGAAAGCAGAACAGTGCTTGCCAGAGGCAGGCTGGAGGGGGAAATGAAGAGCTGCTAATCAATAGGTTTAAGGCTTCAGTAATGCAAAATGAATAAGTTCTAGATCTGCTGTATAGCATCATGACTATAATTAACTATATTGTACTACACACTTAAAAATCTCTTAAGAGAGTAGATCTCATGTTAAGTGTTCTTACCACAATAAAATAAAAATCAAAATTTAATTTAAGAACTACCCTATGAGAGGGATACTATTATCCCCATTTTATGGATGAGACAAGGGGATCATAAATGTTAAGTAACTTGCCCAGAAGCCACAGTAGTAGAACTGGGAACTAGAATCAAGACTTACTTCCCTCTCTCTCTCTCTCTCTCTCCCTCTCTCTCTCTCTCTCTCTCTCTCTCTCTCTCTCTCTCTCTCTCTCTCTCACACACACAGTACTGTATTGCACTGTCCCTTAATACACTTAATATACATATACCCATGTGGCCACCACCCAGATCAAAATCAGAACACTTCCATTCCCTTATGCCCCTTTCCAGCAAATACCCACTCCCTCTAACTTCCAAGGTAACCAATATTCTGACTTCTATCCTCATAGATTTGATTAGAACTTCAAAATCAAATTCTTGATTCCTATTCTTGAACTTTGTATGAATGGAATCATACTCTTGTTTCTGGCTTCTTTTGCTCAATACAGTACGTCTAAGATTTATCCACATTGTTGTATGTATCAGGAGTTTGTTCCTTTTTATTGCTGAATAGTATATGATTTTATGAATATACCACCTAATTTATTTATCCACTCTCCTGTTGATGAATATTTAGGTTGTTTCCAGTTTTAGGCCATTTTGAATAATACTGTCATGAACATTTTTCTTAGGTAGGAATATATTTAACATTATTAAATACTGCCAAATCATTTAGTTTCTCTGTGTCCTTGTCAATACATGGAATTGTCAGTCTTTTCATTTTAGCCATTGGAGTGAGTGTGAGAAATACCTCTTTCTGATTTCAGAGCCTGTGCAGCAGCATCAAGCTCTGGATCTGAGCAACTGCTACATCCATGGCTCTCTGGCTTGGGTGGGAACAAGTGGCCTAAGTACCACTTACATGCTGGCAGCAAGAATGGAAAGTGGCTCCCCAGGACAGCTGGGTGCCAGGAAGCTGCCTCCTCCATCATTTCTGAGGGGTGTCCACCAACTTCAAGATTGAGTGTGCATATGTCATTTTCTAGGAAAAGCTCTCTTAGAGAAAGCTCTCCTGTAGCTTCCGGTACAAGGGTGTGCCAAGTGTGTGGCCAGTGTGGTCAGAGCCTACTGTGAGGTCGGCCTGTTCTTCTTTGCTAACAACTTTGGAGTGGTTCAAGCCAGAACATCAGAACGCTCTCAAGGATAGGGCCTGGCCCAGGAAGCACTGTAGCCTGAAGCATAAAAACCCTAGAACTATGTTACAGCTTGGCCTCCTCCTGTAATGTGGACTTGGGCAAGTCATTTAGCCTTTCTGTGACTCAGTTTATTCAATTATTAAATGGACAGCTATATAGCTGCTCTATAGCTCACACAAGGTTCTTCAAAGGCTTCTTACTCTTCCTAGGGTGCCTTTCTCCAGCCCATCTTCTCCCCACGTCCCCTGTGTCTCCACCACACTGACCTATTTAATGTTCATGAGCAGGATAGCCTCTTTTACTCCTCTAGATTTTTATAAAAGGTGTTTTCATACAAGGTATTCTCTTCCTGTGGAATACCCTTCCTCATCTTGTCCAAATGGCAACCACCTCCTCATTCTTTAAGACTCAGCATAAGCACCATCTCCTCTGTGAAACGCTCCCTGGTCATTCTTTGACTCTCCTGGCAGATGGAGACCCTCATAACACTTGGTGTTATACATCCTCTCACATCGCACTGTTTTCTTGTGAGTCTTCTCCACTAGACGATGAGCTCCTTAAGAAAAAATCCTCTGGGGAATTCCCTGGAGGTCCAGTGGGTTGGGACTCGGTGCTCTCACTGTGGAGGGCCCGGGTTTGATCCCTGGTTGGGGAACTAAAATCCCACAAATCATGCAGTGTGGCCAAAAAAAAAATAGGGCAAAGGATTTGAATAGACGTTTCTCTAAAGGAGTCATACAAATGGTCAATAAGCATATGAAAAAATGATCAGCCTCATTAGTTATTAGGGAAGTGCAAATCAAAACTAAAAAAATGAGGTACCACTTACTAGAATGGCTAAATAAAAAAAATTTTTTTTTACTTTAAAAAAAGAAGAAAAACGTCTAGCACTGTGTCAGGCTGATAGTGGTTGCTCAGTAAATATTTACTGGATGAATGAATAAATCTTGAATGAAAAGGAAGTATGGAAATAGTAAAAAAAGGACATTAACCCTTCATTATTATTATTTATATAAAAGAAATATATACATATTGCAAAATATTCAAGCAATAGAAGTAAAGGTTTCCCCTAATCCACTCCATACCCAGGTATAGCTCTATAAGCAGTTTGCTCTGAGACCTTTTTCTATACATATACAAATTTTTCTCAGGTTTTCTGAGCCTGTTTTTTACTTATTATATTATGAACACCCTTTAGTAATTTTTAAAAAATTTTTGTTTATTTTATTTATTTATTTTTGGCTGCGTTGGGTCTTCATTGCTTCGCACGAGCTTTCCCTAGTTGTGGCGAGCGGGGGCTACTCTTCATGGCTGTGCGTGGGCTTCTCATTGCAGTGGCTTCTCTTGTTGCAGATCACAGGCTCTAGGCGTGTGAGCTTCAGTAGTTGTAGCACGCAGGCTCAGTAGTTGTGACTCACGGGCTCTAGAACACAGGCTCAGTAGTTGTGGCACACGGGCTTAGTTGCTCCACGGCACGTGGGATCTTCCCAGACCAGGGATCGAACCCGTGTCCCCTGCATTGGCAGGCGGATTCTTAACCACTGTGCCACGAGGGAAGTCCCTTTTAGTAATTTTTTAAAAAAATATTATTCAAACAGAAGTTGAAAGAACAAGTCTCAGACTTGGTAAATAGGTCAGGGAGAGGAACCTAAAGAGTGAGTTTTCTTTTCCGTTCACTCCTCTGAAAATCCTAAAAAGTCCCTATTCATTCATTCCTTTATTCATTTTCATTACAAAACTCACATCTGTGCACTGTAACAAATTCAGACAATACAGAAATGTATAAATAAAAACATAAATGTCTTCCATATATGTAAGTATATATGTGTGTGTACAATTTTAAAAAAGAAAAAGAAGACTGTACTATATGTGTTCTGTAACTTGCTTTTTTCACCTAGTAGCTCATGGACATCTTTCTACATCAGTAAATATATATCTACCCCATCCTTTTTGATGCTTGCATAGTATTCCATTAAATGATATACCATGATTTTGATGTTTTCTACCTTCTGCTAATACAATATATCCATTCCATAAACACTTATTGAGCACCAATAGGAAAGATTAAATAACAGTGTGGACCTTGCGATGACAGGTTTATCCCAGGATGCTGTGGGAGCCCAGAGGGGACACACAGACTGGGAGGCCTGTATTTGACAGCAGCACCTGCAGTAACAAGAGTGGAACTTGAAAGCGTGACTCGAAAAGGCCAGCTGCCCAGCACTCTTCCTCCCACACAGGTCTTGCATGTCATTGGCTGGAACAAGGCAGGATCCAGGACCCCCGGAGAGAGCTTCTGGAATGTGAGCTGAATGGAACAAGTACCATTTGCTTTAGATGAACAGATTGGTTTTACAGAAACAGGAAATTTCTCTCATACTTTAAGTCCTAAAATAGAATAAATATGCTGGGATGCACAGGGATTTGGGGAATTTGGTTAACTTTGTGAAGTACATTTGATGTGCATTTTGAATCTGGCAATCTCAACGTGAGCTGTTACACACTTCTTAAAAAGGCTCGTATTGAAAATCAAGTCATGGCCACAATCAAGGAATGTTCACACAGTAATAGAATGGAGGGAAGAAAACACTTCTAAGCATTGCTGGTCTAAAAGGTACAGGAAATGGAACCCTTCCTGCTCTGTTAGGGAGACTGTAAATCAGGCAGCCTAGAGGACCAAGCATGACCTGGCCCAGCCTTCCTCTTTAGCCTCGCTTCCAGATTATTTCCCTGACACTGGCCCTCATGTTCCTCCAACTCAGCACACTGTCCACCTCAGGGCCTCCACACAGGCCTTCCCTTTGTCTGGAAGGCCCCTTCTCTCCCAGTCGTCTCCTGGACCCCCACTCCTCCTAGTCTATTCCTATTCATCCTTGAATTCTCAGCCTGATGGAGACTGTCTCTGAATCCCCAGTATAAATTAGGTTCCTCTGTCTACATTCTCCAACAACCTTTTCTTTTCTTTCAGAGAAGTTACAATTGCAATAATATTGGTTTGTGTGATTATTTGTTTAGTGATAATGTCCTCTACTAGGAACTGTGTCTGTTTTATTCATAGCTGAATTCCTAGGGTCTCATAAATGTCTGATGCAAAATAGTACCCAATAAATATTTGTTGAATGAACGAATGCCTTTAGAGGGCAATCTCTTTCAAAATTGTAAATGTGTGACTCAGTAGTCCCATGGAAAGAATCTCTCCCACAGAAATAGCATGACTGCCCAAGATACAGGTGCAAGTATGTGCATAGATGCATTTGTATTAGCAGAGGCTTAGAAAATGCCTACATTATGGTACATCATTCAATGGAATACTATGTAACCATTCAAAGGAATGACAAATATATACATTTACTGATATGAAAAATGTCAAGGGAGAAATGAATAGGCGGAGCACAGAGGATTTTTAGGACAGTGAAATTACTCTGTATGATATGAAAATGGTGGATATATGTCACTATACATTTGTCAAAACCCATAGAATGTACAACACCAAGAGTGAACCCTAATGTCAACTGTGGATTTTGGGTGATTGTGATGTGTCAGCACAGGTTCATCAACTGTAACAAATATACTGCTCTGGTGGGGGATGTTGATACTGGGGGAGGCTGTGTGTGGATGGGGGTAGGGAGTATATGGGAAATCTCTGTAACTTCCACTCAATTTTGTTGTAAATTTAAAACTTTTCTTTAAAACAGTCTATTTTTGAAAACGTGCTTGAGCCACATATGGGGGATTTCTACTTTTTTATTTACACATTCATGTTTTCTAAATTTGTTAGAGGGCACATCTATTAATTACTTTTGTAATTAAGAAATACTAAAGATCAAAAGAGAAAAGAAGATAAAAACCTTCCAGAAAGTAGGCATAGAGGGAACTTACCTCAACATAATAAAGGCCATATATGACAAACCCACAGCCAACATCGTTCTCAATGGTGAAAAACTGAAACCATTTCCACTAAGATCAGGAAGAAGACAAGGTTGCCCACTCTTACCACTATTATTCAACATAATTTTGGAAGTTTTAGCCACAGCAATCAGAGAAGAAAAAGAAGTAAAAGGAATCCAAATCAGAAAAGAAGTAAAACTGTCACTGTTTGCAGATGACATGATACTATACATAGAGAATCCTAAAGATGGTACCAGAAAACTACTTGAGCTAATCAATGAATTTGGTAAAGTAGCAGGATACAAAATTAATGCACAGAAATCTCTTGCATTCCTATACACTAATGATGAAAAATCTGAAAGAGAAATTAAGGAAACACTCCCATTTACAACTGCAACTAAAAGAATAAAATACCTAGGAATAAACCTACCTAGGGAGACAAAAGACCTGTATGCAGAAAACTATAAGACACTGATGAAAGAAATTAAAGCTGATACAAACAGATGGAGAGATATACCATGTTCTTGGATTGGAAGAATCAACATAGTGAAAATGACTATACTACCCAAAGCAATCTACAGATTCAATGCAATCCCTGTCAAACTACCAATGGCATTTTTCACAGAACTAAAACAAAAAATTTCACAATTTGTATGGAAATACAAAAGACCCCGAATAGCCAAAGCAATCTTGAGGAAGAAAAATGGAGCTGGAGGAATCAGGCTCCTGGACTTCAGACTATACTACAAAGCTACAATAATCAAGACAGTATGGTACTGCACAAAAACAGAAATATAGATCAATGGAACAGGATAGAAAGCCCAGAGATATACCCACGCACATATGGTCACCTTATCTTTGATAAAGGAGGCAAGACTATACAATGGAGAAAAGACAGCCTCTTCAATAAGTGGTGCTGGGAAAACTGGACAGCTACATGTAAAAGAATGAAATTAGAACACTCCCTAACACAATACACAAAAATAAACTCAAAATGGATTAAAGACCTAAATGTAAGGCCAGACATTATAAAACTCTTAGAGAAAAACATGGACAGAACACTCTATGACATAAATCACAGCAAGATCCTTTTTGACCCACCTCCTAGAGAAATGGAAATAAAAACAAAAATAAATAAATGGGACCTAATGTAACTTAAAAGCTTGTACACAGCAAAGGAAACCATAAACAAGATGAAAAGACAACCCTCAGAATGGGAGAAAATATTTGCAAACGAATCAACGGACAAAGGATTCATCTCCAAAATATACAAGCAGCTCATGCAGCTCAATATCAAAAAAATAAACAACCCAATCCAAAAATGGGCAGAAGACCTAAATAGATATTTCTCCAAAGAAGATATACAGATTGCCAACAAACACGTGAAAGGATGCTCAACATCACTAATCATTAGAGAAATGCAAATCAAAACTACAATGAGGTATCACCTCACACCGGTCATAATGGCCATCATCAAAAAATCTAGAAACAATAAATGCTGGAGAGGGTGTGGAGAAAAGGGAACCCTCTTGCACTGTTGGTGGGAATGTAAATTGATACAGCCACTATGGAGAACAGTATGGAGGTTCCTCAAAAAACTAAAAATAGAACTACCATATGACCCAGCAATCCCACTACTGGGCATATACCCTGAGAAAACCATAATTCAAAAAGAGTCATGTACCGCAATGTTCATTGCAGCTCTATTTACAATAGCCAGGACATGGAAGCAACCTAAGTGTCCATCGACAGATGAATGGATAAAGAAGACGTGGCACATATATACAATGGAATATTACTCAGCCATAAAAAGAAACGAAATTGAGGTATTTGTAGCGAGGTGGATGGACCTAGAGACTGTCATACAGAGTGGAGTAAGTCAGAAAGAGAAAAACAAATACCGTATGCTAACACATATATATGGAATCTTAAAAAAAAAAAAAGGTTCTGAATAACCTAGGGGCAGGACAGGAATAAAGACACAGACATAGAGAATGGACTTGAGGACAAAGGGAGGGGGAAGAGTAAGCTGGGACAAAGTAAGAGAGTGGCATGGACTTATATATACTACCAAATGTAAAATAGATAGCTAGTGGGAAGCAGCCGCATAGCACAAGGAGATCAGCTCGGTGCTTTGTGTCCACCTGGAGGGGTGGGTTAGGGAGGGTAGGAGGAAGACGCAAGAGGGAGGAGATATGGGGATGTATGTATATGTATAGCTGATTAACTTTGTTATACAGCAGAAACTAACACACCATTGCAAAGCAATTATACTCCAATAAAGATGTTAAAAAAAAGAGAGAGAGAAAGGAGGAATAAACACTATCAGTCTATACATACAGTCCACACTCTGCATCCCACACATGCCCAGTAACAGGCAGAATGTGAACATGCTCATAGCTCTCTGACCACCAATAAGAGCATCAGTGCTTCTCCCTGAACACCCACAGGACCACACATTTTCACTGATGACCTTGCAGAGGGAGTGGAAGGCTGCTCATCTGCAGGAGATTTGCTCAAACCTGGCCCTGGGAGAAATGGAGCCTGGGACCCAGTGGGGGTTGGAATCTATGCAAGACATCCAGGGAAGTTTCTGAGCCTGGCACCCTGTTCTTTCAGGCAGACCCAGATGAGGTATTTTTCTCATAATTATAACATTTACACATTTTTATTTTAAAATATTCAGACAATACAAAAAACTATGAAGAAAAGAACCAATAACCTATAGCATCCACATCCTAGTTATAGTATGACCTAGAGTTAATAACATATTGGTGTAAATTCTCCCAAACTTTAAAATTCACATGTTATATCTATATCTAAGATGTGTGCATATAAACACATATGTATGCACACATCTTAGATATAATATATACCTGATTGATATATTTACTTATTTCCATTTCTTTTTAAATGCCTTTGGACTGGAGCTTTTACCTTTTAAAAAATTTTATTTTGAAATAATTTTAGATTTACAGAAAATTTGCAAGGAGAGAGTTCCTGTCTGAACTTCACTCACCTTGCCCTAATATTAACACCTTACATACACCTAAGAGTGGTCCACTTGTCAAAACTAAGAAATTAACATTAGTACTGTACTATAAACGTAAATTCAGACATTGTTCAGATTTTTGTGTACTTATGTCCTTTTTCTGGTCCAGCATACCACATTGCATTGGGACAAATAAGTTTTCACAAATTTCACCTGCTTCTTAAGTTGCTCCCTTTCTTTCCCCACATGTAGCACTAACCTGGGGTCAGAGTGCCTTCCTTCATTTTTTTTTTTTTTTTTTTAAATATTTATTTATTTATTTATTTATTTATTTATGGCTGTGTTGGGTCTTCGTTTCTGTGCGAGGGCTTTCTCTAGTTGTGGCAAGCGGGGGCCACTCTTCATCGCGGTGCGCGGGCCTCTCATTATCGCGGCCTCTCCCGCTGCGGAGCACAGGCTCCAGACGCGCAGGCTCAGTAATTGTGGCTCACGGGCCTAGTTGCTCCGTGGTATGTGGGATCCTCCCAGACCAGGGCTCGAACCCGTGTCCCCTGCATTGGCAGGCGGATTCCCAACGACTGCGCCACCAGGGAAGCCCCCCCTTCATTTTTCTATCACCTTGCTTTCAGGCCAATCATTTGCTTTCCTTATGTGCTTCTCCATAGACTGCCTTTAGGGTCCCCATAGATATGAGGTCTCCATGAAGATTCATTTAGTCAAACAAATCCTGCTCACTGCCCCCTCTCTGAGTAGACTGATTCCAGGAGCCAAAGGTTTGCCCATCAGGAGACATCTCACCCAGGACAGGACTGGACCCACTGTGTTCTGGCTTCCTTCATTGTCCATCTTCCCTATACTTTCCACTGTAATTTCACTCCATGACTTCCCTGGGCATGTCACCTGGGGGCCTAACCCTTTACCTGCTTTCTCATTCATACAATCCCTGCATCACCTTAAAATGCCTCCAAGATGCCTGAAGCATTTTGTGATCATCTTCGTGGTCCTTCCTTTGAAATGTCTATCCAAACTTTATATAGCCACCAACTCTTCAAATCATTAGGGGAAGCTCCAGATGCCCTTATTTTCGACCGTCTGTATGAAAAAAAATTTTTTTTATAAATTTATTTATTTATTTTTTGGCTGCATTGGTTCTTCGTTGCTGTGCGTGGGCTTTCTCCAGTTGTAGCGAGCGGGGTCTACTCTTCGTTGTGGTGCGCGGGCTTCTCATTGCAGTGGCTTCTCTTGTTGTGGAGCACTGGCTCTAGGCACGCGGGCTTCAGCAGTTGTGGCTCACAGGCTCTAGAGCGCAGGCTCAGTAGTTGTGGTGCACGGGCTTAGTTGCTCCGCGGCATGTGGGATCTTCCCAGACCAGGGCTCAAACCCGTGTCCCCTGCATTGGCAGGCGGATTCTTAACCAGTGTCCCACCAGGGAAATCCCTGTATGAAACTTTTTGACAGCAATTTTTTTTTTTGTCTCTGGCACAGAGAGTTGGACAAATCTCTTCAGTTGATGGTACATCATTTCATCATTGGTAGGTAGGTGCCCTCTTTTATTCTTTTCCCATTCATTCCCCTAACCATTTATTTTTCTCCCCACCCTATAAAGGGCACTCACTATAATATGTGTAATGTACGTTCACAGGTATATAGGTATTCCTAAAAGATACATAGTGCTCTTTTATGGATAGATGTGACTTCAGTCTACGTAAATGTTATTGTACCATAGATCTTATTGTATTTCTTCTTTACATGACACATGTTTTTAAGATTGATGTGTGGCTCTAAGTACCTCTGGTTCATTGTGTCTGGTGGCTACACAGTACTTCCAAGCATGCATCTACACATTTCACTGCTTCATTTCTCCAGGGATGACACCCAGGTTTGCCTCCACACACAATCCACCGACAAATATACTTGTTTATGTTCCATTATGGGCCTGTTTGAGAGTTTTGGGCGAGCAATATACCCAAGAGTGGGATCGCTGGCTCTTTGGGTATAGCATATTTAAATTCATGAAATAGAGTCAGATGGCTTCTAGAATAGTTCTACAAGTTTATACTCCCACCAGCAATGGTTCCGTTTTCCCCACATCCTTGCCAACACTTGGTAAGTGATATATGACTTGTCTAATTTTTGCCAATCTAATGATGCAAAGTGATATCATGTTTTAATTTGCATCACTCAGAATGCTTCTAAGGTTGAGCATATCTTTACACACTTGCCAGCTCTTCTGATTTCCCTTCTATGATTTCCTAATTTATCCATTGCTCACTTTTCCATTGGATTTCTGGTCTTTTTTCTTGTTGATCTTCAGGAGTTTCCTGTACATTGCAGGTAGTAATCCTGAGTCTGAGCAAATCTGAATCCTAGATACAGACTGCTCCAGAAATAGGTTTTTTCAATAACTGTAAATATGCTTTTCCTCTTTACTATCCATTGATAAAGCCAACCACCGTTTTGTGGTTGAGCCACCGTCTGTGTTCTGTGAAATCCACAACTGTGATAAGGCCCTGTGCCATCAAGCAGCCCGGGCTGACCCGGGCATATGAGTAGAGGAATGGCATGATTTCAGAAACCTCTGAACCTGCCCATGGCCTTGAGGGGTTAGATCTGCCACAGCTCTCATAGGCCCTGGGTAATATACAAAGCAAGAGAAACAGGCAGAACTGGGGAAGGCTGCTACCACTAGTGACTTAAGGACCCAAAGTTCACACATAAGTGTTCTTAGTCCATATGAAACTAAGCTGCTTTTTCTACAGTTTAAAGTTTCCATCTGTAATGTTGAATGAGAAACAGAGTGAAGAGGGAAAGCAAGCTGTTGGGGTGTAAACTGCTTTACTCATGATGACGACAACCTATGTCTGTTTGAAGTGAGCCTTGGCCAGACCTAAAAGGCTCTATTTTCTCAATAACCTGATACCAGCTTCTGTCACTAGCCATGGCAGCTGCACTAAGCTGTGGGCTCCCGTGTGTTATTTTTATCCCCAATACTCACTGAGACCCACTTGGTCACCAGTATGTTCAAAGAAGGGTTTGGGGGCCTGACGCTACCATCTACCTCACAGGGATAAATGCCACATGCACAAGAAGGATTTTCATTAACTGGCTGGGTAAGGCTCCCACTTGCCCTCAGAACAAGGTCCCTTAGTAAAAGCTGGATCACAGAACTCAGCCGTGGCCAGGAGGCCTCAGCAACTCTTCCTGGTCTCTCTCTCTGAATCAGAGGGGTCATGACCAGCTGTATGGAGGAGGATGGCTGCCCTTCTCAGAGAGGCCAGGCCCTTTGGTGGTCACTATATGGAGAAAGGAGTCAGAAGAGAAGAAATTGAGTCATGAATCCCCACCCAGCAATAGAATATTTCTCTTCCTGGGTGCAGCCATCTTGCCTTCAGATCTGGACTTGCCTCCCTTCCTCAGCACCACTATCAGAACAGTTAAACCAGAGCATGGCATAAACAACCTTGAGGTCGTCAGATCTTATCTTCTTTGAGTCCCTTCTGATACCAAGGCCCTCGCACTGCCCATTAGGCAATTCCACCCAGCTTCCCAGCCAGAGTTCTGAGCGCCACCTGATCCTCGGTCGCCCTTCACCCCCAACCCAGCAGAGGCCGCTAGAGTGATGCAGATGAAGCCAGAGTTGGCCAGAGCAGTGAAAGGAGGTCCCAGAGGCTGGCAGAATACCCTGTCCTCTAGAAGTTCTGAGTCCAAGCACCCAGCTGGGACAAGCGCTCTGAGCCTCCTGCTTGGAGTTCCCCTTATCCTTCTCAGATGTGAAGATAGGGCCAGACTATTTCCATTTTATTATTTTTTAAAATATGTTTACTACTTCCATATTTTTTGGCTCCTGATGTTTTTTAATTGCCAAAAAATAGTTACTAAATTGTGGTCTATTTCAAATGTTTATACTTAGTAAATTAAAGCTTGTGACCCCCCCCCCCATACACACATACATACACACATATAATGCAGCATAATGGTGCAATTCACAAGCCATATGAAAATAATAATCGTTTACAGCACACTACAGCTGGTGATCTGGTAATGGGACAAGTTTGGGATGCATGTTTTCTGCTAATCCCAGTGAGTGAGGCTGAGTGTAGCTCTTTGATGGATCTAAAACCCCACACATTTAAGGTCTGTATTTGAGGCCCTTCATAAACGTGAGGCCCTAGCTAAATGGCCACTGGTCCACTGTCCCCTCTCCACCCCCACCCTCCATGGACCAGGCCACAGTGAAATATGACACTAAGTGCAGAGTGGATAAGAGGAAGGTGGAGAGGGTTCAAGAGTTACTGGTCCCCCTCTTCCAGCTCCCAACCTGTCACCCTCAGTGGAGAAATGCTCTCCGCTGGCCGGAGGAGCATAGCTGGATGGCGAGGGGAAAGCTTCTCTGTACCTGGCTGTTCTCTGTACAAGCCTCCATCCCAAAGTCTCCACTCTGGTTCATTATTCCCTCCCCTTAGGCCCCAGACCCTTATCCTGTGTTTGTGTTGTTTTTGTCAAAGCAGGAAGTCTTCCTGGAAATATTCCAGAAATCCAGCATCCTCCTCCTAACCCAGGGGACACTGGCCTCATGTGCGCCCCACAACCGCACCTCAACTCTGGGCTAGAACAATGATGCCAGAGCAACAGGAAGCCATCTTCCCAGGGACCCAGCATCTTGCCCTCAGGGTGAACATCAGCACTGGGCCTGCCTCTGTCCCTCAGCAGCACTCAGAACAACTCCTTGCAGTAGAAAACAATAACCAGGGAGGGAAAAAAGTGAAGTTTTTTAAAGCAATTTGAAAAATGTGGAAGAGTGCTAGGAGGAAAGCACTAGCCCATGTTTCCACAGTGCTGCTCTTCCTCATGCCCCTTTTTTCCACCCAGGACCTGAAGGCTGAGCACCATGACTACCCAGCCAGATCTGCTGTGTCTGGTGGGTGCTCAGTCTTTCAACCTCCACCTCCTTGTTCAGCTATTAGAATCCACATGTCATCTAGTTGTCACCAGAGATGATGAGGCTAATGTGAGTGCCTGGCAAGGCCACAGTGTGTTCCCTCCCCTGGGAAAGTTGCTTTGCAGACCAATAGCTCGGGTGTCAAGAGTCTGGGGATGCTATTCCTCTTGGATGCTCCTGGAAAAGGGGGGTTCTGTGGCCAAAATATATTTGGTGGGGCTTCATACACAGGTTCACAATCCTTTATCCACAATGTTGAAGTCCAAAAAGTCCTGAAAACCAAAAGCTTTTTCATAACTCAGGGACAGAACCTGACCTAAATTGATCTGTAAGTTTTCAGATTCTTTATTTAACCTACTTAGTGTGACTATCCAGAAGTTTTTCTGCAGAAATATGTGATTACAGGGCCTGTCCCACTCTGCTGGGGATGCTAGGGGATAAATAGCATATTCACCACATTACCTTATTGAAATCTGAAAAATTCTGAATTCCAAATACATCTCATCCCAAGGGTTTGGGGTAATGGATTGTGAACTGTATAAATGCCCTTATTGGACCTTTATTCTGAACATAGTATTTCAAGGGCTCTGAGAAACCTTGTTGTAGACAAGAAACTAAGTCCACAGAGCATTCCCCAAACTTATTTGGCTACAAAAATCTTTGTTCCACTTAGTATCTACTAATACCTCCCGGAATTTCCATGTGGACACTTTGGGAAACACAGGATGTTTAGAAGAATTTAACTGTCTAAGAATGGACTCTCAGATGTAGGAAAAGGTGGATCTTCCTGAGCGCTCTTAGATCCTAGGCCCTAGGGACAACTTTTCCTCACTCTCAGGGCTAAGAGAGTGGGCAAGATGAAAAGCTATAATAGGGAAGACAGAGGCAAGACTTTGATGACTCATGTAGGCCTGGAACAGGGACAAGGTCTGCTGGAAAGCCCAATTAGGACAGACACATCTGTTGAGAGTCAAACCGCAGAGCCAGACAAGAACCAGGAGGGAAACAGTTAAGAGTTCAGGTAAAGATTGGAAACTGAGAGATATGCAGGATCTAAAGCAGGGGTCCCCAACCACCTGTCCTTGGCCTGTTAGGAACCAAACCGGGCCGCACAGCAGGAGGTGAGTGGAGGGAGAGTGAGCCAGCAAAGTTCATCTGCCGCTCCCCATCACTCTCCATCGCTAGCATTACCTCCTGAACCGTCGCGTGCATTACTGCCAGAACCATACCCCCACCCCTGGTTCGTGGAAAAATTGTTTTCCATGAAACCGGACCCTGGTGCCAAAAAGGCTAGGGACTGCTGATCTAAAGCACTCAGGAGTACAAGTACCCAACACAAAACATCCTCGAAACTAAGGCAGTGTTTTGCCTCATCCTCTGAGTTTTTACATGCTTCCTATAAAGACCCACTTTATAGGAGTCTGGAGTTTACAGGTAGAAAGACAAGGGAGGGCTCCTGGCCTGTGTGTTAAATCAGTGAATAGGCAGGTAACCCACCAAATATTCTCTCTTGACCCCGGTGGAAGGGATACTTGTGAGAATAGCATATTCAGGCAATAAGGTTTGCAATATTCTTCTTGTGTCTCTGGTCTCTTGGCTGCTGCTTGTTATCATTTGTTGAAATTATGCATTGACCAAAAATGTTGGGCTCCAATACCATGTGTCATCAGGATCAGAGCTGGGAGCCCTGGCCTATCAGAATAGGGTTGTGAGGAGGCAGTCATCTTGGCTAGTATCCCTTAACAGTCCTGGGTCTATCAGGTGGCGGGAAACTCTTCAGAGTTAGCTCTGGGTAACTCTAGGATAATTCATCATTGGTTTTCTCTGAACTCTTAAAACTGGTGCTTGGGAGCAGCAGGAGCATACTGGGAAAAGGATGTGTCCGGTCCATCCAGGGCTTTGTTGCCACTGACCCCTGTCTCTTGCTGCTGTAAGTACAGTATACACAAGTCCTTAAAAAAAAAGTTTTTTCTGAAACTCTCACGCTCACCCTCTGGCTACCTCCCTATGTCTGCCCTTTACAATTCATTCTCTGTCTCAGGATTTCTCAACCTTGGCACTATTGACATTTGGGACCAGATAATGCTTTGCTGTGTGTGACTGTCTTTTGTAGGATGTTAGTTACCCACTAGATGCCAGTAGCATCCCCCTAGCTGTAACAGCCAAAAATGTTTCCAGACACTGCCAGATGTCTCCTGAGGGGCAAAATCACTCCCTGTTGAGAACCACTGCTCTATCTGAATGAGGAAGTAGCATTGCAGACTGAGTGAGTGCCTCGGAGAGACCCCAGCTTTGCCCTGGGCTAGCTGTGTGCTGAGACATCTATAGTATTTCCTGTGTGACCCTGTAATGTTTCCCACTGAATTTAACCTCTCTAAGCCTCAGTTTCCTCACTCATAAAATAGAGAAAAAATAATGGTAAATATCTCAGGCTTGCTGGGAGGATTAAATGAAGAAACTTATGTAAAAAGATTATAGTGTTTGGCATAAAAGAGCATTCCAATACCTGTGGGTTATTATTAACCCCTGTCCCTAGGTGCTCCACACCTGCCTTCAAAGTGACCACTAACTGATCTTAAACTTGTTTATAAAACACTTCATGATCTGACCTTACCTCTTTAACTTCATTTCTCCAACACTCCCTCCAAACTCAACACTCCAGAGCTATCGAGTGCTTGCAATTCCAGGGAAGCAACCAAGATTTTTTTATGGCCCCTGCAGTCTTTGTACTTGTTGTGATGTTCCGTATGCCTGGTTCTCTCTTCTCCCCTGGCTAACTCCTATGTACACTTCGAGTCTCAGCATGGACAGCACCAGGTCCAGGAAGGCTTCCTCTCCCTGAGTCTGGCCAGAGGAGCCTTCTTTGCACCTTCCCCATCATCACGCTTCTGACATTGCGTGGTCATTGCCTGGTTCTCTGTCCCAATCACTCTCCCGACGGGGATCTCTGTGAAGCAAGGGATGCTGCATTGCTCTCTGCAGAGTCTCCAGTACCTAGTACAGTGCCTGATGTCCAACAGGATGCCATAGTGCTTGTCCAGTCAATGACTAACACTGTGAATTACTTTAGCACTAATATGGAAAAGGATTCTCTTTTTCTCTTCTTTCTCGGGTAAACATGTATTATTCTTTCTGTTTGAATAGGGAGTACTTGCAAATGGAACAAAATTTAAAAGTTATCAAAGAAGAGTAAGAGAGAAAAGTAAGGCTCCCTTTCCTGTCCTCCAACCACCCACTTTCCCTTCCTAGAGACAACTACAGTGCCATGCAACCTTCCACAGATGTCCAACTATGCATTTTAAACAGAGCCTTTGTAATGTAGCACTGTCAGGACTCCAACCTGGGCAATAGGCAAGAGTCCTCCTGATTCCCCAAATCCCACTTTCCATACTCAAGAAAATTGTCTCATTGGGTGCAGGAAACAAACTTTAGACTCTCCTCAAAGGCAGCAAGGTAGAAGGTGGGAAAATCTGGTAGATCCCAGCATGCCCACCACCCTCAAATCTCCTAAACTGTACAAACACACACACACACACACACACACACACACACACACACAGTAAAAGCAGAAGTGTGGGGATGCTCTAGGGGACCTTCCCTGGTGCGGTCACCTGCAAAGCCCCACCCTCTCCCTCACTATCTTGAGAAATCTGAGTGAGGGGGAGGGCCAGGCCCAGCTTCAGGCTTCCTCCTCTCTCCCCAGTAAGAGGAAGCAAGTTCGATGCTTAGTCACTTCCCATTGGGTTGGGCTTTACCTGGGGGTCTGAGTCACACACAGGTGCCTGGGAGGGAAAGGTGCTGCCCAACATGACACAGCTGCCTGCCCAGGAAGGAGATTAGCCGTTGGGGGTTGCAGGGACCACTACAAGTCTGATTATGGATGCTAAGAACCCCTGCTCTACGAGGGACTTTGGAGTCCCAGGCCAGGGGCAAGGCCTTAGGATAGAGAATCAAGAATCTGGGGCTCCTTTGCCTGTCTATGTTCCAGGCACTTGGTGGGCCCTCAGTAAATGTCATTTCCCTTCTCCTCTCTCTGAGAAGAGGAGAAAGTCCAGGGCCTGAGGAACACCAATAAACATGTGACTGACCAAACATCTCAGGCACGCCAGGGACTTCCTGGAGCCAGCCAGACATGACCAACCCAGCCCTGGGAGAAGCTGGATTGCAGACTGGGGACCTTCACCTCTGCTTGACTTTCAGTGTCCCTGAAGCAACTATTTCCACTCCCATTAAGCTGTGCTAACTATAGTAGGCAAATAGTGGCCTCCCAAAGATATCAACATCCTAATCCCTGGGACTTATGAATATGTTACCTTATATGGCGAAGGAGACTTTGCAGATATGATTAAGTTAAGGATCTTGAGATGGGGAGATTGTCCTGAATTATCCAGGTGGACCCAATATAATCACAAGGGTCCTTTAGACGGAAACAGAAGGACCAGAGTGAGAGGAAGGGATGTAATGAAGGAAACAGAGGTCAGAGTGTTATGGGACCATGAGCCAAGGAATGTGGGCAGCCTTTAGAAGCTGGAAAAGGCAAGGAAATAGATTCCACCTAGACCCTCCAGTCCTGCTGATTCATTTTTGACTTTTGACCTCTAGAACTGTAAGATAATACATTTGTATTATTCTAAGCTACTATATTTGTGGTCCTTTGTTATAGCAGAAATTGGAAACTAATGTAGATTTTGGTACCAGGAGTAGGGCACTGATGTAACAAATACCCTAAAAACTAAGTGGCTTTGGAATTGGGCAGTAGGCAGTGAATGGAAGAATTTTTAGAAGCATGATAGAAAAAGCCTAGGTTGTCTTGAACAGCCTGTTAGTAGAACTATGGATGTTAAAAACTCTACTGGTGAGGGATAAGAAGAAAGTGAAGAGCACAGTAGAGAAAACTTATATTGTTTTAGATAATATCTAAATCATAAACAGAATATTTGTAAAAATATGGACATTGAAGGTACAGCTGGTGAAGGCCTGGAAGTGAGGAATATTTTATTGGAAACTGGAGAGGGGGGTGTCTTTGTTATATAGTGGCAGAAACTTAGCTGAATTGTATCCTATAGTTTTATGGAAAGCAGAACTTGTGAGGAATTAACTTGGGTTTTTAGCTTAGGAGATTTCCAAGCAAAGTGTTGAAGGTGCAATCTGATTTATGTTTGATCTTTATAGTAAAATGTGAGAGGAAAGAAGTAAATTGAGGGAAGAACTCTGAATAAAAAGGAACCAGGACTTAGTGGTCTGGGAAATTCTCACCCTATCCAGATTGGAAAAGATGTTATAATTAGCAGATTCACTCTCAGGAAACAATACTCTAGAGAGAAAGTCAAATTTGTGGCTGGACGACCTTCTGCTAATACAAAAAGTCAGAGCATTTATTACTACAAAGTGCTCTTACAATGGAATGGGCATGTTACTCATGGATCCCTACAACCATCTCAGCAGAATCCAGAGATAGAGATGGGATCATCCAAGAAAAATCTGTGGAGGAGACTTTTATCTAATGGAGTGAATGCGTATGACATACATGGGAGACCCACAAGGTTCTTAAGAATTTTATATCAGTAGAAACACTGCCAATTTGGACTGAAAGTGACAGAGAAAACAAAATGAAAGAAGATTATCAGACTCTCAACATTCCACAGGCAGAAAACAGGGTGATAAAAGTTCTTGCTGTAAACATAAGTTACCCTTCAAGTAAAAGGAAGAATGACTCTGAGAGAGGAGGGGCAACCCCAGAGGACAGAGCCTTGAGCCACAGAGGATTATTCTCAGTCCTTGAAACCTAATGGAGTTTGCCCAGCAGTATTTTGACATTTCTTGGGACCAGTGACTTCTTTTTTCCTTCCATTTTCTCCCTTTTTAAATGAGAATGTCTATAACTATTATCCTATGCCTATTCCTAGAAGCAGATAACTTGTTTCTTGAGTTTCACAGGTTCATAGATGGAGAGAACATGGGTCTTAGGATGGATTATATCCAGTGCCTCACTCATACCTTATTTAAGAATATTTAGGGACTTCCCTGGTGGCGCAGTGGTTGGGAGTCTGCCTGCTAATGCAGGGGACACGGGTTCGAGCCCTGGTCTGGGAAGATCCCACATGCCAAGGAGCAACTGGGCCCGTGAGCCACAATTACTGAGCCTGCGCATCTGGAGCCTGTGCTCCGCAACAAGAGAGACCGCGATAGTGAAGAGGCCTGCGCACCGCAATGAAGAGTGGCCCCCGCTTGCCGCAACTAGAGGAAGCCCTCACACAGAAACGAAGACCCAACACAGCCAAAAATAAAATATAAAAAAAAATAAATTAAAAAAAAAAAAAAGAATATTTAGATGATGAAAGTTGGGGCTTTTGAGGTAATGGGATTTTAGGCTTTGAGTTCATGCTCTAATGGGTCGAGATTTGGGAGGATGTTGGAATGGGGGTGAGTGTATTTTGCATATGTGATGATTGTGAATCTTTGGGGGCCAGAGAGCAGACTGTTGTAGGCCAAATAATGACCCTCAAGAATATCCACATCCTAATCCCTGGAATCTATGACTATGTTAGCTTACATGAAAAAAGGGACTTTGCTGATGTGATTAAGTTAAGGATCTTGAGATGGGGAGATTATTCTAGATTATCTGGGTAGGACTGACATAATCACAATGTATAAGGGGATCTTTGTAAGAGGGAAACAGGAGAGTCAGAGTGAGAGAGGGAGATGTGATGCCAGAAGCAAAGGTCAGAGTGATGTGGAGTCATGAGCTAAGGAATGTGGGTAGCCTCTAGAAGCTAGAAAAGGCAAGGAAATGGATTCTGCTCCCCTAGAATCTCCAGAAGGAATTCAGCCCTGCTGACCCATTTGGGATTTCTGACCTCCAGAATTGTAAAATAATGCCTTTATGTTATTTTAAGTCACTAAATTTGTGGTAATGTGTTACAGCAGCAGTAGAAAACTAATACACTAACACTTTTCCTACACCAAGCTCCACACCACTCAAGCCAACCTACTCCCCCTCCCACCTGAGGCCCTTCCCACCTTTCTATCTCCTCCCGATTTCCAACTTGACATTTCTAACCTCCCCCACAGGATTCCACCAATTGTTTCCTTGGCACTCCTTCGCTTTCTCTTGTTTCCTGATTCTTCCCAGATCTGCATCATCCTTTAACCTGATGGTTCTTAACCCTAATGATACATTAAAATCACTTGGGTGGGGTGGGAGGGACGACTTGTATAAAATATTGAAGCCCCATCCCAGACCAATTAAATCAGACTCTCTGGAGGTGGGGTTCAGATATCAGGTCACTGTTAAAGTTCCCCAGGTGATTCTAACATGCATCCATCATTCAGAATGCCTGCGGACCCGGGTTATCAAACTTTCACATGCATAAGAATCACCTGGAGAACTCTGAATGTGGCTGCCAGGTCCTCAGGTCCAGAGATTCGGGGTCAATACATCTGATACTCATCCTGCTTTTCTAACAAGCTCCCCAGAAGTTCAGATGCAGGTGGCGTTTGGAACTTTGAGAGACATTTCCACAGCCTTCTGTCTGCTCCCTCCCCAGGAGACTCAGCTAACTGATAAAATGAATTCCTTAGATCAGTGATTCTCAATCTTTGATGAATACCAGAATCACCTAGGGAGCTTGCTAAAAATACAGTTGCCCAGATACCAATCCAGTTTTGTTTAACCACGTTATGGTTAACAAGCTCCCCAGGTGGTTCAGTGTGCATACTGAAGTCTGAGAATCAATGCCTTAGATGGGTGGTTCTCAAACTTGAGTATGTAACAGAATCACCTGGAGGTCTTGTTAAAACACAGATTGCTGGGTCCCCCCTCTAGAGTTGCTGATTCAGTAGGTTTGAGTGGGACCTGATAATTTTGCACTTCTAACATGTGCTAGGTGATCTGAAGTTGCTGATTTAAGGACCGTACTTGGAGAGCCACTGCTTTAGATGGATGTTCTAAGCAAAGTGTTTATCCCACCCCGTGCCTCTGTCCATCCTTCCTCCTCATTCTCTCAGCCATGAAGTAGTCCAGCTAAGGAAAGAGAAAGGGCCAAGGTAAATGCCTGAGGGAGTCTTGATGTGATGGGGCTACAAGAAGGGGCGGCTGTCAGAGCAGGACTTCTGGTAAGCTTACCATTGGGGCATCTGGCAGAATTCTAATAGCTCTCCAAGGCCAGGGATGGTGGCCAAATTCCAGTGGAGAATAAAAGTGATCTGATCGATAGCTGTTAACTCCACATATATGTCCAGCTCCCTTGGGGCTCAAAAGCTTAGAGTTCCCCAGGCACAGCCTCTCAGCCTGTGACGGAAAGAGGTATACAGGTGTAGTGAGGAGTAAGAGAAAATCTGAGGTAGGGGCTGACCCATGTCACCAGGCTAATCAGGGGGAAAGCCCAACTGGAGCTAGAGTCCTGTTCACCCGTGGCACTGACGCCAGCTCTGGAAAGAGAGAGCTAAAGAGACTGCAGAGCGAGGATGAGAAGAGCCAGGTGAGAAAGGAAAGTCATTCCCTTTCCTTTATATTCAGAGGGAGTGAGAAAGTAAAGGCAATTGGCAGACCACAGAAAAGGGGGATGGAGGGATTGGGTTGAAAACACCATCAGCCAGAGTTCTTACAAAATCGACTTCACCTTCACACCCTGTATGCAGAACTTGGTTATGTGCCAAGTGCATATGATCTTCCCGAACACCAGAAGTCATGTCTCAGTTCTAGGAAGCCATAAGGCAAACAGCTAGATACAGCATCTGCTAATCCCCTTATACATACCACAGACCCATCCACCAGTTCACTGACAGTGCATCACAGGACTGGGAGGTTTTGGAGAAATTCCTTCAGTCAGAACCACAGTCACAGGGCTGAACAGACCTGGGATGTTTAGGAAACAAGCGTCAACCCCCACAGGTTTGGATGACATCACCACTTAGTGATTATGGTGATGAGGATTTTTCCAATTGAGTGGACAGAGTCACATAGGCCATCATCAGCAGGTCTAGCTTGCCCTGTAGATACTGATCCTCAAAATTGCACCAGTAGTAACTCTAGTTCGGTCAACTACCTACTAGATATGGCTTTAGGGAAATCACTTACAGTGAAACCTCAGTTTCTCACCTGTAAAATTATGCAGTATCTTACTTATCCAAAGGCAGGAGGCTAAACCAAATGATACGTCCTTCTCCTCCTTTCACCCCATCCAGACTCCAAGTCTATCCTATCCCCCCCAAATCTCCCATATCTGTACCCTCCCCTCCCACATCACTGCCACTGCCCTGCTTCAGACACTCTTCAGCTCCTACCTGGCTAATTGTACTAGTCTCTGAGCTGGTTTTCCCTGCCCATAGTCTCATCTAGGCCAAAGAATCTTCTTTTACTCAAATCTTTCACACTGCTGTCACATGCTCCAAACTTTCTAATGACTCCCCATTACAATAAAATCCAAAGTCCTTCATGTGGCAGGCAGGGTCCTCTAGGCCCTCAGGTTTCAGCTCTCGGCAATTCCTCCAGCCAAATTGCCTCTCTAACATTGGCCCTGTACAGCCCATCCACTTGAACTACGTGCAGTTCCTTGAGGGCTCCATGCATTCTCCTTCCTCTTTACGTTTGCACATACTGTTTCCTGTACTCAGATTGTCATTTGTCCCTTCCATATTTGCCCTTTGAGACTCCACTGTTAGCCCTCCATGCCCATCTCACACATCTTCCTCATAGCTATGCTCTCACTGTAGTCTGTTCATTTGCTTGTCTGTCCGTCACTTTACCTTTAGCCCATTGAAGCTGAGACTGGGGCTTTCATCTCTACACCCAGTACACAGCACAGTGCCAGGCCCATGACCAACTCTCGATAAATGTTTGTTAAATGAATGAGTGAAATGAGTGAGAATAAACCAGTGAATCAGTGAATATCTTGAGTCCTCTCTCAGCCCCCAAACCTCACCAAATTGGCTGTAATGACCTTCATTTAGAAGTCCTTTTAAAAAATGTAAACTCTTTGGGCTGGTAGCATATTAAAGTTAATGAGTTATTTTAGACCTTAACAAGGTGGTCAGGCAGAACAAGGGCACCAAAAAAAAAAAAAAAAAAAAAAAATGCCTGAGGAAAAGAGGTATAAGGGCAATGGTGGAGAGGGCACCAGAGAGAAATTTCACCCCCATTTCCTTTTAAATGCAAATAATACTGTCTCATATGTACGTATAGATTACAAATAACTTTCACATACTTTATGATGCCTCAATCCAGAAAGGTAGGTTGGATGGGTGTTATTAACTACATTGTACATAATCTCTCTCTTGGAGAGATTTGCAATACCACAGGAAATGGCTTATGACAAAATATGACAAAAGCAAAGGACAAGATACAAAATTATGTATAGAGTGTGAACACAACTATGTAAAAAAGAAGCAGAGAAAAAATGGAAACATCAGAATGCATTCATTCAGTAAACATTTATTAAATATCTGCCATATTCTAGACATCATGTTTGATGCTGGGGATTTAGTGGTGATCAAAACACACTGTCAGGACTTCCCTGGTGGTGCAGTGGTTAAGAATCTGCCTGCCGGGCTTCCCTGGTGGCGCAGTGGTTGAGAGTCTGCCTGCCGGTGCAGGGGACACGGGTTCGAGCCCTGGTCTGGGAGGATCCCACATGCCGCGGAGCAACTAAGCCCGTGAGCCACAACTGCTGAGCCTGCGCGTCTGGAGCCTGTGCTCCGCAACAAGAGAGGCCGCGATGGTGAGAGGCCCGCGCACCGCGATGAAGAGGGGCCCCCGCTTGCCGCCAACTAGAGAAAGCCCTCGCACAGAAACGAAGACCCAACAAAGCCAAGAATAAGTAAATAAATAAATAAATATTTAAAAAAAAAGAATCTGCCTGCCAATGCATGGGACACAGGTTCGATCCCTGGTCCAGGAAGATCCCACATGCTGCAGAGCAACTAAGCCCGTGCACCACAAACTACTGAGCCTGCGCTCTAGAGCCCGCGAGCCACAACTACTGAAGCCCGCGTGCCTAGAGCCCATGCTCTGCAGCAAGAGAAGCCAAAGAGAAGCCACCACAATGAGAAGCCTGTGCACCACAACGAAGAGTAGCCCCCACTCGCCACAGCTAGAGAAAACTGGAGCATAGCAACGAAGACCCAACGCAGCCAAAAATAAATAAATAACTAATTTAAAAACCCAAAAAAACCCACACACTGTCCCTCATGGAGGTTACATTTTGGTGGGGAAAAGCAAACGTTAATCAAATAGTGATGCAGCAGAAGTAAAATTGCAACAGTGACAAGTGCATCAAAGAGGTGATACATAGTGTAATGAGACTGTAGACAAAATAGTGAGACCTTCTATAGTTAGAGGCAACCCAGGAAAGACTTCCTTGGCAAAGAGATCTCTGAAGCATGAGGAAGAACTTAACCAGTCGAAGAAAGTCCCACTCAGAAGGAACATGACTAACAAGGGCCCTGTGGTGAGAGAGGAACTGATGAGTAAGAGAATGGCTGAGTAGGGCAAGCCTGGGAGAGGTTGGTGCCAGGTGGAGCTAAAGAGGAGGTAGGGTCTGGACCCTGCCCAAGCTAGCCAGCCAGGAGCAATGGGAGTTATTAAGCACATTTGCATTTTCAAAGATTTCTTGCTTCAGATGAGCAGAATGGATTGGTGGGGGTGTGGGGGGAGTGAAAAGAGAGATAGTCAATGGGGGAGGCCAGTTGGGAAGCTATTGTGGTGGTCTAGGCAAGAGTTGATGGTGGGATGAGCTCAGCTAATGGTGGTGGTGAAAATGGAGAGACATGGATGACCTCAAGAACTCTTAAGCAGGGCTTCCCTGGTGGTGAAGTGGTTAAGAATCCTCCTGCCAATGAAGGGGACACGGGTTCGAGCCCTGGTCCGGGAAGATCCCACCTGCCACGGAGCAACTAGGCCCGTGCGCCACAACTGCTGAAGCCCACGCACCTGGAGCCCATGCTCCACAACAGAAGAGGCCACCACGATGAGAGGCCTGCGCACCGCTGCGAGGAGCGGCCCGCGCTTGCCGCAACTAGAGGAAAGCCCACGTGCAGCAACGAAGACCCAACGGGGCCAAAAATAAATAAATAAATAAATAAATAAAATAAATTTAAAGAACTCTTAGGCAAATTGCCAGAATTTGGAGATGGATGGGATGGTAGGGGGTGCGCGGTGAAAGGAGAGAAGCATCTGGATGACTCTTAGGTTTCTGGATGTGAATGGAAGTGGTGCCATCACCCGAGACAGAGAGTAATGGAAGAAGCCCGTCGGGTTGGGGCCTGAAGACAGGGCTGGTTCGGGGCAGGTTGAGTTTGAAGTGCCCTATATGTGAAAACCAAAAGAGGACGTCAAGTAGACAATGGAAAGTAAGGGTTTGGATCTCAGAGGAGAGGTCTGGCTGGAGATAATCATTGTAAATCAACTGTTGATTGATGGTAATTTAAGCCTGGGTGTGAATAAGACTGTGTGGGAGAAAGTTTAGGGTGGGAAGAGGAGCTGGTCTAGGGTCTGGTCTTGGGGAACCCAATGTTCAGGGCCAAGTAGAGGAGGTTGAGATGGCAAAGGAGACCCAAGAAGCTAGAGATGTTAACAATGGCTGTGGGGGTGAAGAGGGGATGAATTGGGAGATTGGGATTGACATATATACACTACTATGTATAAAATAGGTAACTAATGAGAGCCTACTGTATAGTACAGGGAACTCTACTCAGTACTCTGTGGTGAACTAAATGGGAAGGGAATCTAAAAAAGAGTGGATATATGTATACATATAACTGATTCACTTTGCTGCACAGCAGAAACTAACACAACCTTGTAAAGCAACTATACTACAATAAAAATTAATTTTTAAAAATGGCTGTGGAATGCTATGGAAGCATTTTACTTTTATAGTTACTTTTACAATTGGGTGGAAATTTTTAGTTCAGAGAAAAAAAAACTTTTTATGCCTCCTTGACCTTAATTAACCTTCTAGATTTACTACCTGAGGGCAAGAAGTGATATTCAAAATATTTAACTAGCAGGACTTCAGAGTACCAACACATGGAAGGCAGCTGGAGGAGGGAAGGAATCTCAGAGGCCCCTGCTAGGGGCCCTCTGCCAGGCATTAACCCTGTGGTTGCTGGATTATGAAGAACTGGAAAGAGGCTAAGTGGCAGGGGACCATGTCAGGGGTGGGGTGTGTGTGGATCTTGGGACATCAGTGTTTTAGAGACTGAGCAGTACTGGCACCTGCTACTAAGTATCAGCCCTGCCTAAGGGTCCTCACCTGCTGGATCCCAGCAGCTCCTTACCCCCACCCCTACTCCATGCTTGCTCACTGCCCCTCCAACTCTTTCCTCTACCACAACAGTTTATTCATCACTTCTTGAGAACACCTTGCTTTTCTTTTCATGCCTTCATTATCTTCCCTATGCCTGGAATGCCTTTCTCCTCCTTGTTTGGCAAATTTCTTTGCATCTTTGCAGGCCCAGGTAAAATATCACCTCCTCTGGAAAGTCTCCCTTGATTTGCCAAGGCAGAATTACTTGCTTCCTCATCATTGTTCCACACATTTATACATACTTTTATTATAGCAAAAATATTACAATTTTTATCACATTAAACTGTGGTCATCGTTCTGTCTCCTTCGCAAAGTTGTGAGCTCCTTGAGGACTAGCACTATGTCCTATTCATTCCTGTATCCCCAGCATCTAAAACAGTGCCTGGTGTCAAGGTCCTTAAAAAAAAATTTTTTTTAAGGTTGTTGAATGACTCCCAATGGGACTGCAAGGTCGGAAGGGGGCCTAGACTATCTTTTCTCCCAATTTGCTACTTAAAACTCAGCATCAGTACTAATACATGCTGCAACATGGATGAAACTGGAAAACATGGTAGGGAGAGAAGTCAGTCACAAAAGACTAGATGTTACATGATTCTATTTATATGAAATGTCCAGAATAGGCAAACTCATAGAGACAGAAAGTAGATTAGGGGCTGAGGGGGTTGGGGAGAAAATCGGAGTGATTACTAATAGGTATAGGGTTTCTTTTTTTTAAATTTTATTGGATTATAGTTGATTTACAATGTTGTGTTAGTTTCAGGTGTACAGCAAAGTGATTCAGTTATACATATACATATATTCATTCTTTTTCCGATTCTTTTCTCATATAGGTTATCACAGAACATTGAGTAGAGTTCCCTGTGCTATACAGTAGGTCCTTGTTGGTTATCTATCTTATATATAGTAGTGTGTGTATGTTAATCCCAAGCTCCTGATTTATCCCTCTTCCCCGGTATGGGGTTTCTTTTTGAGGTGATGAAAATGTTCTAAAATTGATTGTGGTGATAGTTGCACAACTCTGTGAATATACTAAAAATCATTGAGTTGCACACTTTAAATGGGTGAATTGTATGGTATGTGATTTAGTATACCTCAGTAGTACTGTTATTTAAAGAACACCTCAGCAAACTCCTCTCACTGTGATTCAAAGGGCAGGCTCAAATGTCAGCAGCTGGGGAGGAAGGTGGACAAACAGGGGTGAGGGTGGAGGGGTGTATTCAGGGGTGTTGTTGTTGTGCGGGGTTGGCTTGGGAAAGGCAGAGCATGAGTGGAAATCAAGTTGAGTCCTGATAATAGAATGAGCCACAGACTATTTCAGAAGGAGGGGTTCTGGTGAAAACAAAAACCACTTCAATGAAATCAGGTTTCAACCAAAAAGGCTGAGGTTTGCTTGAGAAGGGTAAAGTTTTACTTTGAAACTGGTGGCTGAGTGTGATTTGCTCATTTGGCCTGGGAATCTTTTAAGAGGAAAGAATTATAATCTAGGCCAGGGTTGAAATTCTGATACACTTAGCCTCCCTGCACCCAGCATCCCTGAAGTAGGGAGCTTGAAAAGAGGGCTGCTAACCTTCCCTCAGGTTGGGCCCTGCTGAGAGTGCTGGGCCTGTGCACTCTGGAGCCAGCTGCCTGGGTCTGAACCCGTGCTCTGCTACTTACCAGCCACGTTGCCTTGGGCAAGTCACCTAACCTCTCTGTATCTCCATTTTCTCTGCTGTTAAATGGGGCTAAGGATGGCACCTTCCCCATAGGATTGTTATAAGGATTAAACCAGATAATAGGTGAAGAACTTAGCACAATGTCCAGCACTTAGGGAGCACTAGAAAAAGGCAGTCCCTAAAGTGAGTGACAGGGTCGTATCTGGAGCCTTGAAACTGGTTGCTGGAGAAGTGGCTGATCCCTGCTAGCCCGGAGTGAGGTCTGTGACTGGGAAGAGGTAGCAGCTGGCTGGGGGTCGGTCAGGTGGCTGGGAAATGGTCTGAAGATTGTTAGCAGTGCATTGCTCAACCCACCAGTGGCGCTCATACTTCCTGTTTTCAGTGTCTGTGAGCCCTGATGCTGGTGCTGTTCATGTTGGAACAAGATCTTTCTTGGCCCCTGGGGGGTATGCAGAGGCTGAGCAGCAACTCAGCCTGGGCTGGGCTCCTTAGCTTCACATCTTGCCTTTTCTCTCCTAGCAGGTTTCAGCTTCCACAAAATACACCTATGCAATCCTGGGGTAAAGAGGGGAAGGGGTTCCCATTCAATTCTATGAGAATTTACAGAGTTTTGTAATAGTAGCCACTGTTTTTGTGCCTTTACTAGGTGCCAGGATTATGACTAAGAGATTTATGAACGCATGAATCCTTATAACAATCCTAGGAGGTAGATATCTCTTTTATACAGATGAGAAAACTGAGGCACAAAAGGTTAAGAGTTTTTCCCAAGTCATACAGCTAGTATTTTAGAGCCAGGAATCTAGTCCAGGCCACCTGACTCCAAAATCTATGCTCTGAACCACTGCATCATACTGAATGAAATGTGCTAGATTATGGGGATTAAAAGCTGAATGCTCTGGGTCCTTGCCCTCCAGGGGTCCATTGTCTAGGGATCCTCTGAACAGGAAGCCCAGGAGACCTTGTGCCCCCAAACCCCACTCAGAAATCTAACTGTTCATGCAGAGAACATATGCTGACCACATCTTGAATTTATTGGGCCCTTCACATAATCTGGCCAATTGTCGCCAATGGATCTCAATCAGGGCTGCATATCAGAAACATCTAGGGAATTTTTCTAAAATCACGAGCCCTGGCACCAGCCCTGACCTGAATCACAATCTCTGTGGGTGGAGCATAAACATATATATATATATATTTTTTTAAGTTCGCAGGTGACTTGGCTAAGAAACACTGCCAAAACTCACTAGCATAGCTTGGAAATTCCAAAATTTTGGCATCCAACTGTAACTCCTGACCTGCCTTCTACATCCAGTTCTTAAGAAGCTGATGTTTGGTTCAAAATATATGTACACGCCCATTAGGATATCACCCAGCTTTAGATTCTGAGCTTCCTGATATTAGGGATAGCAAAGGCTAGTCATGAGCTTCATTAACACACACTGAGGAAACTCAGCACCAGCCCCGTGCACAGATGATGGGAAATTATGTCTTCTGTTTCCTGAATGCCACAGACTCAAGCTGGGCTGGGTTTGGGATCATCAGTTTTCACTCATGCACATGTCCCCCTTGGTTGAAGTCAGCCCAAGGATTGTTGGGGGCAGAGTGAAGAGTATATGGTAGGATCACCGTGTAACGTTGTATAAGATGTGCACTGCACAAAGGCATCAGGCTGAGGAGGGAACTGGGAGTTGACAAAGCCTGCACACCATTTACCAAGCTGTGGACTTCTGGCTTGGGGCACATTTTTGTACCTTATGTGCTATGGAGGGTCTGTTCTACAAGTCTCCTAGCCTCTCCTCCCAAAGCCCCATTAAGTCCAGATATAGCCCCCCAGGAAACTCGAGTGCATTCCACCATCGTCATTTTCTACTTTTTATGCTCCCAACTCCCTCCCATACAAGCACGAGGGAAGAGCCAAAATCTTCAGAAAAATCACATTTGATCAATCATACTTATTCAAAATTACAAAAATAGATATAAATAAAAATACCAGAATATAATTATTAAATATTCAGTGTACAGGAATGGTCTTCACCTCACTCAGTGAGGATTGGATGAACTCGGCTGGAAGGTCAGAAGGGATAACTGGCCAAGAATGGACATCTATGTGAACGTGAAACTGGAAATTTAGTGCTGGTCACAGTCTGTGCCCCAGAATGATACATTTATATGTATCATTGCCTGGGAGACCCAAGAGGCCCCACAACCTCTCCAAACAGGCCATTCTGTGTGATGTCACAGTCCATACGATTTGGGGAAGTATCTAGATGTGCAGTCAGACACAGAACACCAGCTCTTACACTGACACAGCCTGTGCACAAGTGTGCCAACATACACACACGTATATAACATTTCCTGATACATTCATGGAATGTCAGAGCCCTTCCCTCAAGTCATTTAGTGTCCTTACTCTCCAAACCATTGTTCCTGCATTGGCCAAGCTCTCTCAAGAGACCTCAGTTCTGTTACACTTCCTAATTGGGAAATTATTCATTTCCCAACAGTGGGCCTCATCAATGGCCCACTGCCAGGGAGCTGGCTCTCCTTCCACCTATGCACAGGAGATGCCATTTTTAACTCCAGGAAGCTTTAGTCCAGAAAACGACAATACCATTCTGGTTCAGGACCACCCTTCCATCCTGGCCAGGGGAGATCTGGGTGTCCAGCACCCAGCCGTGTATCTGAGGGTGAAGCTACTGTCACTCACCCTGATGGGCAGCACAAGCAAAACCACCTCTGCAGAGCTCATCTTCCTCAGTCTCTTCATTATATATAGCTGTGCAGATGGCCCTACTGCAAAAATGACGGTCACTGTGGGAGTGGGTGGTACCCGTCTCATCCCTTGGTTCTCTGGGGGCCCTCAGAGGGCTAGGCCATTCTCTCCCCCAATGTGAGTGTGGATCCAGGGCAGGAAGCTTGAGACCCTTGTGTAGACGCCTGGCTTTTCCTTCATGGCACATTCACGGCCCCAGCTCACAATCCCAGTCAGAGTCATGCGGCCTTGGGTGAGGCAGACCAGCGGCCCCCCTGAGTCTCCCTGTTAAGCCAAAGACACAAAAGGTGAGCCCTGGGAGAAGTGAGAAGGGGGCCATCTGATCCTACCACCCAATCATGCCCGAGAGAGAAGGGAGAGTTTCCTAGAGTCAAAGTCCTTAGTGACTCCCCATCTCCTACCACATCAAGTTTAAAAATCCCCTGCTTGGCTTTCAAAGTCCTGTTATCTACAGTTCCACCTACATTTTCAGACCCTACTTCTCCTTCCCATCCCAAAATAAGCCATGCTTATTCTCATTTTTGTATCTTGCAACTGAAATGCTCTCTTTTCTTTCCTCTGCCTCCTCAAATTCCTATTGAGTCACATTCTCTCTAAAGTGCCCCCCTCGGTGACCATCTAGTTGGTGCTCACATCCCTCTCCTAAACAGCTGATCATTTATAATTCACACCACACTCTGAGCACTGAATTGTGTTATTTTCTGTTGTTTTCTCTTTCTTAGGGTCTTAGTCCCCCTCGCTTCCTGAGTCTGAAGTGCCTAGCATAGAGCCAGGCTCTTGACAAATGTTTGGTAAATACATAAGGACTGGTTTAAACCTTCTAAGACCTGAACCCCTGGTCCTGGCTTCTTGGGATTTTGACTGGAGAGAGGCTCCCCAAAGCTGGTAGGGACAGGCCCAGGAGCCCTGGGAGATCTAGGGGTGACGGAGAAAGATGCTTGGAACTCTCACCTGGCAGGAATCTGTTTCCCACTGTGGGTCAGCCGCACACAGCATTTTGTTGGTGACTTCAGTGCCATAGTAGTGGGGCTGCTGACACTCCTTGTGGGAAACCAGCTTCACAACAGTCATTTTCAGCTGCTCTGAATAGATATAGTCAGCTAGATGGAGGAAACAGGGAGGAATGTACATTAAAACGTGTCTGTTGGGACTGTCTGCCAGGGAGGGGACGAAAAAGTGTCCCTACCAGGGAAAGCCCTTATTTTTTCCACCCACATCTAAGTCTTTACCCCACCTATAGTCTCTCATCCCTCACCCACTTAACTTTATGGCTCATCATTCCCTAAACAATGCTCCCTACTCCATCCCTGGACCCACCTACTGCCTCCACGGTGCTCCCATCTCTACATCCACAGTCCTCCCTTGATCAAGCTGAGCTCACTTCCAGGTTACAACACTCCCTCAGGACCCTCTCAGCCAGACCCAAATGTCACTTACAGGGATTCTGTTTTCCAAAGCCAGTAATCTCACAGCTTGTGCCAAAACGGGCATCCTCATTCGCTGGGGGCAGGCAGATGACCTGTATGGACCGGGATGGCTGTGCACACTGGCCCGTGCTGGAACGGATCTTCAGCAAGGCTGGGGGAGCAGGAAGGGGTCAGAGGGGAAAGATCACCACCTAGTCAGGTGGTCACCATCTCTCCCCTCCAAACCCTGAGGGAATGGCTGTCTATCCCTATGTCAGAGTCAGAGGTCATCCTGGGGGTTCTGTTGGTAGCTTGTCACCTGAAACAAGTCTCCCCTGTCCCATGCTTCAAGGACTTTGTTCCAGCTGCTGACAAAGCCTTGGACAGCCAGGGCAACTGCATACAGCTGTATGAGTTTTTTCCTGCAAAAAACAGCTCATAAAGCCCTGGCTGAGGTAGCTGGGCTGAAATCCAGCCCAATAATCTCTCCAAGTTCTATATCCTGGGACAGACAGAGGCTCCATCCAGCAATGGAAGGGGCATCCCAGCCCAAGCTATATGCCATCAGGGCCATTGCCACCCAGAGGAGGATACCTGTTTGGAAATTCAGGGACTCTACAGAGGAGCACCAGGCCCCTCATGTTTTCCACTCTGAACCCTTCCCCACCACTCCTTTGTTGTGTAAAGCAGGGTCTTCAAGTTCCCCTACAACCCCAACTTCACACTTGGGTCTCTTCTCAGACCCCCACTCCCACAGCTATCATCATCACGGCAGATGAGGGTTTTCCACTCACCAATATCATTGTGGTGAGCAAGGGTGTCAGCACTGTAGTCCTCACGTAAGATGAGCTTTTCCACCTCAAACTTCATCTCGCCAGGCGTGATGGAGTTAAGCTTTGACCGACCCAGGTAGACAATGTAGTCCTCCTTCTTTTGGTAATCACTGTGGGAGGGAGATCAGTCAGTCTGATCTCATGAGATCCTGTCACTTCCCCCTCCCCACCACAGCGACCTCAGAGCATCACTTGTCCCCAAGGCCATGGGCCATAGAGAGAGAGGCCGAGGGGGTAGAAATAAGGGGAATCTTTTGCTGGGAAGGAGGAAGGGATTTGTTTGGGGTAGGGCAGGAGGGTCAGGGAGAAGAGACAGAGGGACATACATGAAGCAGTGTGTGGCGCTGACCACCCAGCAGGGGCTGATGAGGCTGCCACCGCACACGTAGGTGACAGAGCCTGCACGGTGCCTCCTATAGATGGCTGCAAACCAAGGCTGGTTCTCGATGGTGGTGAATTCTCCCCCAACAATCTTAAAGCGGGGCCTCAGAGCCTTCTGGCCGCACTGTAACTTTTCTGGAGGAGAGAGGGCACTTTTTCCTGGAGGAGAAAGAAAGTGATATCTTGGGGAGGGAGGGAGGATAAAGTGTCCTTCTCCTGGTCCTCTGACCTTCCAGTTTTTCAGGGCCAGGCAGGCCTCCCTCCTCATCCCTCCTATGATGGAATAAGGGAACAAATGAGTTTGTCCCCTTCCACCCACCATCATAAACAGGCCGGTGACACTCACCAGAAGAGCAGTTGTGCACCATGCACTCCTGGACAATCTGCATTAGGCCAACCTTCACATAGCACCAGGGCCTTCTCTGATTGTCTGGGTTCCTGGCAACACAGAGGGGAGAAGCGTGCCATTCCAACCCAGAATGCCTTTTCTGTGTCCTCCCCTCCAGGGAAGACTCAACCAGAGGCCTTAATTTTCTCATGCTATGGCCAGCACTTGGCAAGCAGAAAAGATGGTAACGAGGGTTTCTGTGAGGCCATGAGGAGGGTCCTTGCTGCCCCCACCTCACCTGCAATAATTGTGTTTCCCCAGTCCCAGCTGAAGGGCATCAGGTCTGTGGGCATGGTACGTTTTCAGAAGGACGGTGGCAGAGTTCCAGGCCAGGCAGGGCCGGCCGCTGGTGTCAGTGTTGGCCTTCCCTCGGTAAGAGTGACCATTCCCCTGATAGCAGGTTTTCGATGTATCTATGGGAGGATGTGAGGATGAGAATATTAGAAAGAGAAGGAAGTTCAGACAGGCATTTTAGAGATCCTGTCAGGCCTCACATGATTTCAGTGAGGCAGAAGATACTAGAAGGGGCCTCCTTCCATCCCCACCTCACATTTGTGCAGCCCCAGCTTCATGAGAAAGTGTGTGTTCATGTTTGACTGTGAATCACATGAGGATAAGGATGCCCCCCACTCTACCTCCTAACTCCTGCCTGCTCTTGCATTCCACCCATGTCTCCCTGCCCCCAAGTCTCTGGTGCCCCCTCCTCCCCAGTTGGAGTCAGGATCCCCATACCTATCTCACAGTGTTCCCCTTGGAATTTCTTTGGGCAGTTGCATCGCTGAATGTTGGAGAAGTACTTGTAGGACACACATTTTCCTCCATTCAGACAGCCACACTTCGCTGGAGAACACAAAGGTTGGGGGGTAAGCAAGGAGCATAGGCGGAGGCAAAGGGGGAGCCAGCAGGGACAGGGAGGGGCTGCCTCCTGAGGCTTTTCCAAGATATCTGTGCAACCAGATATTGTGCAAGGGGTGGATACTCACATGCACCAGACACTTGATGAAGTTCATGGCTGCCCTGGAAGAGATGCAGGCGGGGGGAGAGATTGAAAGGAAAAGTTCACCAAAGGACCCATGTTCCTGGGACCCCAGGGTGAGGATAAACTGGCCCCAGTCCCCAAACTCAGCCTTCCCTCCAGTTCCCTCTCTCCTTACCCTGTTCATGTCTAACTATCCCTTAAATGGAAGATCATCAGCTTCTAGCAGGGAGAAATGAATTGACTCAAGCAAGCTTCACAAATCAGATACCAGCATGTTGGGGCAGTCCCTGCGGCTTCTTCCTCCCTTGCCGAAAAGTGCAAGCTCCCTTGGTTCTCAAGGCCCCAATGCCACACCTGTTCTATTTCCCGGGGAGGGTTTGGACCTGCTGTTGATGGAATTAGGAGGACTCCAACTTCCTATGCAGCCCCTTCCTTCCCCAGCACTTTTCAGGGGTCTTGCAAGCCCCCTCCTCCTGCCGCCAAGAGTCAAAAGCAGGGAAGCCACTCACCTCGGAGTCGCTCACGACCAGGGCGCAGAGGAGCAGGCATGCCAGCAGGACTCTCATGGTGGCGAGGCTGGGGCTCTAGACAGCGGTTCTACAAGGGAAGGAGAAGTCAGGGGAAGAAGCGCAGGAGCGCGCGAAGGCGGACCGGGTGGGTTACTGCAGTTCAGGGCTGGAGCCCCTAAGTCCCCTGCGGGAAGAGCCCGCGGTGACCAGGCTCCCCCGGCCCGGCCGTCTATCCTCTCTGGAGGCTCAGAGGTCGTGGCGCAGCCTGCACTGGTCCCCGCAGGGGAACACATGGGCACGGAGCGCGGTGACTCAGCGTGCAGCCGCAGCCGAGCCGGGGCAGCGAGTAAGGAGAAGTAAAGCCGGCAAGGGCTGGGTCGCCCGCATCCACCCTGCGCTCTTAGGGAGGTCCACACTCACCCGCAGCTATGGCCGGAGGGGCGCAGGGCCGGGATAGCGGGGACTAGTGGACACTCTGATGCTCGGGCGGGCCCTAGGGCTCCAGTCTCCGCGCTGTGCTGCTAGCGGGCAGTGCTGGCTCTATATTACGACTCGCCCCAGCTCTGGCCCCGCCCCAGCCCGGGATCGCCCCGTCCACTCCCTTCCCTCCGCTTCCCTTAGGACCCGCCGCGACTTGGACCCCGCAGGCTTCCACAACCTAACCTGTGAGGGGCAGCGCGGTCCCCATTGGAGGGGACGAACCAGGTCTGAACTGAGGTATGGAGAGACATATAAATTCTCCGCCCCCTCCTCCCATTCACCTGGCCTGGGCCCCGCCCCCGTGCAGCACCCCTCATCCCCCGATTTGCCAAAAGGAGAGGCGCTAGGGAGACGCTCTCCTCCAGCTCTGATGCCTCTTCCCAGATCCCCTAAACCTCTTCTCCACCCTCGGCCCCCAACTGCCTAGGACACTGATTCGGACCCCTGGGCTTAGAGGCATAGTCTGCAGCTCGTACAGCTGTGAAGTCTCTTTCTCAATGTGAAAATACAGGTCGCTGAAACAGACAAAAAGCGTGTTCACAGGGGCTGCCTCCAAGTAGTATGCCAGCTCCCCGAAAATCAACACAACCAGTGGATAAGACAAAGCTTAGTTTATTGCTTACTGCGGTAAGGTACTTTGGTAGTGGTGGGGGAGGGGGTCGGATTTTATTGAGAATTTGCAGTTTGGTATAAGGCAGGTCTTTGAAAGTGAGGGTCTGATAAGGATTGGATAAGAGTTGTGATATGATATTGTAGGATTGTGAGAACAAAGTCTTAGGGCACAAACTGTTGATGCTTTCTATTGAAGTGTTGATAGGTTTTTCAGGAAGTTCCTAAAATGAACTATTCATTTATTTGCCTGGGCCATAGTATTGTCACTTAATAAAGACAATAGAATAGTAAAGCCTTATTAACGTAGAAAGTTCTATTTTCACCTCTGAAGAGAGAAATTGGGGAACTGGAGGACAAGAATGAGAAGATTTATTTTTCACTGTATGGCCTTTTACACTGTTTAAATTTTTGAAAACACATCCTTGTATCACCCGTTCCAAAAAGATAATTACAGATTTTTAAATGCAGGTGTATTTAGTATTCTACTTCATCATAGAGCCTTGTTTCTAATAAGATAAAATATTTGCTCATCAAATAAGATTGGCCTCCAGAAAGACAGACCATGTGTAAAGGACTCCACCTATGCTTCCTGCTTGAGAGTGAGCGCACACAGTTGTGTACACACGCACAAGTCCATGCACACACACGTATCTCTCAGGCAGAGCTGAAGAACTACAGTAGGGACTCTGAAGTTCAGTCACCCCCATCCCTTTCCCCTAGTGTTGGGAACCAGGGCTTGGGGTCACTTAAATCCACCCTGAAGGACTGTCTCCCTCAATGGAAGGGGAGGAGGTTGAATCCCTGTAACTCACTAAGGGGCACAAGGCTTGTCCCTCTCCCTGCCTAGGCCTACAGCGTTTTGCTGCCTGGCAAACCTGGACCTTGGGTCTGGGTCCACTTGAGAGGGGCAGGAAGAGGGCAGAGAAAGTGCCAGGAGGGCAGGAAGAAGGAAAGCCTCTTTGCTCTGCCCCAGCCAGAGGTCTCAGGATGCCAGCCTCTGCCTGGGGAAAGTACAAGTTAACCGTCCAGCTTAGGAGGCAGGTGACCCATCATCCTCCGGAGAGAGAGTTTTTCTGTGCCCAGCTCTGAGCTGCCAGCCTCCTAGGGGATGGACTGAGTCAGAGGTGCTAGAGCCTTCAGAACCAGCCAGGCTACTTCCTCTAGAAGACTGTGATATGTTCTGTTTGGAGTTAGAACACATTAATTGTAAATAAACGTGATCAAAATGTAAACAGACCTGCAGCCTGAGGATTTACCCAGAAACTCTTAGGTTAGTTATCAGGAAATTCCCCACTGACTCTTGTGATTCACTGAGCTTCCCCGGCAGCTCTCATGACTCCAGATTACTTGGCTGGAGGCTGTCATGCTGATTCTGAGAGCAAGATGACCTCATTTCCTCCCGGACAAAGAGACTTGGAGACCGTTAGGCAGCATGACACCCCTCTTCCCCCTCCTTCCTCTTGTGGGCTCTTCACCTGGTTGAACAATCCTAGAGCCTCTGTGAAGACAGAATATCCTTTCCACTCTGTGATCTTTGGCACTCTCTGAAATCTGTGTCCGTCTTTTGGTGCACAGTCTGTGCTATCTTTCAGTTCTTTTAGGGCAGAGACTACATCTTAAATATCTTTCTCTCCCTCAGCACCTGGTGCATGCCTTGTTCACCTAGGTGGTTTATTATGAATGAATCCGTGAACAAGTGAGAACAGAGCGCTTTGGGTCTCCCTGGAAGTTTCCCTTCTCCTTGTCTTTTTTTTTTTCCTTGCCATAAAAAAATAGTACTGACATCATTTCTGTCTTTTGCTAAAAAGCACCTTGATACAAACCATTCCTCTTTAAACTCACAACTGCCTTACGTAGCTGGGAATCATTATTCCCATTTCACAGATGAGGAAAATGAGGTGGAGAGAAGATACGTAGTTGATGAGTGGCAAAGCCAGCGCTAGAACCCAGGTTTTCTGATCCTTGTTCCTGTGCTCTATACCTCACTGCCTCCAAAGAGAAGGATTCAGAACAGAAGGCTGTGAAGAGAAGGGCCAGATGCTGTAAGATGTTCCAGCTCAGGGGAGCCTTCTTGCTGGCTTTGGAGACCTCCTTCCAGAAACGTGCCTAGGACTATGGGCTCTGAGCTCCTAGGAGACCCTGGCTATAATATGAGTTAGTTGCTTGCCTAAGTTCCAGAAACTAACTTGGTGGTCTAGGCTATCTGAAGTTTCTATCAAGTGTGAGAGAATAAGGAACTGAATACATGTGGTTTCATTCTGTTCCTGAGTCTCAGAGAAAAACCACCAGCCTCCTGCCTCCACATCTTAGTGGTCCAGATCTCCCATGTTAGATGTGGCAACAGAGACTACTGGAAAAGCCCCATTTCCTGGAGCGGCTCATAAAAAAGCAGGCAGATGCCAGGTGTGCCAGGAGGACCAGGATGTCGAACTTGGCCCTGAGACTGTGTCCAGGAAACAGGACCACTGAAGGGCTATTTTCTGACCAGCAGGACCCAAAGGGAAGTTCACGTCGAGTCACAGGATGTTTTCCTGGGTTGCTATACCAAGAATGTTCAGTTTGGTACTGTGTGGAGAGTACAGTGTCTAGCCACAGGTCAGCCACATCCAAGTCTAATGACCTCAGGCAAGATGCTTAATTCTCTTGGTCTCAGTTCCCCATCTAGAAAAAGAGGCAACGCCTGCCCTGCCCCTGCCTCACTTTGCAGATTGAATGAGATCATACTTGTGTGTGAAATCATTCATTCATTCCTTTATTCACTCACCAAGGATTTATCATGGGCCTAACATGTGTCAGGCACAGTTCTAGATGCTAGAGACACACGGATGAACTTTGTAAACTGTAATTCCTACCTTGAGTGCCTGCCTTGCCTTCCTGTCTATGACTGTCCTGGCCCAGAAGTCCAGGCCATTCCTGGGAGTCCATCCCAGGATTCCAGTCAAGTGGGGATGCTGTGTCCTTAACCAACAGTTCCCAGCAACTGGCCAGCTGTGTGCACTGCTCACCCCCACATCCCTGACTCCCACTCTCTCCTCCTCCTCTCCAGTTGTTCGTGGCCTGAAGCTCTTCTTTCTCGCCTACTCATGGGGGGCACAGACTCCTCTGCAGTCCTGGGAAGGAGGCGGTGAATGCTGGTCACATAGTTTGCTTGGGTCTGAGGACTCCTTCTCTCTGCATGTTTAATGCTGAGGGAAAGGATACTGTCTCACAGCAGGCACTGGAAGCCACATTTGGGGCCTGTAACATGATAGGGGAGGTGTCGGAGCTGCTAGGCCCCCAGCGGCCTGTGGCAGGAGTAGGGCGGGGGAAGCCACATAATTGCTTCCTTACTCATGGAAAGCAAAGAGTACAGGGGCTGCACCCTGAGGTTATACTCTTTCGTCAGTGAACAGAGGTGCCAAGTTGGACCCTCCAGCTTCAGCCTATGACCCCTACCCTTTCTCATTGTTTCCGCCTCATCATCTCTGGCCCAATTCCTAGCCCCACCCAAGCCAGTGAGCTCAGACCTCTGCATGAGTATTTTGAGCCTTGGCCAGATTTTCCTTTGTCCCTAATCTAAACCTGGTTACTCCCTAAATCAGGAACTTACTACCTCAAAGAATGTTGGTCGTGGCTTTCCAGACCTTCTGGATTCTGAGGCCCCCACCAGAACAAAAGCTAGGCCCTGGTCCTAGAACTTCTGCTTAGAGCCCAGGCTACCATGCTGGATGGCAATGGCTGCTTAACCGGAAGCTAAAGGGGATACCCAGGAAAAAAGGGCAGGAATGGGAAACCAGAAACCGGTGGTTTTGCTAAAAACTGCCAAAAAGTCAATGATATTAAAGGAAATATGTTCAGCCAGGAGCTCGTATACTCAAAAATATTGTTCAGAAGAAAACCAACATAACATCCACAGCCCGTATGATGTATAATTTCATGGGCTCATGACTCTCCCAAGCTGGATTCTATATGCTTCTCTGCCTTTAACACAAGTGCAAGCACTTCCCTTTCCATTACACAGAGAGGAAAACAGAGGGCTGGTGAAGGGAAGTGAATCATCTGAGTTCATTCACTGAAAATGATGAGACTGAGAATTCACCGATTTTGAGGAACTTCGTGACACATTTCCCTGCCTCCCCCTCCTATTCTGAATCCTCTCTCCTCCCATCCTGACCACCCTCAATTCCCACCCTCAGTCTCTTTGTCTTCCTACCCACCTGCAGAAGGTGCTTCTTTTCTCCAAGCAGTGATTGATAACAGTGTGATGAGGCAGCCAAGTCCTGGGGAGAGGTCAGTCTCCTTTTAGAAGGTACTAGAGGATGAAATGTATGGAAGTCTATGAGAAGAGGGAGCAGGGGCATGGCAGGGAGCCCCTTAAATAGGTGTGTATGCAGAGTGAAGAGAAGGAATAGTATGTGGATAATCTAACCAGGAGGCTCCTGTTTACTCTGAGAACAGAGATGGTGGGGAATATGACAGAAACTAAGGAAGTCTGTTCTCTCCAAGGGACTATTATAATCTATCCCTTGTTGAAGACAGATTATAATAGCCAACTTTTATTTACCTACATTCATTTTATTTTTCAATCTTAACAACAACCTTTAAGGAAGGTACTATTAATATCACCATTTTGTGGATGAGAAAACTGAGGCTCCCAGAATTTAAGCAGTTTATCCAAGGTCACGCTGTAGGTATATGGTAGGGTTGGGACTCACACCCAGAGTTGGTTGATTCCAGGGGTTGGAGAACTACCTCTGAGGCAATATCACATTCATTCAGGAAGGTAGGGGTGCTGGTCCTTATACCTAATAGGGAATCTCCCTATTCTAACCCATGTTGTTATCCCAGAGTGGCCCCAGCTGTCCAAGTCATGTCTGGGTTGATTCCTGTCTATGTAGCTCAAGCCAGACTTTGATTAAAATGTTCCTCCTTTTGCTTAGTAAAGCCAGCCACAGTTGTATCTGCCGGGTCTAGTCAGAGAAGTGATCACTGGGTCTTCTGCCTGTGCTTATATATCTGTGTAGATCTCTGGAAACATCAATTGTCAGTTTTCCCTTTTTCAAAGCCGTTATTCAGCCATATTTATATGACAGGGATACCTAGGGGTTTTCTGTGGGGAAATAACAATAGCATCTCTGTATTGAACATGCATTTTATTTAGCAGGCATTTGGTAACCGTTCTGTGTGCATTCTCTCATTTAATCCTCAGTGAGGGAGATGTAATATCAACCCCACTTAATGGATAAGGAACTGAAGCCCTCAGAGGTTAAGGACGCACAACCAAGCCAATATCAATGGTGTTGTCCCTTTACCCTTTCCTGAGGAAAAAAAAAGTTACCCTGTTATGTAGGTGCCCGGGAATCTGTAATAATATTCACTAATGTTATGTTTTCCAACCTTGTCTGATGATAAGAATCACCTGGCTTAAAGGTTTAAAGAATACAGACTCTCAGGCTACTTCCTTTTCTGATTCATTAAGTCCAGGAGGGGGCCCAGGCGTGATTCTTAATATACGTCCCAGAGGATTCTTACCACCAAACAAGTTTGGAGAAAATGTCAGCCAATGCATACCTAGGGAGTGTTAGTTTATTTTTCACCTAGGAATGCCCAGCTAAATCACAAATTTTCTATCGACTGGGGTTTCTACTTTAACCCCATCCTTTGAGGTGGGGGCCAAAGGAGAACGCAGAGGTGGGAAAGGTTCAGGGCAGGAAGGCTGACTTTTGGGCAGAGTTTCGCAGAGATGAATCAAGGAGGGGATGTACACCTGAGCCTTGTGCCAACCCAGCCACCCTGAGGTGATTTTTCTAAAGAAGCTGTTCTCAGAAAGTTAATTTCTTCAGCACCTCTGTACTTGTTCTTTTTTCAGATACTAATGATAGTTCCATTTAAAAAATGCCAAATGGATGGCTAATGGAGGGACTTTTCCATGTAGAAGCTAAAAGAACTTGGGGAATTAGAGTAACCCTCAAAGTCATGGCAGTGGATAAGAAATTGACTCCCCAAGACTTCAGGAAAATTGGGAGAAACTGAGTAAACGTGAGAACAAAGCAGAATTGAGAATACTTGTACTTACTGGTACTTTTCTATCTGTGATATTTCCTCACATTTCCTGTGCTGGCCCAACTTCTGAGCTCTCAGGGCCAGTTTGTTTGTTTTCCCCTAGGCTCTTCTGGTTCCACCTGAATAGAACTGGGATTCCAGAGCACTGTCCCTTTGCAGGAGTGTGGGAACTATGCCCATCACCAGTGGACCCAGCAGCTTGTGGGATGACCACAGCTTTTGCATTTGTAGTCAAGAAGGAAGTAACAGTGTCATTCTCCCCATGCAGACCCTCTGCTCTATTGCATAGTGTCCTAAAGACTTATTCAGTCTGTATCGTTGGCAGTCAGCCTATTCTATTTGTAAAGAAAATTCGACCCCAAGTTCTAAAAATAAAAGAACTGAGCTCAACTCAGACTGTTCATTTCATTCAATGAACTAAAAATTACTTTCAAATACCTAAGGTGTGCCAAACACTATGCTAGTCTCTGAGGGCACACAGAACAGACATGATCCCCACCCTGAAGAAGTTTAAAATCTTGTAAAGAAGAAAAAATGAATACACATGAAATGATTAAAAAGCCACTAGGTAAGATGGCTACTAAAAAAAAAAAACAAGCCAGAAAATAACAAGTGTTGGCAAAGGATATAGAGAAATTAAAACTCTTGTGCACTGCTGGTGGGATTGTAAGATGTTGCAAACCACAATGAAAAATGGTGTGGCAGTTCCTCAAAAAATCAAATCTAGGACTATCAAATAGCCCCTCAATCCCACTTCTGGGTATATATCGAAAAGAACTTAACCAGAGTCTTGAAGAAATAGTTGTACACTCATGTCATAGCAGCACTACTCACAATAGCCAAGAAGTGGAAGCAGCCCAAGTGTCCACTGACAGATGAAGAGATAAGCAAAGGTGGTGTATACATTCAATGGAATATTATTGTCTTCATTTTTTATTTTTTAAAAGCATCTCATTTCTTTTTTTTCTTTTTTTTAAAATAAATTTATTTATTTTATTTATTTATTTTTGGCTGCGTTGGGTCTTGGTTGCTGCGTGCAGGCTTTTTCTAGTTGCAGCGAGCAGGGGCTACTCTTCGTTTCAGTGCGCGGGCTTCTCATTGTGGTGGCTTCTCTTATTGCGGAGCATGGGCTCTAGGCGCGCAGGCTTCAGTAGTTGTGGCACACGGGTTTGGTTGCTCCGCAGCATGTGGGATCTTCCCAGACCAGGGCTCAAACCCATGCCCCCTGCATTGGCAGGCGGATTCTTAACCACTGCGCCACCAGGGAAGCCCTATTCAGTCGTTAAAAGGAAGGAAATCTTGTCACTTGCTGTATAACATCAATGAACCCTGAGGACATTATGCTAATTGAAATAAGCCAGTCACAAAAATCATATATGGACATATATGATTCCACACATATCTATAGATATAGAGGTATCCAAAGTAGTCAAATTTGAAGAGACAAAGAATGGTGGTTACCAGGGGCTGGTGAGAGGGAGAATTGGGGAGCTGTTGTTTAATAGCTATAAAGCTTCAGTTTTTTGTTTGTTTGTGTTTGGTTTTTTTTAGATTTAATTTTATTTATGTTTGGCTGTGTTGGTTCTTCATTGCTGCACGTGGGCTTTCTCTAGTTGTGGTGAGCAGGGGCTACTCTTCGTTACAATGCACGGGCTTCTCATTGCAGTGGCTTCTCTTGTTGCGGAGCATAGGCTCTAGGCGTGCAGGCTTCAGTAATTGTGGCACGCGGGCTCTAGAGCTCAGGCTCAGTAGTTGTGGCGCACAGGCTTAGTTGCTTCTCAGCATGTGGGACCTTCCCAGACCAGGTATCGAACCCATGTCCCCTGCATTGGCAAGCAGATTCTCATCCACTGCACCACCAGGGAAGTCCTGTTTGTTTTTAATTGAAATATAGTGATGTACAATGTTATGTTAGTTTCAGGTATACCACATAGTGATCTAACATTTAAATATACTATGAAATGATCACCATAGTAATCTAGTAACCATCTGTCCACATACAAAGTTATTACAATATTATTGACCATACTCCTTATTCTGTATATTTCATCTCTGTGACTTATTTATTTTATAACTGGAAATTTGAACACCTTAATTCTCTTCACCTATTTCGCTCAACCCCCCACCCTTTTCCCCTCTGGCAGCCACCCATTTGTTCTCTGTATCTGTGAGCCTGTTTTCATTTTGTTTTACTTATTTGTTTGTTTTGTTTTTTAGATTCCACATATAAGTTAAATAATTTGGTGTTTGTCTTTCTCTGACTTATTTCACTTAGCATGATACCCTCTAGATCCATCCATGTTATTGCAAATGGCAAGATTTTTTTATGACTTAGTAATATTTCATTGTATAAGTACACCACATCTTCTTTATCCATTCATCTATTGATGGACACTTAGGTTGCTTCCATATCTTGGCTATTGTAAATAATGCTGCAATGAACATAAGGGTGCAAATATCTTTTTGAATTAGTGTTTTTGTTTTCTTCAGGTAGATATCCAGAAGTAAAATTCCTGGATTGTATAGTAGTTCCAATTTTTATTTATTTATTTTTTAAATTTATTTAATTTATTTATTTTTGGCTGCATTGGGTCTTCGTTGCTGCGTGCGGGCTTTCTCTAGTTGTGGCAAGCGGGGGCTACTCTTCTTTGTGGTGCATGGGCTTCTCATTGCAGTGGCCTCTCTTGTTGTGAAGCACGGACTCTAGAGTACACACTCAGTAGTTGTGGTGCATGGGCTTAGTTGCTCCGCGGAATGTGGGATCTTCCCAGACCAGGGCTCGAACCCGTGTTCCCTGCATTGGCAGGAGGATTCTTAACCACTGTGCCACCAGGGAAGCCCAATTTTTATTTTTTTGAGGAACATCATACTCTTTTCCATAATGGCTAACTGGTTTACAGTCCCACCAACAATGCATGAGGGTTCCCTTTTTTCCACATCCTCGCCAACACCTGTTATTTGTTGTCTTGTTAATAGTCATTCTGATGGGTATCAAATGGTATCTCATTGTGGTTTTGATTTTTAGTGATGATTGATGATCACTAATCATCACTTGATGATTAGTGATGTGCATCTTTTCATGTGTCTGTTGACCACCTGCATGTCGTCTTTGAAAAAATGTCTATTTAGGTCCTTTGCCCATTTTTTTTTTTAAATTTATTTTATTATTTATTTTATTTTTGGCTGCGTTGGGTCCTCACTGCTGCACGCGGGCTTTTCTCTAGCTGCGGAGAGCAGGGGCTACTCTTCATTGCGGTGCGCGGGCTTCTCATTGCGGTGGCTTCTCTTGTTGCGGAGCACAGGCTCTAGGCGCGTGGGCTTCAGTAGTTGTGGCACGTGGGCTCAGTAGTTGTCTTTGCCCATTTTTTAATCAAACTTTTTTTTAATACTGGGCTGTATGAGTTCTTTATATATCTTGGATATTAACTCCTTATCAAATACATAATTTGCAAATATCTCCTCCCATTCAGTAGGCTGATTTTTCTTTTTTTTTTGATGGTTTCCTTCACTGTACAAAGCTTTGTAGTTTGATATACTCCCATTTGTTTATTTTTGCTTTTGTCTTTCTTGCCTGAGGAGACAGATCCAAAAAAATATTGCTAAGACAGATGTTGAAGAGTGTACTGCCTAGGACTTCCCTGGTGGCACAGTGGTTAAGAATCCACCTGCCAATGCAGGGGACATGGGTTTAAGCCCTGGTCCGGGAAGATCCCACATGCCGCAGAGCAACTAAGCCTGTGCACCACAACGACTGAGCCTGAGCTCTAGAGCCTGTGAGCCACAACTACTGAGGCCACACCCCACAACTATTGAAGCCCTCGTGCCTAGAGCCCGTGCTCCGCAACAAGAGAAGCCACTGCAATGAGAAACCTGGGCGCCATAACGAAAAGTAGCCGCCACTCACCGCAACTAGAGAAAGCCTGCACGCAGCAATGGAGACCCAATGCAGCCAAACATAAATAAATAAATAAATAAATATATTAAAAAAAAAAAAAAGAATGTACTGCCTATGTTTTCCTCTAGAAGTTTTATAGTTTCAAGTCTTGCATTTAAATCTTTAATCCATTTTGAGTGTATTTTTGTATATGGTTTTAGAAAGTGGTCCAGTTTCATTCTTTTGCATGTAGCTGTCCAGTTTTCCCAGCACCATTTATTGAAGTGGCTGTATATCCTTGCCTCCTTTGTTGTAGATTAATTGGCCATATAAGAATAAGTTTATTTCTGGGCTGTCTATTCCATTGATCTATGTGTCTGTTTTTGTGCCAGTATCATACTGTTTTGATTACTGTAGCTTTGTAGTGTAGTTTGAAATCAGGGACTGTGATATCACCAGCTTTGTTCTTCTTTCTTAAGATTGCTTTGGCCAATTGGGGTCTTTTGTGTTTCCATACAAATTTTAGGATTGATTGTTCTAGTTTGGTGAAAAATGTTTTTGGTATTTTGGTAAGGATTGCATTGAATCTGTAGATTGCCTTGGGTAGTATGGACATTTTAACAGTATTAATTCTTCCAGTCAATGAGCATGGTATATCATTCCATTTGTTTGTGTCATCTTCAATTTCTTTCATCCATGTCTTATGGTTTTCAGAGTACAGGTCTTTCACCTCTTGGTTAGATTTGTTCCTACATATTTTATTCTTTTTGATGCAGTTGTAAATGGCATTGTTTTCTTAATTTATCTTTCTAATAGTTTATTAGTGTCTAGAAGTGCAACAGGTTTCTGTATATTAATTTTGTATCCTGCAACTTTACTAAATTCATTTTTTAGTTCTAATAGCTTTTTGGTGGAGTCTTTAGGGTTTTCTATAAATCACATTATGTCATCTGCAAATAGTGACAGTTTTACTTCTTCATTTCCAATTTGGATGCCTTTTATTTCTTTTTCTTGTATGACTGCTGTGGCTAGGACTTACAATACTATGTTGACTAAAAGTGATGAGAATAAGCATTCTTGTCTTATTCCTTATCTTAGAGGAAATGCTTTCAGCATTTTACCATTGAGTGTGACGTTGGCTGTGGTTCTGTCATATATGGCCTTTATTATGTTGAGGTATATTCCCTCTATACCAACTTTTTCGAGAGTTTTTATCATGAATGGATGCTGAATTTTGTCAAAAGCTTTTTCTGCATCTACTGAGATGCTTATATGATTTTGATTCTTCATTTTGTTAATGTGGTGTATCACATTGTTTGATTTATGGATATTGAACCATCCTTGCATACCTGGCATAAATCCCAGTTGATCATGGGGTATGATCCTTTTAATGTATTGTTGAATTCAGTTTGTTAATATTTTGTTGAGAATTTTTGCATATGTGTTAGTTAGTGATATTGACCTGTAATTTTCTTTTTTGTGTGGTGTCTTTGCCTGGTTTTGGTATCAGGATGATGCTGGTTTCATAGAATGAGTTTAGAACCATGCCTTTCCTTTCAATTTTTTGGAATAGTTTGAGAAGGATGGGTGTTAACTCTTCTGTAAATGTTTGGTAGAATTCACCTGAGAAGCTGTCTGGTCCTGGACTTTTGTTTGTTAGGAGTTTTTTGATTACTGATTGAATATTCTTACTGGTAATCAGTCTGCTCATATTTTCTATTTCTTCCTGATTCAGTCTTGGGAGATTGTATGTTTCTAGGAATTTATCCATTTCTTCTAGGTTGTCCAATTTTTTGGCATATAATTGTTCGTAGTAATCTCTTATGATCCTTTGTATTTCTGGGTGTCAATTGTAACTTCTCCTCTTTCATTTCTGATTTTATTTATTTGGGCCCTCTCTGTCTTAGAGCTTTAGTTTTGCAAGATGAAGAGGTTCTGGAGATCTGTTGCACAACAAAGTGGATATACTTAACACTACTGAACTGTACACTTAAAAAGAATTAAGATGGGGCTTCCCTGGTGGCGCAGTGGTTGAGAGTCTGCCTGCCAATGCAGGGGACACGGGTTCGAGCCCTGGTCTAGGAAGATCCCACATGCCGCGGAGCAACTGGGCCCGTGAGCCACAACTACTGAGCCTGCGTGTCTGGAGCCTGTGCTCCGCAACAAGAGAGGCCGCGATAGTGAGAGGCCCGCGCACCGCGATGAAGAGTGACACCTGCTCGCCGCAACTAGAGAAAGCCCTCGCACAGAAATGAAGACCCAACACAGCCAAAAATAAACATAATAAATAAATAATAAATAAAAAATTTAAAAAAAAAAAGAATTAAGATGGTAAACTCTAGGTTATGTGTTTTTTTTTACCACAATTACAAAAAAAAAAACCTGTTAACATTAAACATTCTGAACACTGACCATAAATGCAGTAAAAACTTAGAGAACAGAGACACTGAAATTAAAGATTTCCTGGACCTGAACAAATCTTAAAAGATGGGTCATATTAGGATTGGTAGAGAGCAGGAAAAAAGAAGTTCTAAGCAAGAGTCATGGAAAAAGACAGGAGCTTGAATAAACATTGTATATATTGTGGAGAGTAAACTTTGTATGTGTTTAACTGCGTGTGTGTGTATACACACGTGTACATAAGCTGTGAGAAATCTTGCCCAATTAAGGAGCGTTTACAATGAAGAGTAGTGAGAACCAAGTACAGGAAGGCAGGGTAAAGTCAGATTATAAAAGGTCTTAAAAGCCAGATAGAAGTCTGTACTTGATATCATAGACTCTAGAAAGGCACTGTAAGTTCTTGAACAAGGATGTATATAAGATTTTTAGTAAAGCTGAAAATTCCCACCGGTCTCAATCAAAATAAATGAAACAAAGAGCTTAATTTGGATTTTGTTTGGGCTTGGGCTGGAAGGAATGGGGAAATGATAAACCCCCAGGGTTGGGTGAAGAGTGGGAGTGAGAACTGAAATAAGAGGATACCAGAGGGGAAGTGAGACTACAAGTAAGAAACTTGGACTTGGACTTGGACTCGTACAGCTGTCTTTGTTCCTATTGGTTAGGAGCTTTTGTTTTCCCAAACTTGCAGAGTCATATGTTTTGCTTTAGAAAGAGCTTTAGAAAGTTCCTTTAAAGGGCTGTGCCACGAAATCCGTATTTGAAGGCCAAAACAATAGTTTCATGGATTGGAGTGGGAAGACTGAAGACAGAGAGTCCCACTTTCCAATCCCAGGGGCACCTGTCAAGTACAAAGGCCATATCTCCAAGCATGAGCTGAGAGCTTCCTCCTGAGGAAGGGGGTGACTGCCCATGGAGGGCTGTGGTTTCAGAGTCAGAGAATGGAGCTCCATTCCCAGCTTAGTCGCTGACTCCACCTTTGCACCTGGGTGAGTCACTTCCCTCTGTAGGCCTCTGTTTTCTCTTTTGTGGAATGCAGAAGGATGTTCTTTCCACCTGCTTTCATGGAAGAAAGAAGCGGCTGGAAGAAAAAGAATTTATATCAGGCACCTTTAAGCAAAGGGGTGAGGCCTGGGCTGACGCAAAGCCCAGGATGTATGAGGACACGGGGGCCAGGTTTGACACACCATGCCCTTGACATCAGAAGTCTATGGAGAGGACGTTAGTATTAAACAATATAAACAAATGTTGCCCCAGAGAGTCTGGGTTCTGGGAATATGAACAGGGAATCATGACCAAAATTCCAGGTCTCCAAGTTCCCCTCAAGGAGTCATGAGGCTCATGAGGAGGTGAATCACCACACCCAGAATTTGTCTTGAAGACCTAAACCACCAAATATGAGCCTCAGCAAAGGAAGGGGCTCAGGGAAGTCTTGATTCAGATAGCTTGGGGGCAGGGGGGATAGCTAGAATATAAGCTGTTCCCTTAAGTTCTGGAAAGACCAAGAAATAGTTTTGCTCAAGGCGCTGGATGTTTTTGTAGTTCTGAGGTCAGTGGCAGGTCAAAGTCATAAAGTTGGTCCCATGGAGCCAGCACAGTTGTCTCTGATCTGGAAGACCACATTGAAAAATGAGCTCAGAAAATTGTGGGGCCTAAAGAAATTGAATTTGTATTCTTCCCGAAGTCTGTGTTACTTCTCAGTCCAACTCTCCATAAGCAAAAGGCAGAGAGATGGGCAGCAGCTTGTCAGAGCCTGGAAGAGAGGTCAGAGGGTACAGGGACAAAGAAGTGTGTTGGCTGGAAATACCAATTCTCAGAGCCAGGCAGGCTCATGGGGTCCCCAGTGTTCCCCAGCAGAACAGACCTTGGGAATCTGGAACACTTGGACGTGTGGAGTGCTGTGTTCAAAAGGGATCTCACATACCACTTCACATCCATTAGGATGGCTTTTATCAAAAAAGTGTAAAACGACAAGTGTTGGTGAGGACGAGGAGAAATTAGAACCCTTGCGCATTGCTGGTAGGAATGTAAAATGGTGCAGCCACTGTGGAAAACCGTTTGGCAGGTCCTCAAAAAGTTAAACATAGAACTACCATATGATCAAGCAATTCTACTCCTAGGTATATACCCCAAAAAATTGAAAGCAGGGACTAAAACAAATACTTGTACATCCATGTTCATAGTGGCATTATTCACAGTAGCCAAAAGGTGAAGCAACACAGCTGTCCATTGACAGATGAAGGAATGAACCAAATGTAGCATAGGCATACAATGGAATATTTTTCCACCTTAAAAATGAATGAAATTCTGACACCTGCTACAGTATGGATGAACCTTGACAACACTGTTTAGTGAAATAAGCCAGACACAAAAGGCTACATATTGTATGACTCTACTTATATGAGGTACCTAGAATAGGAAAATTCATACAGATAGAAAGTAGAGTAGAGTTTACCAGGGGTTATGGGGAATTATTGTTTAATGGATACAGAGTTTCCGTTCAGAATGAAGAAAAAGTTCTGGAAATGAACAGTGGTGACGGTTGCACGACAAAGTGAATGTACTTAATGCCACTGAACTGTATGCTTAAAAACGGTTAACACATCCGTTCTCTACGTCTGTGTCTCTATATAGCTGATTCACTTCGTTGTACAGCAGAAACTAACACAACATTGTAAAGCAGTTATACTTCAATTTAAAAAATGGTTAAAATGGTAAATTTTACATTATGTGTATTTTGCAAAAATATAATTGCAAAAAAGGGGGGCCCCGTGACATAGGGATTGACAAGGCACTGAGAATAAGACTCAGAGAAACAGGACATGAGAAGGTGGCAGCACAGATATTCAGAGTCTTGAGCTGAGATGGGGGTGGGGACTGGGACAGAGACAAAGAAACCTGTCCATGAAGGAAATGGGTAAAGTGTGGGAGTCCGAAATGAAAGACAGAGAAGTTGACCAAAATGGAGCCCTGTTAGGGGGTAGAGCTGAGTATGGAGGAAGAAATGGGGATTGGTAGGTCTGATTTTTTTTTCCTTTTTTTTTTTAATTTTCATTTTTAAATTTATTTTAGCATCTTTATTGAAGTATAATTGCTTTACAATGGTGTGTTAGTTTCTGCGTATAACAAAGTGAATCTGATTTTTAAAATGAGTCTTAAGTCTGGGTCTTTCTTTGGCAGGCATGTGGGTTTCCACGTTTAACCCCCACAGAGCTTGTGGTGGATGCTTCTGGGACCTTCATCCACTCTGCAGGGGTCAGCTGGCAGTTGCCCTCTGAGGCTTCCTGTCTCCTTATAGAGCTGACAGACACCACAGTGAGTCAGTCCTACCAAGGCTTGACTCATTTTTGACCCAGTTTTGGTGATCAAACACAATACTCTGGAATTTGGCACTACAGCTCAAAAGGTATGGTGGGAACATGGTTGCAGGACCCAGGCTCCTAGCTGCTCCCTGCTGCCATCCCATTTCTTTTTTTTTTTTTTTTTTTTTTTCTGAGTCCTTGTGGGATTTATTTTTTTTAAATTCAGACAGAAAGTCACAAAAATTATACTCATCCTCATCAGTTCACTCAGTCCCATGTAATTAATTTTTTTTTCATCTTGCTCTTTTGTTAGCACTTTTATGAGTTCATCAGTTTTTCATTAGAGTTCTGAAAATGCTTATTCATTCAGTTCAGCAGTACAGTCAGTTACCAGAAACCTGTACTTGTCAGAGTCTTTTCCATGAATTTCTTGAAGATGAAACCCTTTTATAGGAACATATTTGCAAAATCATCAGAGTACACCCAGAACTGTCTGTAAATGACAAAAGACTTAAAAATGACCACGGTTAAAGATTTGATGAAAGTTCATAATAATGCAGTTGACAAGAAAATTAGTTATTTCTGAGATATACATTTTAAAGTAATAACTAGGATTATTACTCATAACATTATACCAGAACATATAAGATTTTTAGAAATTTCATGTAATGTCTGAAACATTTATATTAACATATTTCCATACATATGCCATCCCATTTCTTGGTAAAGGTTGAAGTGAACTGCATTTTTTTAAAAATATTTATTTATTTATTTATTTGGCTGCGCCGGGTGTTAGTTGTGGCACACGGGATCTTCATTGCCGAGTAAGGGATATTCCTTGCAGCATGCGGGCTCTTCTTAGTTGCAGCATGTGGGCTCTTAGTTGCAGCATGTGGGCTCTTAGTTGCAGCATGTGGGATCTAGTTCCCTGACCAGGGATCGAACCCAGGCCCCCTGCAATGGGAGCATAGAGTCTTACCCACTGGACCACCAGGGAAGATCCTGAACTGCATTTAAGGTCACAAAGACTTGGGTTCAAATTCTGTCTTGCCTCTTACTAGCTGTGTGGCCTTGAGCAAGTTACTTAACCTCCAGAAGCCATGGTTTCCTCACTTGTAAAATGGGGCTACAGAGCTCCATAGCCTTGGGGTGGGTACTAAGTAAGATAATATATGAAGAGCTTTTTAGCACTTTGCTTATCACAGAGAAATTGCCCAGTAAGTTAACGTAATTATAATTATCAGCACTACTATTAAAACCCTGAGGTCTTTGATTATCTAGGATCGATTTGCCACAAAGGCAATGGAGACCTATATGTGGAGCTTCAGTAACCCAGACACCTGCAACCCTAGATTTAGAGCAGGAAGACCTGAATGTCATCTGGGTTCCCTGATTTACTAGCTGTGTGACCTTGGGCATTTTTCAGAGTCTCAGTTTTCTCATTTGTAAAATAGGGATGATTACATAGAGTTGTAAATATAAAATTAAATAATATGTGTAAAAGTCTAGGTAAAAACCAAAAGAGCACAGATGTATAATATTATAATAAACTCAGGATCAGAGGCAAGGATGTGTCTGGGCCAAGGTTAGGGTCAAGATGGGAATCAAGGTCAAGGCTGGCACCAGGGATGTAAAAACAACTGTGATCAAGATCACGGTTGGAATTGGGTCAAAGCAAAGTTTTGGGCTAGGGTAGGGAGGGAGTCATGAGTAGGGTCACAGTAGGGGGTTAGGTGGAATTTTTGATTTGGGTTAGGAATCCATGCCGGATGGTGTGCATAGTCTGAGCCCTAAGGGCTATAGCAGTGCTGTGCAGTGACTCAGAGGTGGCTGCACTGTCTGGGATAAGGCTCTAATCCAGAGATCTTGGTTTGGGGGAAAATAGCGTGTGAGATTTACTGTAGAAGTGTAGGCCTTTAGGGAGACAGTTCAATTGCAGTAGTTCAGCCACCTCATTACCTTCGTCATTCTCCTCCCAAGCTGGTAGGTAGCTACATCACATTAAGTATCAGCCTATCTCCAGGTGCATCTTGCACAGCGCTGGTCCTCACAGTTCTGATCATCCCTCCTCCATCATCCATCCATCTATCACCCATCATCCATCATCCATCCAACAAAGGTTTATTGAGTACTTGCTACATGTTAAGCACTTTGCTGAACTCGAGGATCCAGCAATGATGGAGACAAGCATATTGTCTGTCCTCATGAACCTTCAATCTAGAGGGAGAGACAGGTAATACAGTGGATTTCCATCTTCCGCATTTGTGTGTGTGTTTGTGGGGGTAGTGGTAGATTCTAAAGTAAGTTCATGAGGCAAAGATTGGAAAATTATTCTTGAAAATCCTTTAATTCACCAGGACCTTGACATTTAGAAGCACAAAAGCCAAGAAATATCTATTTCTCTTTGCACTTTGGTTGTGACCCTGGAGCAGTAGATGTCAAAATCTGGCTTTAATGATGGAAAGAGATTTTATTTATTTATTTTTTAAATTTATGTTTATTTATTTATTTTTGGCTGCGTTGGGTCTTCATTGCTGCGCACGGGCTTTCTCTAGCTGTGGTGAGCGTGGGCTACTCTTTGTTGCGGTGCGCGGGCTCCTCATTGCGGTGGCTTCTCTTGTTGCAGAGCACAGACTCTAGTTGCGCGGGCTTCAGTAGTTGCGGCACACGGGCTTAGTTGCTCCTCGGCATGTGGACCTTCCCAGACCAGGGCTCGAACCCGTGTCCCCTGCATTGGCAGACGGATTCTTAACCACTGCGCCACCAGGGAAGCCCGAGAAGTTTTAAAGAAAGAGTTGGGGACTTCCCTGTTGGCACAGTGGATAAGAATCCACCTGCCAATTCAGGGGACACAGGTTCAAGCCCTGGTCCGGGAAGGTCCACATGCCAAGGAGCAACTAAGCCCATGTGCCACGACTACTGAAGCCCGCGCGCCTAGAGCCGGTGCTCCGCAACAAGAGAAGCCACCGCAATGAGAAGCCCACGCACCCCAACGAAGAGTAGCCCCCGCTCACCACAGCTAGAGAAAGCCCGCGCGCAGCAACGAAGACCCAACACAGCCAAAAAAAAAAAAGAACAGAAAGAAAGAGTTGGATGAGAAAGTTTTAAGGGTGGAAACCCATGCCAGGTGGCAGTGACTGCTTAAAATACAGGGAATTAGAGAGGGACTCAGCAATGCTGCGGTTGCTGGAATGGCAGCTCCTACCCACGGCTCCCTGCTGCATGCTTCCTTATTTGAATGAGCCCTGGCAGCCACCACTCCCACCAGGGTAAATCACAGGAAGGCCCCATGGGAAGTTTCATAGCTGAGGCAGACCCAGCAGTCGCCTACACCAAACTGGTTCTGCAGCAAGAGTGACAAGCCAGAACCTGCTAGCTGCAGGGTCCCCAGAATCAGACTCTCCTCGTTCCCAGTAAGCAACCCTCCCCAGAGCCATGAGACAGCTGCTGTTCTGCATGATCTTAGTCCAGCTAACCTGGCCTCTTGGTGCAAAGAGAGGTCCCAAGAGTGTGGATCTGAGGAGCTGGTGGGGGAAGCCAAGAGCCCCCTCCCTTGGCACCTCTAGTCAAGCCAGCTTTCTGGGTAGTCATCCAATTCAGGCACCCAAAGTGCTGACTGGAGGCACTGTCATCCTGGTGCTGCATAGAGGAAGACAAGCCAGACCCTGGAGGGTAGAGGGCTGCACCTGGCTGAGATGCCCAGACAGGCCCACGGGTGACAGGCAGCACATTATGCCCAAGCCGTCTCCAGCAGTGTTTGCAGAGCCTGTGCTATTTTAAGTTCCTTTGTCATCACTGCAAGCAAACTGGACAGAGGGAGTCTGATTAGAAGGGAAAGAACCGGTTTAACAGAGCTGGGGTGCGGGGGCTGCTTCCCTGAGTTGGCATCACAGCCCCAGGCATAAGAGCTCCATGCTTCTGAGGCCCAGGACTGGGTTAGGATTCAGCACTGGCCTCAGAATAACTTGTCTGACAAAAGAGGCAAAGAGGAAGACTCTGAGGTTCAGGGGTCAGTGTCTATAATGCCCATCATAGGAATAAACATGACAATAAAAATACCTTATTATATAAGTGCTTCATAGTATATGTTACCTTCATAGACATGATCTCATTTGATCCTTACTGCAGTCCTATGAGGCAGGCAGGTATGATTTGTCCCACCTTAAATATAAGGAATCTAAGATTTACCAAAGCAAGTGACTTGCCCAAGGTCATAGTCTCAAGAAAGTGACAATGGCAGAGCCTGAATCAGTTGCAGAAGGGGGTTTGGGAACCTAGACCGGCACATCTAGAGGTCTTCGTAGGAAGAGGGGAGTTCAGAGAGAGAAGGGGAGCCTTGGCCTTCTGTTGGTGGCCCCAGGAAATGTGGGCCTTAGTGGACCAGTGGCTGAGGAATAGACCCACCCCAGGCTCTGTGGATGGTCTGGCACTACAGGGTGGTCACAATAGGCATCAGGGCAGCTTTGTCTTTTCTCTTAGCTGGTGGGTGTGAAGGGTTTTTCTCTTCCCCTTATGCCGCCCCCTGAATCAGCTCTCTGGCATCGCCCTGGCATGTCTTGGGCCCCACGCCCAGGCAGTGAGGAGGCACTGGCAGATTGCCCGGGGAATGCTGCTGTCTTAACTCAAGCCGATTCCCAATTAAGACCCCCTTTCCAGAGGACAGCCCAACAATGGCTGCATAGGGAGCTGCAACTTGTAGTCATAGGGTGAGTCTCCCTCACCCCTTGGACTTCCTGGCACAGGTGGCATTGGGAACATGCCTTTAGCTGTGGGCTGCAGCCCAGGAGGGGATGCAGGGACCAAACACATTTTATAGACTGGCTGCGCCAAGCTCCTAACCAGATCCCTGCTTGGGTTTCTGGTCACATCCAAATAGCTAGGGAGGGTGTTGCTTTTGGACAGAAAAGGGGGAAAGAGAGCCAAGACTACAGCCTGAAGCTGCCTCAGCTGTTTCTGGGGCTCTGACTCAGAAGCTGCTTCTCAGGAATGTTGAGCACATGGGCCTCTGAGCCCTTGTTCAGGCACAGTGGAATGAACAGCTGGGGCGTGGGGGAGTGTTTCACCCTTCTCCCTCTTCTCTGAGGATGCCTTGTCCAGAGAAACCCCCCATGGGGCAGATCGAGGGCTCAGCCTGGAAGGCCCTGGTCACTTCATCCAGGAAGGAAACCTCCCCCAACCACCTCAGCCCCCGGGGATTGACCCCAGCAATGACTGTCTGCAGCTACCAATTTGCATTTATCAAAATGCTGCATTGCGTGGGTGTCTCCCTCTACCCCTCTCTCTAGTTATCTCCTCCGCTCTGTTGTAACTTCCTTAACCTCATGCTTCCGGGTAAAACAATGTGCCCTGAATATACTACTCATCTGATAAATATACTGATTGATAACCTGAGGACAAGGAAGACAGAAAAGAAAGAAGTAAAGAGAAAGCAGGAAGAAAGCCAGTAGTCTGAGTCATATCCCAAAATATGGGGAATCTACTTCCCTTCCCAAGCAAAGCTCTCCTTGTAGAAAGGAGAGCAGAAAAGCTGTAGTGAGGTGGCCTGGCACTTCCTTGCCCCCAGACACCCTCAGATCTGCCAGGAGCCACTGGGAATCCTTCCACCTTGAGAGAGGAGGGGGCCCTGCAGTGATTCTCCAAATGTGGGCAAAGGTTCTTTCTCTGCTTCTTGCCTTTATTTCATTTCTTTAGAGCAAGAGATACCACATGGGAAGATCCACAGTGAAATGATACCCAAAGAAAACTAATCCTGGAACAGAAATCATGTCAGCAGCTTATTTTAGGTTTTAGGTTTAATTGTCTGCATATCTCCTTAGATCATAAGAGCTGGGAGGGCAGGAACAGAGTCCATCTTGTTCACCGAGCTAGTCCCGGAGTCTGGCACACTACATGGTACACAGCAGGCTCCATGGTACTCAGTAGGGTGCTCCACACACCATCCTTGATTTGGCTAATTCAGGGGCATCTGGAACTTACTGGTACTCTCCTGCTACCTAGCTGCCATCAGCAACTTTTATTCTGGAGCTAACTCATTCCAAGTGTGGGAATCTGATGATCTATTGGAAGAAAGTGAAGCCAGGGTCACTGATAGGCCGTCTCTGGAGGCTTGGGTTTTAGGACAGACTTGGTGTTGGAAATGACTCCTGGGGTGGGGTCGGCTGAGTAATCCACAGCCTTGTTGGCTCTCTAAAACTGGGCCTACTGCGGCCTCTAGTGGACAAGCAGAATCACTGTCCTTGCTGGGTGGAGGTCCAGCTTCCCCACCTCTTTGCCCCCAGGATCTCCAGGTTCTCCATCCTTGGACCCAGGGTCAAGAGCGTACAAGATGGCACCACTAGCAAGTTAATGGACCATATCAGAACCATAGACCAGCCATGCAACAGACCAATTCATTAAAAAACACCCATTATGTACAGTACAGAGCACCCTGATAAAAGCATGAGGAGAGAGGAGAGGGAGATAAAAGAAAAAGACAAGGGTTCTGCCCTTAAGAAACCTATGATCTAACTACGAGGGCAAAACTAAAATTTTTTAAAAGCAAACAGCAAGCCTGTCATCAGGTGCCAAACATTTCAAGAGCTGAGTTCAGAGGATCAGTGCAAACTCTCTTGCCTAACTTTTCTCATCTGTAAAATGGGGATAATAAAATTCACCTTGCAGGGTTATATGAAGATTAAAATAAGGTGATGGGGAAGAGAAAATATGACACTATTGTTGTTGTTATTCAAGTAAGTTCATCATAAAAAATTTAGAAAGCACATTTAAGGAAAAATGTTCACAGTAATACCACTATCAGAGATAAGTACTATTAATCTAACGATGTACATTCTTAAGCACGTTGAGCATGTCTGCAGAAGCAGGGGCATTCTGGGAGCGGTACGAAATCACAAGATAACACAGAATTACAGAGGGTCTAGAAAGTTATACATGAGCATTCATACTTAATTTTTTTTTTTTTAAGTTTGTGGCTTTTTTTTTTTTTTTTTTTTGGCTGCCTTGGGTCTTCGTTTCTGCGTGCAGGCTTTCTCTAGTAACGGCGAGCAGGGGCTACTCTTCATTGCAGAGCACAGGCTTCTCACTGTGGCAGCTTCTCTTGTTGCGGAGCACAGGCTCTAGGCGCCCAGGCTTCAGTAGTTGCAGCACACGGGCTCAGTAGTTGCGGCACTTGGGCCCTAGAGCACACGGGCTTCAGTAGTTGCAGCACACAGGCTCAGTAGTTGTGGCACACGGGCTTAGTTGCTCCGCAGCATGTAGGATCTTCCCAGACCAGAGATCGAACCCGTGTTCCCTGCATTGGCAGGCGGATTCTTAACCACTGCACCACCAGGGAAGTCCCATACTTAATTATGAAGGAAACAACATTTCAGCAAAGATGTGACCTACTTAAAATAATATTATTTCCTGCAGATCTCTGCATATATGTTGGGCTTAGCAGAGGGTCCTTCCCTGACCACCCTGCATTAAATAGCACCTCTAACCCCTTTCCCTGCTTTAACTTTCCTCATAGCACTTAGCACTCGCTGATGTATTAAATATTTGTTTGTTTATAGTGTTCCCCTTTCACTAGAAGTAGGCTTCCTGAGGGCAGGGACAGCATGTATTTCATCCACTGCCCCACCCCCAGCACTGAGACAGTGCCCTAAAAAGAGTAGGTGTTTAATATTTCATGAAAGGAAGGAAGGAAGGGAGAGAGGGAGGGAGGGAGGAAGGGGGAAAGAAAGAAAAAAAGAAAGAAGAAAGAAAGGAAGAGAAATATAAAATGTAGTTGGTAAAGTTAGGTTGGCTACTGCAGTAACTCTGGAGGGTGAGGTAGACCTAGTTTAGGATGGTGGGAGGGAAATAGAAAAGAAGAAATGGATACAAAGATATTTAAAGGGAAAAATTTACTGGTGTCAGTTCCTGATGATACACAGGATGATAATAATAACAGCTACCATTTATCTAGCATCAGACATTGAGCCATTCACCAACACATATTATTATTAAATTATTATAACAACCCTACAGCAAAGTTATGACATCTTTATTTTCCTGATGAGGAACACAGAGCTCAGAGAGTTTAAGTAACTTGCCAACATCGCATAACTAGTAAGTGGCAGAATTCAAACTCAGCTCTGCCCCCTAAGTGAGGTGAGGGATGAGTCAAAGTTGACTCCAAGATTCTGAACGTAGGTCATTAGCAAGATAGTCAAGTCACCGTCAGAGCTGAAAAAAACTGAAGAAACCTGGTCAAGGGTGGCAAAGGAATAATAATTATCGTTAATATTGGGTTGGCCAAAAAGTTCGTTTGGGCTTTCTCTAGTTGCGATGAGCGGGGGCTACTCTTTGTTGTGGTGCATGGGTTTCTCATTGCGGAGGCTTCTCTTTGTTTCGGAGCATGGGCTCTAGGTGTGTGGGCTTCAGTAGTTGTGGCTTGCGGGCTCAGTAGTTGTGGCTTGCGGACTCTAGAATGCAGGCTCAGTAGTTGTGGCACACAGGCTTAGTTGCTCCGCGGCATGCGGGATCTTCCAGGACCAGGGCTCGAACCCACGTCCCCTGCATTGACAGGCGGATTCTTAACCACTGTGCCACCAGGGAAGCTCCCCCCACCCCCCGTTTCTTGTTATAGAAAAAGTTTTAGTCTCCTAGGCCTTCCCCAAGTTCCAAAAAGCAGATTCAAGTAGTTAATGATTAGAATAATCACAGGACTCCTGGTTCCTCCTAAAGGGATATAGATAACAATCTGATGCATATCTTTGAGTTGTTCTGCTGAAACTAAGATGCCCCCACCCCGACCCAGGTAGAGGATGGTGACTATATTCTGACCACAAGCACTAGAACCCAGACTGGTTGGAACCAGAAGGTTGATGATTGAGATTCCCAAAACATCATCACCAACCAATTAGAAGAAAGTCCTTGAGCTGATCATGCACCCTGCAACCCTCACCCCTAATGTTGCATTTTAAAACCCTTCCCTGAAAGCCATCGAGGAGTTCAGGTCTTTTGAGCACAAGTTGCGTGATCTCCTTGCTTGGTGCCCTGAAATAAATGATGTACTATCCTTCACCACAACTCAGTGTCAGTAAATTGGCTTTGTAACAAGCAGAGCAACAAACAACATTGGCTATTTCTGCAAGAATCCCTCTGCACACCACCCCCAGAGCCCCTAGAGTGCTGAGAGTTCATCCTGTGCCCATCTCCACCACCCTTCTTTATGGTATCCAAGGAACAGCATCATTTCTGGCTTCAGGCCCAGATTTATGTCCACCCTTGATCAAGGTATCTTCTCACATTGAGCTGGGGTTTCCAGTCTTGTGCCTCTGTGAGGACAGAGGCAGCCTGCCCTTGTGGAAGAAGCACTAGGGTGGTTATACCAGGACAATGGTGTTCATTAGGGCTCTAGGTCCTGTTCTCCTCCTGCTTCCCCACTTGCCCACTCTGCTCCCACCACACCAACATTCTTTCCACCCCTCAGATATTTTTATCTCAGGCCGTTGCTGCTCTTCCTTCTCTGAGGAATGCTCTTGTCCCAGATCTTCAAATGACCACCTCTTTACCATCATTTAGCTCTCCCTTAAAAATCACTTTGTGAGGGCAGCCAGCTCTGAGAACTTCAGCTAAAGTGGTTCTCTATTCCCTCCCCATTCCTCGCTCTCTGCCTCATTACTTTATTTTATTTTCTCTGTAGAACTTACTCCAGTCTAAAATGACCTCTTTCTAGTTTCATCACCTGCCTACAAGAATGTAAGTTCCCTGAGGGCAGGAATTTTGTCATATTGTTGTCTTCTATTTCCCAAGTGACTGAAACAGAGGAGGTGCTTAATAAAATGAAGAAATGAATGAATGGATGAGTGTCCCCTCTGAGCTAGTCACTGGATTCAGGACTAGGGATGCACTGGGATAAATGTGAGTTGGGTTTAAGATTCCAATCTAGATCTTATTGGTGTTATGAGTACAAAGGAATTGAACCCCCATGCCATTTACTCCCCCAAATCTATTCATTTCCCTTCAATCACATTATCCCAGCTCTACCACAGAGTAGCTATTTGCCCTTAGGCACGCTGCTTTACCTTTCTAAACTTAGTTTCCACCTCCGTAAACTGGGGCTGATGGCTCCTACACCCACAGGGTGGTGATGAGAGTTAAATGAAATAGCTTATGTTGAGTGCTTAGTGCCTGCACCCTGCGTGTAGCAAGCTCTCCCTAAATGTTAGCTACAATTGTGATTTTTATTATCTTCTCTGCATTTCCTGTCTCTCCCTCTCCTGTCTCTCCCTCTAAGCACCCTGTGCACCTCAGGTCTGCCCACCAGGGGGCCCCACATGCTGCTGTTCATGCCCAGGCCATGCCTGCTGGTGCAGGACATGCACCTCACCTCAGCTCCTCCCTTTTACCTCTGATGACAGCTCTGTCACCTCTCCACCAGTGCTCCCTCTTCATCCCAAATAACTCAACTCCTTGCCCCAATACTTCATGCATTCCACAAATACCTATTGAGCACCTACTATATGCCAGGCTTTGTGTTAGGTGTTGAGGATATAAATTGAAAGATCTGGTACCCTCTGTCTTCAAGGAGCACACAGTCTATAGGGGAATGGTGGAGGGCCCGAGAGGCCGAGGGAGCCCTGACCTGGATTTGCAGGGTCAGAAGGCAGGAATCAGTCTGCCCTTCAGAACCAGCCCTCTAGCTGCAAAATGGAAGGGAGTTCCTCCCTGCCAGCCCCTCAGCCCCTCACTCCAATCATTTTGGCTTCTCACAACTCACCTGAAACTCATTCCTACAACACACCTGAAATTCTGAGCTCAGCTCATTCCCTGCATCTCAGACCCTATTACAAACACCTCGTTTCCTCACACCAAATGCTTTAGTCCTCACTCCAAATATTCTCAGCCTCTCACCCCAAAATCTCATCCCCTATGCCCAGTAGGAGTTGAGCCCCTCACTTAAAATACCTCAGCTTCTCTTTTAAGAAATACCGCAGTCATTGATTTAATTCATGGTTCTTAACCCTTTTTTCAAGCTCTTAGACACAGGAGGGATGGGAAAACACTCCCACCAAAGACAATGGCTTGGTTGGGAGTAGTTCTCTTTGGGGATGGGGCATATCAGCTTTTCTGTGCGTGGTTGTGATTTGAAGTGTCATCCAGGGGAGACAGGGGCATCCCTTACCCCCTCCTAGTTTGGGGATTGCTTATTTAAATGTTTTCATTTGTCTTTCTCATTGTTTCTTTTCCTCATTATAGTATCTTCTCACTAGTTTTAAATGCCTCACCACAAAAAATTTTCTCAGAGCCCTTGGAGAAAGGCCATTGACCTCATCACCCCTAATTCTCCAAAACTAGCCATAGAATCCTAGAGTTGGAGGGGAACTCAGAAGCCACTTATCCAGTGGGTTTCAAACTTCTTTCAGATACTTTTTTTAGCCAGGGACTCTTTTTTTTCAACAAAATCTTATGTGGAACCCCGGTATATTAAGCAGCTGCTGGGGCTTGACCATGTAACCCATAGGGTTCTGTGGATTTAAAGTATGGATTTAAAAACCCCTTGCAGTACAAGACTGAATTCTCTTCAAATTTATTTTACTACATCCCATAACAAGCAGGTACCTATTCTTTGTTTCCAAGAGTGTCATCCCTCTTGCATTTAAATACCTCACTTTCATGCCCATCAACAAAGGATTGGTTTAAGAAGATGTGGTATATATATATAATGCAATATTATTCAGTCTTAAAAAAGAATGAAATATTGCCATTTGCAGCAACATGGATGGACCTAGAGATTATCATACTAAGTGAAGCAAGTCAGACAAAGACAAATATCATATGATATCACTTATATGTGGAATCTAAAAAATAATACAAATGAATTTATTGACAAAACAGAAACAGCCTCACAGACATAGAAAACAAACTTATGGTTACCAAAGGGGAAAAGGAGGGGGGAAGGGGTAAATTAGGAGTATGGGATTAACAGATACAAACTATGATACATAAAATAGATAAGCAACAAGGATTTACTGCATAGCACAGGGAACTATATTCGATATCTTATAATAACCTATAATGGAAAATAATCTGAAAATATATACAAATATATAACTGAATCACTTTGCTGTACACCTGAAACTAACATAATATTGTGTCAACTATACTTCAATAAAAAGAAAGCCTCACTTTCAACTGCCCCATTTTCCTCAACTCTGAAGAGTAAGTAACTTTATACTCTAAAATTGCATTCCAAAATTAGGAAGGGAAGCTTCTCTCATTCAAGGAGAAGTGTAATTTTCAGAGACTTCAAAGAGAAAGATCAGCAGAATGACGGAGGGTCCACCTAGTGGAGCTCCTCTGGTGATTATCAGGAAATCCATTTTCTGTGTAATCCCTGTTCCCTGCTCTGTGGGCATGGCCTGAGTGCTGGTGCTGCCCAGAGGACCGGCTGCAATGGAACATAGCCACTCTTGGACCCCATGAGGTTGCCATAGATACATAGATGTGCAGGGAGCTGGCAAACTCGTTATTGTTTATATGTATCTTCCCTCTAATTGCCATGGGGTAGCTGGAGCTTGTATGGGTGCTACAGCAATGGGGATCAAGGAGTGTGCGTGCCAGGGTGTGTTTGTGTGTGCACACAAAGGTGTCTAGGCTCCAATGGCCACTGCGGCCACGTCAGAGAGGCTGCTGAGAGTAGTGAGGGAGGGAGGGAGAAATGAGGTAGTAGAACCCTCACCCTCTGCCAGGAACAGGTCAGGTTTGTAGTCCTGTTTTTCTGTTTTCCCTTGGGATACCCTAGGGGCCTCCGTGACAGCCCTGGTCTGTGCTTGTTCTGATGTCTCTCCATCTTCTCACTCCACCTTACATTAATGAATATAAAGTTTCAGCATCTGGAGGTCGGGAACCAAGTTGCCTTGAGGGCTCAGGAATGACACACTGATGATTAATATGCAAGCCTTGTTACTAGAGTGCAGGCTAGCCATCACTTCTGCCTTTAAGGTGGATGATCTACTGTCATCCACGTGTATACAGTCTCATTGCCCTGCCCCACACTGGGACTTGGAACCAGGCTCTTACCCCGGTGCTTCGAGATAGGAAGTGGCCTTACTCCCCAGCGCCTTACTTCCTGTTGCCCTGAGGAGGGGTGGGGCATGATATTCTGTGACCTCAACCCTTCCCTTCTGCCCTCTGCCCTCCTCCCAGGCAATCTATTAATGCTTTTCCTCTCCTATTCCCTTAATCACCCCCACTGGGCAGTCTGGTTCTCAAACCAGCTCCAAGGGCTGTTGGGTAAGGAAAGGAGAGGAACCCTCCCTGGGAGCTTTGCTCCACCCACTCCCTCAGGGAGGTGGTCTGGGAGGCTGGGACGCCTCTCAGCCTCTCAGCTGCCTTCTCCGGGCGAGCCAGCCTGCTGACAATGGAGGCCCAACTCCCAGTGGGCGTCCTGCTGTAATCAAGACTGAGCTGCAGCAGTTGGCTGAGCTCCGCCCTGCCCAGGAGGGGCTGGTCTCTGACTTGGGGTACAGCTGCCCGGGCAGGTCAGGAACCTGCCCAGCCTGTTTCTCCTCCGCCGAGACAGTTGTGTGCCTCCGTCCTACCATCCTCTGACAGTGGAGACAGGAGCCAGGGCCCCAAGGAGTCCCTTCATTCCACAGATATTTACTAAGTGTCTGGGGCTGAGTAAAGAGTGGTGAACAAAGGAGGCAGTAGCCCTGCCCTGTTACAATTTAGTGGGAAGGCAAATATTAAACAGATAGCTAACACTCTTCTACTTAGGTACCAGGTACTGTTCTAAGTGCTCTACGTGATTTAGTCCATTTAATACTCAAAACTCTGTGAGGTAGTTAGTTACTATTACTCTTCCCAGTTTTCAGATAAGGTAACTGAAGCACAGACAAACTAAGTGATTTGCCGGATGTCACACAGCTGGTCAGTGAGTTGCCCAGAAATCCAAGTCAGGCAGTCTGACCCCGAGCTCACTCTTAAGACAGCCATGCTCTTGCTCTACTGCCTCTCATACCAGTAAACATATCATTACACAATGTGATGAGTGCCATAAAATAAAATAAAGGGTGCCTGCAAGAAAATGGGGCTATTTTTTTCTTCCTTCCACTTGCTCTTCTAGCCCACACCGCACAAAGCCTTTACTAAATGGTTCCCATTTCATCCCTTTCTTTGCTGGCCGGAGAGAGAACATTCTCTCATCTCTAAGGTTGGAGTGCAGGAAGGCAGAGTTCCACCTGCATCCTTCGTCCTGGCCTGGTCTCCCTGAACAAACCGTGCCTGAAGGGTTTTATCTAATAATGGCCCTGATGCTTACACAAGTCTAGACTGTCAGCTTCCCGAGGGAAGGCTGCTGAGAGCTGGCTCTGCACAGACTGGGGGCGTCTCCCGAGTGTGCAGTGTGACACGGGCTTTTTGACCTTGGCCCTCTCTCCACATCGTGTGCGCCGGACTCGAGTGTGGAGCTTCACCAGAAAACTCGGTGGTCCAGACCCCTACACACTCCCAACACACACACTCGCACGCACGTTCTGAGCACTTGTAGGGTCCGCCCTGAGACAAGCCCACAGGTCGCGAACCTTTCAGCTCCCTCCTGGCGGCCCGGGGCTGAGACCACCCCCCCATCCCCCCACACTCACCCTTCCCTCCCTCGCGCGCTCGACCCAGCCCAGGCGGCTCCCTGGGCGGGGCGGGGCCGGCGGCGGGAGGCCCCTCCCCGGGGGCGGGCCGGGGGCCGGGCGGGGGGGGCCGGCGGGGCTGGGGGCGGGGCTGGCGGGCGGCGCGGGGGTGTCCCTCCCTCCCTCGCTCTCCCCGGTAAAGTCTCGCGGTGCTGCCGGGCTCAGCCCCGTCTCCTCCTCTTGCTCCCTCGGCCGGGCGGTGGTGACTGTGCACCGACGTCGGCGCGGGCTGCACCGCCGCGTCCGCCCGCCCGCCAGCATGGCCACCACCGCCACCTGCACCCGCTTCACCGACGACTACCAGCTCTTCGAGGAGCTCGGCAAGTACGGCTCGCCCGCCGCCCGCCGCCCGCCGGGGCTCCCCCACCCTGCCCCCGCCGCCCGGGCGCTATGCGGCTCCTCGCCCCGCCCCCCGGCCCTGCACCAGCCGCTGCAGTGCCCCTCGGCCCGCCCCACCCCCAGCCTTTCCCGCCAGCCGCCTCCGGGGGCCCCGTCGCCCCCAGCTCCCTGCCCCTCAGCGCCCTCCGCGCCCTGCAGCAGCTGCCCGGGCTGCTGCACCCCGCGCTGCCGCGGGGACTGCAACCCCTGAAGAGCTCCTGGGCGCCCCCCCAGCCCCGCCCCTCCTGCAGCCTTAAAGCGCCCCCCATCCCGACCCCACCTGCCCGCTGCCTCCTTCCCACTCAGTTCAGGAGCTCATTCAGCATCCCGTCCTATGTCCCACGCGCCTGGCACTCAGGACCCTCCCCGGCCCTGCAGCTCCAACCCCGCTGCGGTGCCCGGGTGTGGGGGGATGTTTGGTACCCGGCCCCGCCCCCGGCTAGTGCAGCTTCCAGGATCCCAGCCCCACTGCTGGGCAGTGCTGCAGCACCCCCGTCCCCTCCCCCCATCCCTGCAGCGGTCCCGGGAGCCGCGCGCCGCAGCCGCAGCATCCCCCTCCCCTCCGCACTAAGCAGGCCGCTGCAGCAGCCCCAGCCCCCCCACCCCCACCCCCACCCGCGGCGGCGAGCCCGGCCACTGCAGCCCCCGCCCTGCCCGCCCCCCTAGATGTTTCCAGAGCTGGAGAGTGCGAGCTCCCGTGGGGGACTGGGCGGGGGGGGGGGGTGTGGGGGGGTGCGGACGTAGAGGGAAATATCATGGGGAAGGGGAGCTGTTGATGTCTGAGACCCACAACTGGATCCTCTCTTTCCTTGCTGTCAGTTGAGCCAGGTTGCAGTGGGATGAAGCCAGGTGAGGGGGATTTGAGCCTCACTTTCCTCACCTTCCCCCATGGTTGGGGGAGATTTCTCTCTCAGGGGATTATACCCTCTTTCTAATCTCTCCTCCTACCCCCAACTATTCCTGCTGAGAAAAGGGCAGGGTCTCTTGCCTTCTCCGGGTCCTCTAGGCCGGGACTGCAGGGCTGTCCGTGAGATGCAGCAGGTGTGTGTTTTAAGCATCTGCCACCAGCTTGACGCACAGCCTGAGGTTGGGGCTGTTGCTTTGCCCAGAACTAGATGTGGGTGTGGGAGTAGGGTGGTCCTCCACCCACATCTGTTGAGTGTCCTGCCGAGGCCACATCCTTTGGCCCCATGTTGGATGGTGATAGGTACTACGCTGATGTGTGTGTGTGATTTTGACTGAAGGTCTAGTGATGGGAGCATCACTGTCCTCAGACCTGAAGTGTGTTTGCTCCGTTTCCCAGTTCTTTCCCCCTTCTCCCTCCAGGGGTGCTTTCTCTGTGGTCCGCAGGTGTGTGAAGAAAACCTCCACGCAGGAGTATGCAGCCAAAATCATCAATACCAAGAAGTTATCTGCCCGGGGTGAGTATTCCCCATCTTGGTCTCTCCCAAGGGTGCCTTCAAGGGCTATGGATTCTTCTGAAGATGCTCCAGGAGTTGGGGATTGTGCGTTTTAGCACTTGGAGAAGCATTGGGATTTCAGGGTGGGTGGACTTTGAAACCAGGCAAGGAATTGTATGGGGAACAGGTAGAAAAGAATGAAGATGTAAGAGATGTAGGTTGCTGCTGGGAGGAGTAGTCTGTGAAGGCTCAAGGGAGTTTGGTTTTTATGGAGGTGGAGGATATGGGGAGTGGTGGGTGGCTAGCTCTTCATTTGGGTCATTTGGAGTCTGTGTTTGGGGCAGTGGTAACCACTCCAGGCCTGTCCGAGTCCCTGTGCCCCAGTGGGGACTTAAGATGAAAATGCAGTAAGTGAACAGCTCTGACAAATCCAGCCTCCCCCTGCCCAGCAGGCGGCAGAACAGACTCCCAAGGGAAGGAAATCTGTAAACATCAGGGGAGGCTGCTACTGGCGAGGGCTTCTCAGGAACAAATCCTGCCAGATGAACTTGATTGCTTTTTTGATCAAATTACAAAGTTGGTGGTGCAGCAACAGCAGATGCAGTCTGTCCTGGGTGGAGGCTGATGCCTCATGGTCTGGAAATCTCAATGGCCTGGTCGGAGTGGGAGCAGCTTGGCCTCGGGATCTGAGAATTGTGAAGACCCAGGACTGGGGGCCTAACTTGTGAGATCCTTCCAAGTACCTGAGGCCAGGAGGGTCAGGCCCTGTCTCTCACACCTTGAATCTACACTCCCTGCACCTTGTATTGGGTGCTTGCCAAACTCACCTCATCTGATAGGTATAGACCCAACAATGTGTGAAGTGCTCTGTGAACAGGTGTGGTGAGTATGGAGGTATGTGGATGGGTCAGGTCATCGAGAGCTGCAGGGTGTAGCACCAAGACAAAGGTTATGAGACTCATAGAAAGGAATTAAGACTAGGCAATAGGATGCGATAAATATATTAGGAGCCAGGACAGATGCCTTGGAGAAGATGTGGGCCATGGCTAGTAATGACCTGGGCGTCTCTGGGGTAAGAGATGTAATAGATGTCCCTAAGCATTGGAGAAGCTATAAAATGACAGTGGGCTTCTGTCATGTCAATTATTCTGGGACCTGTTTAGCAGGGCTGTGTCTGCCTCCTGGCTGGGAGGGCCTCTCTCCATCCCCACGAGCAGGGATTGTCTTGCTGTCTCCCTCCCAGCCCCTGTCTCTTGCTGTTCCTCTACATTGGCTATTAAGTTGACTTATTTGTTTGTTTTCTTTCTCTCTGGGTACCTTGAGTCGGAGGCGATGGTTGCCATAGAGATATGTGGGCAGTCAGATGCCCTCCTTCCATGGGGAGGCGGGACAGTGCGGTGGGCTGGACTCTTTGGCAGACATCCTCTGGCCAAGGATGCAGGGCGCAGGCAGGGATGACGGTTTGAGAATGGATACCTCCCCGTGCCCACACAGCATAGCCCTGGTGCATCAGAAATGGGGCTGGTGTCTGGTGTCTCCAGTTAATGATGCAATGCTTTGCTTTCCTCATCGCACCACTGTCCTCTGACCCAGGGGTGAGGGAGGGAGAGAGAGAGACAGCTGGGAGCTGAACTCTGGGATGAGGATAGCTGGTGTGGTGACTTTGTGGAGCTGCCTGCCTTGGGCCATCATTTTCTACTCCTTCCCTACCCACCTGAACTTCCCTAACCTATGTGATCATGTCCCTTTCCAGTCCTCACCTTCTTTCAACCTTGTCCCATCTTTCCCAGCTGATATCTTTCTTTCCCTGCCCAAATGGGATGAGGTTTCATTTCTTTTCTCCTCAAGAAGATTCTTGTGTAAGATCATATGCTTTAGGCAGCAACTCCCCCTCTCTCGAGACGGTTATGCCAAAACTGGGGCTCTGCTGTGTGGCCTGTGTGCCAGGTTAACTCTGGGACAGAGGCCTGGTCCTGGCTGATAGGCGCAGATGCCAACAAGAGAGTTCAGGAATATGTAAGTGCCCGTACTGTTTGGAGGTTGAGAGTGGGAGGGTGTTGTCTTGGAGATGGAGGGAGCCATCCAGGGGCTGTGCTGTAGGTGTGGGCGTGGGGGGTGTGAGCTCCTGGGGAGGGTTGGGCCAGTGCCCACTAGGCTGGTGCCCATGGGGTTAGGGAGTGAAGGCCGCGGCTTCCCTGCAGCCTCTCAGTTTACGCTGTATATTTTATAAAGGTGCAGCGGCTGGGGCTGGGTTTCACTCGTTGCTGTCTGTCTGTCTGGGGCTCCACAGGTGTTGGATTTCTGTGTCTGGGAATGTGGTGGGCCCACCAGGGTCATCCATGAGGGTCTGAAGGAGCTTGCTGTGTTTGCTGAGTCTCTCTGCCTGTTATCTTTCTTGTTTGTGATCCTCTGTGCTGCCGAGTGAAAAAGAGCGTATCGGGCTGGTTCTCCTTGGCATCCATGGTAAGGTGGCCCAGGAGGCATGGGGAGAGATCACCTGGCCTTCTGGGGGGTCAGCTCTGGATGGGAATCCTTCTTTTGCTCTGTTGTTTCTTGTCATGGTGGCCTCGGGGGCCCACGGTGGTGGCTGTGCGACAAGGTAGGGAGTTCACGTGGCTGAGCCTTGAGCGCTGATGTTGTCTGCGGGCCTGTCCACATAGAGTCACTGAAAGTCACATAACGTCACTCCATTTGCTTTGGAACAGCAGTAGGTGTAGAGTTGGGGCTCTTAAGGGAGCCGGTGGTTCCAAGCTTAGCTCTCAGCTAGGCTGCAGGAGGCATTTAAAATAGGCTTGGATGCAGAGCTAGTGGGCCAGGTGATGGCAATGATAAGTCGTTATTTTAAGATTTAAGAGCACCCCCTCCCCCAGAAGCCTGAGCCCTTATGTCTTTTTTTATTTTTAAATCTTCATATTCTCTTCTTATCTTTATTCATATGCATATAGATTTTCACCTCGTGGAGCATAACATTTTATATCCCACTCTCTTGCTTATATCCAAAGCATTTCCCATATTGCTACAGTTGAAGGGCAAATGGTCCTTTCTTTTCTCTACATAGTTTAGGATTTATCTTTGGAGCAGTTCAGGTCATAAGAAACTTCTCTATTTGGACCATTTATCTGAATTCCGATTGCTTTCACTATGATGGGATACTTAGCCTTACTAAGAGGTGCTATCGGAAACAATATTATGAAATCTGTTACAGCACTTGCTTTGTTTATTTATTTATTTAATCTGTATACCCCATGTGAAGAAATTTCTGTTGAAGCTAAATGTAAGCAAAAGCTTTCCCTTTCCTCAGGACCTGGGAGGTAAAGGTAGGAACCATATCTGTTTCTTTTACTTTGGTGTGGGCGGGACCGGATACATATTGATACAGCAAAGTGCCTGATACATATTGAGCCTCCTATACTTGTTGAGTGAATGGACTGTGTAACCAGCCTGGTTGCCTTTTGGCTTTGGCGCTCAGGAAACTCATAGCCAAGTTGCTGGATCCCTTGTACCCTGGTGCTGGCTTGGGTTCCCCCTTTCTCATCCGTGGAGCCAGGCTGTAGGCCTGACACAGCTGTAGGGGAGGACAGATGAGGTTAAAGACCTGTGCTTGGAGAATAAAGCAGGTGGGAGATATAGGAAGACAGTGCAGCTTATCATCTTCCTTCCGTGTCATAAACGGCCTTATAGGGCAACGTTGGGACTTCCTCTAAGCAGCAATTTTCAATTTTAGTGTACAAGAGGATCACCTTGAAGACTGGTTAAAAATGCACATTCCTGGGCTCTGTCCACAGAGATTCTGCTTCAGGAGGTCTGGGGTGGAGCCTCAGAATCGACATTTTTAACAAGTGCCTTAGTGAATTTCATGCAGGTAGACCCTGAGCCACACTTCAAGAAATGCCGTCTAAAGTCAGCGACAGCTGTGACAGTTGCTGTTGCCATGCTCTCTGAGATTTACCAGACACACCTTAGCCCAGCCTTCTCCAGGTGGTGTCTTGGCCGGTATGTGGCCATACTGTGTACGTGGGCTGTTCTGCGATTAGAGGCCTGCTTCTGAGCCCCCAGATTGGGGTGCCAGTTCGTGTCCAAGGCTGTGGCAAGCTGAGGGGCTGGAGTTGTGGCATGTTGGCCACCAGAAGGGCAAAGGCTGTCCCTTTCTGGGTCCAGCTGGCCCTGAGGAGTGAAATAGGATCCCCCTGGGTGGTGCCAGCTAAAAGTCTCCACCCGCTTAGTGTTGGCCTGAGTAGCCCCATGACATTTGTGTCCCCTGTGGTATCGCCAAGTGAGACTTTCCTGTTAAGGATGAAGAGAGAGGAGGGTGATACAGCAATGAGGGAGGGGCAGAAGAAAGAGAAATCTATGCAGCATGGGAACGCTGGGACTCTGAGACTTGAGGAAGCATTTAAGGAGATTAGATATTAGATCCAAAACCGTGCTTTCCTCCTGAGGATAAAACAGACCAATTTCTGTTGACAGAGAAATGGGCATCCTGTATATAAGTGAAGGAGCTCCTCTGACCCTTCCCCCTGGGTAGATGAGGAAGCAGCCTGGAGGCCCCTTCTTTGTGCTAAGGGCCAGTTTCATCACACAGTCATGCTTTGAGCTGTGCGACTTAGCTCACACAACACTGGCCGGCCTGCCTCCCTGCCCTCCCACCCCTTCCCCGAGTGACTTGGGGTGCTGGCATCATAGGGTGGAGATGGAGGTTGGAAGGTGGCCCCATCCTGTAGGGGAAGCCCTGCTGCTTGCTTCTTCCTGCTGCTTGCTCTGGTCCCTTGTTAGGAGCTGTGCTCCAAGCTTTGAGGCTGTGCTGAAACCCTAGAGGTGAGTGGCTGACCCCATTCTCTGCTGAGGCTGGAGACAGGGAAGGGGAGGAGTGGGTGTGACAGGCTTCTGCCCCATCTCTGTGCTTGCTGCTCTCTGGACAACCTTGGCGGGCTGACGTGGGCCTGATCCCCTGGGTGCCAAAAGGGTGGTGACAGGAAGAAATGGGCACTTAGCACCTTCTGAGTGCCTCTCGGCAGAGGCCCTTTGTCTTCTGCCCCTGGCCAGCCAGATCTGTCCCACAGCCAGTGGGGAAACCAAGACACAAAAGATTGGTTTGTTTTGAGATGTAGGCATGCCAGTGATTTTGCCAGTGCTCAGATCCCAGCATCCTTAAGCAGTATGGACTTCACTTACCCTTTGACTCTTCCCTTTAAAATACATATTCTGGATATTTTGTTCCTGTGATAAATCCTGATATATCACCCCCGTACCTCTCCGTCTAGGCCCAGAGCTCTAAGCCCAGTGGAGCAAATCCCTCCTTGCTGCTGGCTAGGTCTTGCTGTCATCTGTAACCACCTCTGTGGGTAGAGACCGCTCTATGATGGGGATATTTCCAGCCACTTCCCCCCAACACCACCTCTACTTCCTGGGCTCTATCAGCAGTAGCAGCTTCCCATCTGCTCCCCTCTTTTCTCCTCCCTCTCTTTCCCCTCCCCCTGCTTGCTGCTGCCCTGGGAGGAGCTATTTTTAGGGGCTGCTTCCTGGGATGTTTTACTTGGGGCTGGTTACCATGAAGGAAATGTCACCAAAACAGTGGGCAAAGGCTGCAGGAACCCAGAGCCCTGCCAGGGGCATGGAGAACTCAGCGGCTGACCCTGTTCTGGCCCTTGAGAGTGTCCAGAGGCAGAGCCTTGCCTTCTTGGGGCTTGCTAGTGACCCCATGGGGATTCTCTCTGTCCAAGCTGGTTTGGGAGACTTTCACTATGGGGCACTTCTTGGTGCCTCCCTCCTTTTCCTCCTTAGTTAAAGCTTCTCTTGTCTTAAGATTCAGAGACCAAAGTAGGGCTCAGGTCTTTGTGTCGCCCAGTTAAAACTGCTCGAGTTAGGACTGAAGAGAAGGGGGGGACACCAGGTTAAAGGACAGAGCCCCAGGGGTTCACGTGGGCACATTTCAGGCTCCGTCTCACTGTATTCACAACCCTCAGCTAGTCCCCGGGTGTATGGGTGTGAAGGAATTAGAAGCTGTGGCCCCTGCTCTTACATGATACACGGACTTTGCTCTTAACTGGGCACTTTGCACCTTTAGAGTGAGATTCAAAGAGGAAGGGATGTGGCATCACAATGGCAGGGTAAAGGTCAATGAGACTGTGGCTTGGGATTCCCACTAGTCAGTGCCCAAGGCCAGGGGCTGTTTATAAGCAGCTGGGGAATGTGGATTATGACACCAAATCCCTATGCTGCCCTTGTTTATTATACTCCTCGGAGCGATATCTCCGGGGGGCCTGGAGGGGGGCACTTGGAAGAGCAACAAGAGGAGAGACCCACATCGAGCATCTGAACTCAATAGGCTCTGGGAAGCTTTTCCTAACCCATGTTGGGGCCACAGGCACAGACCTTTGAAATACCCTTTGAGAAGTCAAGGGTGTCATTGAGGTTGGAACTTGGGGAGAGTCCCCATAGCCAGAGCAGGGCTCTGTGTCCTTTCCCACTTACAGTGGGTTGTATGTTTAGATGGCAGCAGGATCTTAGTTGAAGCTGGTGGTGGCATTCGTGGTTTTAGAGAAATGTCACTAAATCAGCCAGCGTGTCTCTGCAGGGCTGTGGAGAATCTGACCGGCCCTCCCTGGGCCCCGATCCTGTTGGGGAAGGAAAGTGAATTTGGAGTGGGCATCTCCCCTGGGGTCCTAAGGGAGAGGTGTTTCTGCCGCCCCTTTGTCACGCACCGTCTCCTCACTGTCTGCTTCCTCTTTTCTGCATCTGGTCACTCCTTGCTGCCCTTCTTGTCAAGGGTATTCGGCCTTTGTGGTGCCCTGAACCAAGTCTTGAAGCGCTTGGGCAGAAAGCGGGAGAGGTGAGGCCTCCAGGGATCCTTGTGTCCCAGGGCCTGGCTCTGCCCTGGGTGGGCTGTTAGGAAAGCCTGAAGCGGGATCTCGATAACGGCTGCTTCTGCTTTCTGCTCCTGTTGCCACCTCTGCTCTTGAGGGGAAATCCTTGCAGAGGGCTATGGTTGGAGCTGGGCTGAAGGCCGGCAGGGGTGGGTCTCTCCATGGCAGTAGCGCACAGGCAGGCAGGAAGTGGCCCTGTGCAAAAGCGGGAAGTGGCCGTTGTCAAACAGGAAGGGGGGGGCTGGGCCGTGTGAGGGGGTGGGGATGAGCCCAGTTGAAAGGTGGGTGGGAAGAGGGTCAGCCTTGGAAGGTCTGGGCTATTCCCTAGGAACGGCAAGCTCAGTGGTCACTGGAAGGAGGGGGCTCTCAAGGGAGAAGGCTGCCTTTGTGACAAGAGCACCGGCTGATGTGTTATCACCTTGGGATGCCAAGACAGGACCTGGACCTACCACTGTGGACCAGGCCAGTTCAGTGGCCTCACCCCTTTTGGGGCTGGGGATGCGAGTTTACAGGACAGACCTTGCATCTGGAAAAGATGCTCTGCAAAACTTACTTGTTCCTCAAACACCACTGCTGCTGGGGTGGAGCCCTTTGCTTTTTCCCAGACATGGAGCAGCCCTGGAGGGGACAACAGGACCGGAAGTGAGGGGGGAAAGGGACAGGAGACAATAGCTGGAGAGGTGGGGTGCTGGCTGGCTGTGTGAGGAGTAAGGAGGCAGGGAGAACGTGGTAAGCAGAAACCACACGGCTCATTGAGCAGAGCTTCGGGATGGCAGGGCGCCACAGCCAGCAAGGCTGAGGCCGAGGAAGACCAGGGATCCCACGGGCAGCGGCATTTCCTGGGCTGTCCTCTGTCTGATGAGCCCCTGTTGTTAACCTTCCCCTGTAGGCGCTAGACACAGGCGGGCCCCCCCCAAACAGGAGGCTGTGATGGAGCCAGGTTGGAGGGCTCAGCTGCTGTGCTGTGGACCCCATGACTGCCCAGGCTGAGGGAGAGTGGGCCCGACTCTCTCGTGTCTCTGGTGATGGCCATGGGCACAAGCCCAGCCTGGGAGGTCTCCTCCGTCTTATCACTGGGCCCTTGGAAAGGAGGCTCTCCCTGTGTGCCAGGCACTGTGCTGAGCGTTTACCCAAATACATCATTTAATCCACGGATATCGCTGCCTCCATTTTAGAAGCGAAGAAACTTTTTCCCAAGCTATGTGCCTGGCTCACTCTCTCACCTCCTTCAGGTTCTAATCAAACGTCACCTCCTTGCTGAGGTGTTCCCTGACCACCTATTTTAAGTGTCCACTCTCGCGCTTCCCTGCTTTATTTTTCTCCATTGCACTTACCACGACATCCAACGTACCATCCAGTTGTTACTGTCTGTCCCTCCCCACCCCCAGCTCCTCTAGGATATCAGCTCGATGAGGGTGGGGATTATTATCTCTTTTGTTCACTGCCATATCCCCAGCATCTGGAACAGTGCCTGTCACATAGTAGGCCTCAATAAATATTTTCTGAGTGAATGAATGAGGCTCAGATGGGTTTAATAACTCACCCAACGTGGCGGCTCTGGGACTCAGCCTAGGGCTCTCTGACTCCAAAGCTGATGTGTTAATGGCCAGACTCCATGACTAAGGATCAGAGCAAGGACCAAGACGCAGCCCGAGGTTCAGAGGAGACACAGGCCTTGGGCAGAATGTGGGGCTCAGCTCCTTGGAGTTAGGGTCGAACTAAGTGACTATCTAGGACCCTCTGGACCCTGGGCAGCTCCTTCAAGGAGCTGGGAGTGTGACTCTGTGTCTCTTCTCTTCTTACTCTGAGTCACTGATAAAGCCAGAGCATCTGTATTTTTAGTGCTTTTGCTGTTGTGGAACTGTAACTATTAGCCAGTAAGAGTCTTAAGGGAGGAGATAAACATTAATCTTCTGGGCCTTCCCCTCAGCTGCCACCTCCGCATGGCAAGATACTGTTCTCCTGCACCTGCCCAGGCAGCCAAGCCCGACAGTTGGGGGTTGGAGGGTGTGAGGTGAGTGGTCAGAGAGAGGGCTGGTGGGTCTTCAGCTTTAGGGTGACTAGCTTGGTACCGCCATCCCACGTCCAGGGATGGGGAGGAAGGTGGGGTCACCCTGACATCCTCTGGCCAGATCTGGAAGAAGCAAGCCCCCCTGCCACCAGGCAGGGCTAGTGCTGCTTCCTCAACTGCCTACCTTCTGAAGGTCCCTGGCCCTAAGGGATCCCAGGCAGTGTGGGGTTACCTGGAGTTCTCCTGGCTGCATCCTGGTCAGTGGTCATACTGAACTCGAGGAAGGCCTGACCCAGATCTTTGGACAGCTGGGATGGATTAGCTAGGCAGCAGGAACTAATCTCTGCCTGTCCCCACGTCCTTCTTCCACAAAGCAGAGCTGTCCCTAGAGGGAAAGTTTAGGACAAAGCTGAGGGTGGTTGGTGAAACAATAAATATGAATTCCTTCTCATCTATAATCCGTACATTATCTCAGGCAGGCCTGGGCCTGAAATCACAGTTCTGTCCCTTTCCTGCTGTAGGATCTCGGGCAAGTTATTTAACTTCTCTGGGCCTGTTTTATCATCTGTGAAATGGGATAATCAATGCACCTGCCTGGTAAGATGGTTGTGAGGGTTGTGAGGGTCATGGGAGGCTTTACAGAGGCTCTTTGCTATTTAGGTAGAGGTGGGATGGGCAGAAGCCCCTACCAAGGGAGGCGGGAATTGCTTGGCAGCTATGGATGGGAAAGTATCTGCCTGGACCTGGAGAAGTTGAGGTGAACTGGACTATGCCCCCCAAAGCCTGGAGTCTTTACTTGATACTCTCACTTTTCTTTATCTTGTCATTACATCATAGCAATGGAGAAAGAGGGCTCTAGGCTCGGACCACCTGCATCCACTGCCTGTCTGTGGGACCTTGGCCAGGTTACTTGAACCTTTTAAGCCTCAGTTTCCTCCTTTACAATGTAATGGAGCTAATCAGATCCTCCACTTCACAGGGTTTCTGTGAGGATGAAATAAGATAATCCGTGCCTCTGCCTGGCATATAGTAAATGCTTCGTAAATAGTAGTTTTTACTACTACTGTCAATGTTATTGACAAACCGTTATTAAGCCTCTGATATGGAAGGAACTCTAGGAAGCATCACGCAGAGAGGTCCCACCCTTTGAAGAGCTTGTGACCGAAAGATTTAATGTACGATTTAATGTGTGATGTGAGAATTATAAGAGGTGCTGTGGGAGACGGGGGTGGGTCATGGGGAGAGAAGTCACAGACTACCAGGAGGAACAGGGAAGACTCTGTGAAGCAGGTAACTTTGGCAGGATTCCAGCAAGTAGAGATGGGGGCGGGTAGAGTAGGCAGGGCTTCTAAGCCACCTTGCTTTGAGTAGTAGCAGCCTCTCTTTCTACTTCCTGGAGCTCTGCCTTCCTGGGGAAGGAACTGACCAACACAGCTTGCTTAGATTTGTGGGCTCTTGGATTCTGGTCATTTCACCAAAACAGAGTAACCCCAGAGCCTGAGTGCCAAGAGGTCAGAGCTCTCAGCAGTGGACAGCCACGAGGATCCTGGGGAGAAGCAGGATTTCTGCAAAACAGGCATCATAATACTACCAACCTCACAGCATTGTTCTGAGACTAAATTAAAATATGTATCTGCCTGGTGTAGAAGTAAGCTCTCAATAAATGTTAGCTAGTATTATTATTTTTTTCAAATCATCACCATCTTCATTGTCAGCATCATTATGTTTCAGGGTTGCCATGAAGACTGTATTAGAGAATATATGCAGCACTCTTAGCACAATATCTGGTCTTGTAGTAGGTGTTCAATAAAACTTAGCCATTATTATTAGTATTTGCAACAAGGAAGAGATTCTGGACACACTGGCCCAGTGAAATCCCTGCTGTGGTGGAAAGAGCACTACAGTTTTAGTTAAAGACCTGGATTCATATCCTGGCTCTGCCACTCACTGACTTGGGAAGCTTTCCTAAGGCACTTCTTCATCAGGAAAAGGTTGTCATTAATACTTGTCTCCAGAATTGCCGTGACCTGCTGTATTAATTCAGCAAATTGTAAAAAGGGCATAGTTGGTGCCTAAGAATTGAAAGCATATGAATAGCCAGGTGGCCACAAATAGAATGGATGTTTGATGGCTTTTGTTGTCTCTCTTCTGCTCTTAGATCACCAGAAACTAGAACGTGAGGCCCGGATATGCCGACTTTTGAAGCATCCAAACATTGGTAAGTGCCCTTATATAGAGCATTTCTTGGGCATTTTGTGGAAGTTGGAGAGAACAGAAATCCACTGTTTTTGTGTAGGGAACCACTTCTGTCCCTTGGCCTTTGCCTGGTGTCTTTTTCTGCCCAAGCAGGATAGCAGCCATATATTGCTCAGAATTCTGGGGTGTTCTCGTTCAGAGACCTGAGTGTCTCCATCCCTGTGGTGCCACCTCAGGGCTGGGAGTGAGCTATCAGAATATGTTTCAGACTCGCTTTCTTCCCCTCTCCTTCCATCTGTGGGCTGAGGTCCCGGTCCTCGGCGTGTGAGGCTCTGGGCTAGTAGCCTGCCAGCATCCCTCACCAGGGGCCTTCCATGGCCGTCATAAAAGGGTCCGGATTTTGTTTCTGGACTTGAAAAAGTTTTGTTCCTGTTGCGGTGTCGTGCACACTCTGGGGGTTTCCATGGTGCTCCCGTTTGTATTCCCCGGAGCCGGGAAAGCAAGCTGCCCACCCGCCTGGCTTCTCTGGAGATGGGATGGCAGGAGCCACTCGGATGGAGAAGGAGAAAAATAAGAGGATTTCTCCCTGCTCCCACCCTGACATGCGGGACAGGAGCACATTGTTGGTTGTTCTAAAGCCGAGGAGGTTTGCCTGCCACAGCCCACTCCAGCTCCGTTTTACATTGTTCAGCTGAAGTAGTCTTTGCCAAAAACGCTGGCCCCAATTCGGTGCTTCTTGCAGAGGGAACAGAAACTGGGCTGGCTGCAGTGTCTGAGCAGAAGCCCCGGGCTTGACTTGAGGCAGAGCAGGGAGCATCTCCTAGGTTTTCCCTGAAAGCTGTGATCATCACAAAGGACAACACGTTTTCCGCGCTCCTCAGGCACAGCCTCAATATCGGGGCTCCCACAGTGCCCTGGAGGCCTCCCACTCCGCTGGGTTGGCAGCTGGGGCTGTAAGGCGACTTGCCGAAGCTCGATGCTTCCTCCAGAGGTACTCAGCCTCCGGCTTCCCAGATCTCGGGCTGGAGTGCTCACCGGGAGCTCTTAGGTAGGAGAGTGAGGTCGTACTCCAGCCCAAGGGGAGAGGAGCTGTGAGGTAACCAGAACTGCAGCCGTGCAGGGCTTTATAGATGGCAATCAGCAGCTTGGATTACACCCGAAGCAGATTGGCATCGCTGGTGCTCAGCTCTGCCTGGTGCAGTCTTCCACGGAGCCAGCACCTCTCAGCCCACAATTCCTGGGTTTGGAACTACCGGAGCTCTCTGAAGTTAGACCCTCACCTGCAAACAGGACGGTGGGGACCGAAGTGTTGCCTTAGGTAGAAGAGAAATGATGAGAGGAGCAGCTAAAACAGCAGTCACAGACTCAGGCGTGTTTTGTTTGGCCGGCCCAGTGGTTTAAAAATATTTGTATTGTTTGCCAGTATTTTAAAACGAGATTTCACATTTTGAAAAAAATTCTATTTCCCAATCTTTCAAATCAGAAGGTTTGGCTCTGCTGAGCCCACATCCATATGTGGCCGGAATCAGCTGGGGCTGGGCAGTGGCTGCCCCTTTAGCCCGCTGGCCACTGTGTTTGCTGTTATCTCACATTTGTACTGCCTACCTGGTCCCTCTAGGCTTTGTGAGCTTGTGACCTCTGACCTAGCAGTTCCAGAGCAGGAGAAAAAAAGAATGTGGGTGACTAAAGCCATCCACGAGCACAGAAGCATTTTGGTGTTCCAGTCCCGGGTCTCAGGGTCTGCGGACAGCAACTTCCTTTCCTTATGTCCCAGGTGACCAACTCGTAGAGCAATGATGAATTGTCCTCCTGGAGGGAGGAGAACAAGGGGTGGGGTAGATGATGCAGGAGGCAGAACCATGTCTGCGTTACCTGTGACATGGGCATGGTTGACCACAGCAGGGTCAGGGTAGGATGAAGACAATGGAGAATCAACCGGCAAGTACAAAACTCGGATTCTAGCTGAATAATGCCCGAGCCTTCTTTTTATGTTTTCTTTTAAATTAGATATATACTTTTCGACCTTTTAGACTTTACTTGGTTTGGTAGCCCCCCCGCTTTTTGTTCTTTTTAATCACCTGCCCCCAGCTCAGAATTAAGGCAGGTGGAGTGACCATCTACCCCAGCCATCTGCTCTGTTCGGGAGGGAGCAGGACCCAGGGAAGGCCAGGCAAGGCACACTCCCTTTGTCAGCATCTGATCGCCTAGAACTGTGCTTCTGTTTCACGACTGCTCCCAGATCCTGAGCGTGTTGGTCTGAGGCCCTATTTTGGGGTCAAGGGCAGGGAGAGGGAAGGGTGAGTCAGGACCATGTCCTGGCAGAGCAGGCTAGCCAGGCTATCTGGTGTCCAGTGGGAACCAGGACTCCTGAAGATGTGGGGGAGCTGCAGGTCCAGGAGGCGGGGTTGCCATGGAGCCGGACCTGGCTTGTGGCAGAAGAGGAGACAGTTTTGTCCCCTTAATTCAGTATTCCTCTCCTCTCTCCGCTGCTCCGTCCTTCAGAGCTGTGGCCCTTTTGGCTCTAGCCTCTAACTCCATCCCTCAAGGATACAAGTGGACCAGCCCAAGAGTGGTGCAGAACTGAGGAAGCTGAGTGCAGAGAGCATATGGTCCACCTCTGGTTATTGTCAGACTCTTAGGTACTTGAATTCAGAAGGGTATTTGGTACAAGGAGCCAGGCTCCCCCAGTTTTTTTCCCTGATAGATATTCTGCCCCAGGAGTTGAAAGCCTGTTGGAAGAGTGAACCCTAATGTAAGCCATGGACTCTGGGCGATAATGATGTGTCAGTGTAGGCTCCTCAGCTGTAGCAAACGCACTGCTCCGGTGGGGATGTTGATGGTGGGGGACACTGTGCGTGTGTGGGGACAGGGGGTAGGTGGGAGCTCTCTGTACTTTACTCTCAGTTTTGCTATGAACCCAAAATCGCTCTAAAAGGTAAAGTCTACTTTTTTTTTTTTAAAGCCTGTTGGTTCTGAGGCATCCTGCAGGACCTAAAACAGCCCTGGGAGAGTGGCCAGAGGCGTGGAGTTGAGAGGAGGAAACGGCAGTAGTGCTAATCATCTAAAGTCTGAATGAAGTGTCTTCTACCTGTGCCCTGCTTGCTCCCTGCTCTAAATTCCTCTAATGAATAGACTCTGTCTTCCTACGTGCTGAGCTGCCCCAGCAGTTTCATCACAGTCTAGCATTGTGGTTTAGAGCAGCACTTCTCAAACTTTCATGTGCTCGTGAATCACTTAGGGATTGTGTTAAAATTCAGACTGATTCAGTAGGTCTGGGGTGGACCTGAGCTTCCTCACATCTCCTGGTGATGCTCACGCTGCTGATTCATGGACTGCACGTGGAGAAGCAAAGGTCTGTGGCTTTAGAGTCAAGTCCTCTAGGTTTGAATCTGGGATTTGCTGGTTAGCTGTGACCTCCGGCACATGGTTTCACCCACCTGTGCCTCCGTTTTGTCATCTGTGCCTCTTCATGGAGTTGTTTTGAGAAGGTTCAGCAAGCAAAGGAGGCCTAGGAAATAAATGGAAATGATGAAAATGGAGATTCCAGCTCCCAGAAGTGATCCCTTCTAGACTCCCAGACCCAACTCAGTTCGCAAGTTATTCAAGCCTGGCTGCGTTTTACCTTGGGCCCAGGGCCCATACAGCTAATAGTAAGTGTAGTAAAAGCAGTTGTAAAGAAAGAGAAGGAAACTGGATCATAACTGAGCAGCTCCCAAATCCCTGCCCACCTGCTTCTGGAGGACAGCGTTCATCCCTCACCAGCCCATGGGATGACAGGACCTCCTTCCCACTGTGTTATTTCCATGGACATGAACAGTGATACTTTGTCAGTGCTTTTTTGACCAAAGTTTGTTAGTTAAAATGTGGCGTACTGTTGGGTGGTTTTTAAAGAATTGGAAACAGCCACAAAATTTGCGTTGTGGCTTTGTCAGTACTTGAAGGTATGAGACATCGAGTGTTTTTTTTGGCCTGTTCTTCCTTCCAGTTTGTAAAGAACAATAATTAGGTTTATCACTGTAATGCAGTAAATGCTTCATACTCCTTTTCCAGATCTTCCTGTCTAGAGTTGGTCTGGTCCTCCTTGGCCTTCGTACCCTCTCATGACTGTGGAATGGCCTGGGTGTCGGATTTTTTTTTTTCCCCACGCATCCGTAGCATCCTTTACTTCTCCCTGACAGCCCTCAGCACAGTACTGCTTGGTTATGCATTTGTGTAAGTGCTTCTTTAAAGCCCGTCTTCCCCGATCCCCCAGAGGCTGCGCAGTGGCAGAGCTGTGTTTCCCTTGTTCACAGCTGTGTCCGTGGCATGTACAGTCACGCCTGCTTCAGGGAGGTGCCGAATGGACACTGTTGAGTGAATCAGAATGGCCAGGGCTAGTGGGGACAGGTTGGAGCTCCTTTGCCTAAGAAGATGGAGGAAGTGACTCCCTGGCAGGCAGTTCCACAAAATCAGGGATCTTGCTGTCAGTTTGCTTTGTCCTCAAGTCTCAGCTCTGCCACTCAGTATAACTTTGGGTGAGTTTCTCTTGGAGCCACCGTTTCCTGTCCTGTTAGATGGAGGTGATAGAAGTACCTACCCGACAGAGCTAATGCAAGGGTTCAGTCAAATGACATGTGTAAAAGCACTTGGCACAATGCCAAGCACATTGAAGCAGCTGAACTAAGAGTTAGGTATTGTAATTTGGATCATTATTATCAAGAATCTGCTAGGTTGGCAGTTAGAGTGGTGCATTCAGGTTTCTCGTCTTGTTCTCAGTCCCCTGTTAATTTTCTTTACAAATGGAAAAAAAAAAAAAGATAGCAGTCTTGCTCAGCGATGGAGCCTTGCACACCTGTCCCTCCTCGTCTTGGCGGTGCCACGCTCTGAGACACACATCAAAGCCGTTCTCTGGGCTGGGTGGCCTGGGAGGATTAGTCTTCCTTTGCTGCTCCGCTCTTCTGATTCCCCTCCCAGCTTCCTCCCACCTGGGCTCCGTGTGTGGCCTTCCTGGAGGAGGGCAAGTTCCAATGACTCCCTGCCTGGGCAGAGGCATGGGTGCCTGCCCTTCTTGCCCTGTTCTCAGCCCTGCTGTGCTGGGTTCGGGGCGGGTGGGTCTGGGGGCGGGGATCCTGGGGAGGCAGGGCCAGGCGGCAGGACTCCCCTGGGAGTGGCTGTTAGCATCGTACCTGCTGCCCTGTCAGTGCATCATCCTGCTGCTGTTAGTCACCTCCCTAATGAAGCTGGTCTTTAGCTTCTGGGACAGCTGATTTCCAGGGGATTATTTGTGTTACACACTTTAATGCTTTTTAGTAGCAAATTTTTAATTAAATGGAAAGTCCTCTTGGAAGCAAGGTAGCAGCAGCTGCAGCAGGACTCAGCGTGAGACACCAACTCCCGCCAGCGGCCCACAAGTGAGGAGGGAGGGTGGCAGGGCTTTGGGGCAGCTCGCTTGAGCGTGCCTGGCTCAGTTAGGGTGGAAGGGAGGCAGGGGTCTGGCTATAGCTCCTTCCTTCTGTCCCCCACAGGCCTAGAGAAGTATGAGCTTATGTGCCCGAGTATAGGAGAGAATCATTTGAGGAGGAGGGGTTTTAGAAGTACCACTTGCCTTTGATCCCATTGGTAAATTGCAGAAATACTGAGTTCTGGTGGAATTTTGGGTTGAGTAGCCAGATCAGATCTAATAAGGTTGGCAATATGAAGCATAAACAATTGTCAGGCCCTGGTTCTAGCCCTGGCAGGCCTGAGTCCTCATTTGTCAAGTGAGGAAAACCACAGGGCTCTAGTGATGGCTGAGTGCCTGTACTTTACATTCGGCTGATCTTGCTTTGGTGGGAAGGGTATGTAGGAAAGTGCCTCAGCCCTGATGAAACGCTCTCACACTGGAAACGGTAGTTGTCATTTGAGCTGGTTGGGGCCAGACATGGAAGAGACGCTGTGATTTCTTTGTATCCAAGAACTTCACTGGTTGGTTTGGTGTCAGGCCATTCCTGAAGTGCTCTGCAAGGTGCTCCTGGAACTGCTGAGGGATGGAGTGAATGTCAAACGGAAGAAACCCTTTGGAACATAGGCTCCCCATCAAGAGAGTGCAGGTGAGGGAAGGGACAGGAGCAGCTAGGATGGTTGGCCAAAACACAGTTGTGTTTGCATTAGAATGATGCTCAAGGGTTGGCATTTAACCCCGAGGTGGCTTTGTGGGCACAGGCTTGAAGAGGAGACCTCAGAAGACATTAGGTTGAGCTTTTGCCCACGAGCTCTGGAGGTGGGGAGTGGGAAGGGATTCTGCTCGCCAGCCTTTTCTTGCAGCCTTTACTGCAGCTCCATGCAGTAGCCTCTCGGAGCCGTCTTTGATGCTGTTGTAGGCACATTCGTGAGTGGTTTCTCTCCGGGCTCCATTGCTTTGTTGCCTGGGTGTGTGGGCTACTCCACATTTCTTATAGGAAACAGTGATATGGACCAGTCTTTGGAGTCAGAAAGAGCTGGGTTCACATTTGGACCCACTACATCTTTGGCCTTTGGCAAGAAACTGTATGTCCCTGAGCGTCCAGTGTCCTCATCTGTGGAATGGGAGTAATACTTATCTCGGGGTGGTCATCAGGAATAATAAACTCCTTGAAGGCCAGTACTATGTCCTTCCTAAATCCCGCTATCTACCACAGGGTCCAACACACAGTAGTCACTCAGTAAATGCTTGTAGCATAAGTAATGTACGCAAAGAGCCTAACACAAGGCCTGGCACGTCGTGAGCACTTAATAAATGGTTATTGTTGTCATCGCCTGACTCTGTGTGTTGCCTCCCGTGCGCACCATCTGTCATCCTCCCTCCACGCGCCTCCCTGCTGGGCTCTGCCTTTCCCACTTCTTCCCCTCCCTCTAATTCTTCTGTCCCCATTTACTCCAGGCTCTCAGGCTCTCCCATCTTGTCGTTCTCTGTCCCCCTGCAGTCTGTGTCCCTCGGTGCTGCTCGCTTTGCGTTGCACCCTCACATGTCATATCCCAGGACTACCTTCTCTGGGACCAGCCCCTCTGGGAAGAAGGTTCTTGCTTTTCTCCGTCCTGTCTTTACTTCTTAGCCACAAAGCTTCTGTCTCTCGCCTACATTGTAGGCAGTCTGAGGTGGCGACCAGAGCGCTGGACCTGGGGTCTGTCTGATCGTCTCTGCTTTGTGGCCATGTTGCCTTGGACCGGGGCTGCTGGGCGTCTGCCCATTCTCAGGAGAGAGCCTGTGGGGCTGGCAGGATGGGGCAGGGCTGGGGTGGCCAAGGAGGAGAGGAGTAGGATTTCCAGGTTTTCTCTCTGTTAATCTCTGTCCCCATCTCCTCTCTTGCAGTACGCCTCCATGACAGTATTTCTGAAGAAGGGTTTCACTACCTCGTGTTTGACCTGTAAGTGCCGCTTTCTGAGGGTGTGGGGGCCTTTCCCTCCAGCTGGCTCAAGAGGAAGGCTTGGAAAAAAGGCCTAAACTGGGTCTTCAGCCACTGCCGAGGGTCCCCTTCCTTTGCCCGCGGAGAGGGGTTTGATTTTGAACTTCCTCTGGTAATGGGCAGGTTACCGAGGGTCTCCTTGCTCAGTATCTCCCCCGGGCTCTGAACCCCGGGATGGCATTGCTCTTGCATTTCTGTTCAGCAGCACACCTTGTGCAGACGCTTTTTTCTTGTTTCTTGGTGTGTTGTCCTTAGTGAAGAAGTAGAACATAGGTCTTTGCATGACCTTAAAAATTCTGGGAAATTGAAGGTACCTTTTATTAGTCATAAACTAGGCTCCCGTTGGTCTCTCCTCCACTTCGGTTATGGTTTAATTTCTTAAAAGTGGCTCTTCACCTCCTAGAAATGCCTCTTTGGTATTTTCCGGGTTGGGTCTCTGTGTCCTTGGTCTCATTATTCTTCAACTTCAGTGGTAGGTCTGTCATTCTTGGGCAGCTGAATCTTCGTATTCATATTGGTCTCAAATAAAGCTATGACTGTTTGAGTAGGTTGATTATTTTCTCTTAGATGCCTGTATATTCATCTTTACCAGAGTATTAGCTAATCTATAGGTTACAGAAACAGAAATGTGCAGGGGGAAGGGAGGGCCCATGTTGTCCCAAGGAGAAGCTCCATGTCATTGAAGGATTGGCGTGCTCTGGGCTCTCAGACAAACTGCATGTAGAGCTGACACTTCTCTAAAGCTGTTGTACAGTGTGACCTGTTACCTGTTGGATGCTGGGGTTGGACACCTGACCTGCCTCCTCTGACCCTCTTTGTTGGTTGCAGTGTTACCGGTGGGGAGCTGTTTGAAGACATTGTGGCCAGAGAATACTACAGTGAAGCTGATGCCAGGTGAGATGAGGGCCCTGGGGGCCAGGTATCCTGCCTATTTGAATCGTCTTTGGGGGAGATCAGAAGAGCTCTTATCTGGACAAAGATTCTGTAGAGCTGGACTCAGGCTACATTCCGTGGGTATTGTTAGGAGTTAATAATTCAGCACTCCCAGATCAGTTTTTTTGCAAAGCTCTTACATATCTCCTTTACGCTTTCACACCAGAAATACCTTTTCTTTGCACCACCGCCTACACACAAGGGCCCAAGGACCCTCCCTATCCCTGCTTCTTTCTTTTGACAAATCCTACTGCATACGAGGCATCCTGGGGATGATCCAGAGATGGAGAAAACATGGTTTGTGTCCCAAAGGAGTGTAAATGTCTGGGTTAATAATCCAACCAGGGAACCTTCCTGGGAGATTTCAGCCTGAATCACCTTGTGTCTTGACCACCATCACCAGCCCCCATGTGGGGCTCCGCGGGCTAAAGGACCATTCCTCAGCCATACCCTTCAGCCCCCAGCCCTCCAGGAAGCCCTGGCAGCTCCTTCGTGTGACACAGCAGAATTCCTCCCACACCACAGCTCTTGGGCGCTTGTTTGGCCTGCCTTTCCTTCCTCGGCTCCTCCCCCGCCCTGAGTTTTCTCTCGGGTGATGTCCTTACAACCTGATTTTGATCATCCTGCCTACAGCTTCTCAGGCGTATGTGGCAGCCCTGGCTGCCTCTGGAGGGTGGGGGAGCACAGCTTCCTCACAGATTTCTCAACCCTGAGAGGCCAGTGTTTGCTGATCAACCTCAGATGCTTCAGCCTCAGGAAAAATTCTCAAGTGGGAGATGAATTCCAGTGCCAGCAGGGGAGGACTAGGCTCTGGGCGGGAGGAGGCAGTGATAGCTCAGGGAGCCTGGCGGGGAGGAGGGGGAGCTGGGGCGGGTGACTGTACCAGTGGGCTTGGCCTGGCTCTGCTGGGACAGTTCGCACTTTTGCCATTTTTGGCCAGAAGACTCTCCCTGCTAGCCTGGCTCTGTTCTAATTATATATTTCTGTGGAGACTCGCCTCTTCAGCTCAGTCTTAAAGTCTCTTTGCCCTACTCTTGGGCTGTGTCCTATAGGGAGGCCTGAGCCTCAGCCTCCAGGAACCCAGCAAGACCCTTTGGCTCTTGTGGAAGCCCCAGCATCAGATTTTAAAGGAAGGAAAAATAAGTCCAGGTCACCAGCTCAGCACACACTTGGTAGTACCTGCTCCATTCTCTAGGCCAGGGTTCCTCAGCCTCAGCACTACTGACATTTGGGCCAGATAATTTTTTGTCGTTAGGGCCCCTCTTGTGCATTGTAGGTTTAGAAGCATCTACCTGCTAGATGCCAGTAGCACCGTCCCTCTCAGTTGTGACAACCAGCAATGTCTCCAGGCATTGCCAGATGTCCTCTGGGGGCCATAATCATCCCCCAGCTTTCACCAGTGCTCTAGACTGCCAGTACACCCCACCAGGAGTTTGACCGCAAGTGTGGCAGGATGGTTTGGAAGGTGGATTCATGAATCAGCAGCTGAATGTGACTCTAGGTTAGTTTATCTTTTTCTATGAAAAATCATGATCAGAAATGCTCCTCAGGTGCCTGTTTGGAACCCTCTTTAGTACCTTGTTTCTTGATGGTGCCTATGTACTTGTTTTATCTCCCCTACTAGATGATAAACTTCAGGGCAGGCACTGGGTCATCTTTACAGCTGGTGTGGTACCAAGCACAATGCCTGTAGGTGCTCGATAAATGTTTAAATGAAAGAATGAGTGTACCGACCCCCAAAACAGCTTAGGCTAATAAGTTGGACTATCCTTCCTGAGTTGCTACCACAAGCCTCTTCTCCAAGAACAGAGTTACCACAGGGGGGAAGAGAAACAAGGAAGGAGTTGGATGGTCTCTCTTTCTCAGGATTCTGAGATGTCCCCCAGTTTCTTGGAAACAAATTGAATATGTTGGGTCTTTACAGTCTAAGGAGGCATGGTGGACCCTGTTCTAGTCTGCCCTCTGCCATTATCTAGCAGGAGAGCCTGGACAAACTACTTAATCTGCTTGGGCCTCAGTTTCCTCTTCTATAAAGTAGGTTGAACAGATGATGTCCGAAGTCCAAGGTTCTACCTCCTCATTGAGTGGTTCTCTGTGAATCCCTGACCCAGAGATAAGTGCTTTTGTCCACAGCGTGTGGTCATGGATGGTTTAACCCTGAACTGACCTTTCCTCTGCTTTTGCAGCCACTGTATACATCAGATTCTGGAGAGTGTTAACCACATCCACCAGCATGACATTGTCCACCGGGACCTGAAGGTACTACCCAGGTTCCCCCTTTGCCTCTTGCTTGTGAAGCATTGGCGCCACCTGGTGCCAGATGGTAGTACTGCGAGGCCCAAACTAGGCTCCCTCTGGGCTGCGGGGTGGGTGCCTCACGAGGTTCTCTGTCTTCCTTATACAGCCTGAGAACCTCCTGCTGGCGAGTAAATGCAAGGGTGCCGCAGTCAAGCTGGCTGATTTTGGCCTAGCCATCGAAGTACAGGGAGAGCAACAGGCTTGGTTTGGTAAGAGTGACCCTGTCTTCCTGGAATGCAGCCCCCGCCCTTCCTCCTCTTCCTGATCTGCCTTCCTCTTTCATAACTAGAAGCCAGACCCTTAATGGCCCTGGGCTCCTCAGGGATTGGAGGAGGGGAGGGTGCAGAACTCCCCCTGGCCCTCCATGACGCAGTACAGTGAGACTTGCTGCTGTCAGCACTGTGTTCTTGCTGCCTCTGGGGAGGATGGGAATTCCTGGTAGACACATGGACTTGCCCTCTGATTTAGATTCCGGGCACTACAAGAAGCCCAGCCCGTCATCTCTTGCTGCCCATGTGCTGAGAGCTTATGTAGCAAAAGCAACAGGAGTAAGAAGGGACTTGGGGGAAATTGCTAATGTGGATTTAATGAAAGAGAAAGTGGGTTCAGTGTGCCTCCGCTGTCTCTTCCGCTACAGGTTTTGCTGGCACCCCAGGTTACTTGTCCCCTGAGGTCTTGAGGAAAGATCCCTATGGAAAACCTGTGGATATCTGGGCCTGCGGTAAGCCCATTCCACACACTCAGCTTTTTGGTGTTAAGGGCCCTCGACTTCCAGCGATGGCAAGAGAGAGGCATTGCTCTTCCTTGTGGGTCCCACAGGCGTCTGGTATATGTGAACTCACGGTGTTTGCTCTGGTGTCCCCGGGATGGCTGTTCCCATCACACCCTTCTCCCCAAGTATTTCCTAGATGATGTTGCATCCTTCTTGAAGAGGGATTTGCCCATGCCTTAGCAGGTGGGTTGTGCCTAAAGAAATCCCGGACGTGGCTTGGTGACGTGGGGAGTGAAGCATAGTGGCACAGCATTATTGGCTGCCATTCACTTCTCCTTCTGGTATGGCCTTGACTTTCTGGGTGGCTCTGAGCCCTGTGTGGCTTTTCTTGGTTCCTCAGCAAAGCAGGTGACTGACCCCAGTGACCTGTGTCCTGTCTTGTAGGGGTCATCCTGTATATCCTCCTGGTGGGCTACCCTCCCTTCTGGGATGAGGATCAACACAAGCTGTATCAGCAGATCAAGGCTGGAGCCTATGATGTAAGGACCTGTTTGTTCCTGCCCCTCAGGCTCTGACCAGGGAAGGGGTGTGTTGAGTGTGTCACAGGGTACAGGGAGTGTCAGGGACTTTGAGGACCCAGGGATGGGCATATAGGCCTCAATTCTTGGCACCACATGTCCCAGGGAGCAGGTTTTTTGCACAACCGTTTTTGGTAGCTGTAAAGTCACGGAGTCCACTGAAGCCCTTTGGTCTATTATTTGCAAAGAATGGTGTGGCTGTGTGGTGTGCTGCATGACATAGGGATGAGAAGTCTGGTGGCTCTCCCACTGCAGTGGGGCCTTCGGCACAGCGCTGAACAATTGATTCCTCCTAGTAGAGAGATGGAGTTGAACCAGAAGATGTCAGAGTCCCCCGGTCTGATATTCTGTCATTCTAACCATGATTATTCTGTTTTCCTTTCCTGGTCTTTAAGTTGACCCTGATCCTGGGATACCCCAGGACTTTCCCACACCCTGCTGGGCAGCTTTAGGTAACACAGAGTACCCCAATTATAGGGGATATGAGGCTCACAAATTTCATATCACTCCTTCTCCTGTTCCCGCTCCTTAGTTCCCATCACCAGAGTGGGACACGGTGACTCCTGAAGCCAAGAACTTGATCAACCAGATGCTGACCATAAACCCTGCAAAGCGTATCACAGCTGACCAGGCTCTCAAGCATCCATGGGTCTGTGTAAGTGTCTTCCACCGAGATCAAGGAGATCAGGGATGTCAGCTTCAATGTGCGCATAGCACTGTCTTTACCCTCCTTCTTATGAATAGAGAATAATCATTTTGGGCCCTGAGCTAAGACCCAGCAGAGAGGAGGGGGGACTGGGTGGGGCCCAGGGGCAGCAAATGTCACCAGGAGGAGTTGGGGAGGCGACTGGGACTAACTGGCCTCTTTCTCTCCCCCACTCACTTGTCAGGTGTGGTTTAGCTTTGATCTCGAATGAGGGCTTAGGTTGACCCTTGCAGACTCTAGTTGATGAGAGAAAGCAGCTGGCAGAACTCAAAGTGAATTGCCACGCCTAGAGTGCATATTCAGATCTCAACTCTTAGACACCTCTAATGGAAATGGGACCAAGACCCAGAAAATAAACAGAAGGGACCTCTGAGCAATGAAAAAGAGCCTCCTGAAGTTCAGTCATAAATCTCACCCTAGGAGAAGCCCCCGGGGCTATCATTGTGGGTCAGCATATTCTGTTTTCATTTACGGTTCTATCAGGCTGAAATATCTTTTTTCAAACAAGAGGGTCTGCCTCTTGTTAGGCCTCCTGACAGCCACGATGCATTTATGTATTTGTTCTTTCCCGTGTTTACTGAATGCCTCTTTGATGCCGGTCCCTGTGTGGGTGCTGTAGATACAAAGATGAATAAGGCATGGTGCCTTCCCCCATACATCTCAAAGATTATCTGGGGAGACAGGCACTCAAGCAGGCAACCACTCTGCAATGTGACAAGTACGTAAAAGAAGCTAATGAGTATGTAGGAGCTCCTGCCGTCTCTGGTGGGCAGTGGGATTGCTAAAGGCGTGGAGGAGGTGGGCCCTGTCCTGGTTCTTGGAAGATGACTGGGGGTTCCCCAGGATGACAACCTGCAGACAGAGGTTAGCAAGGGCCAAGGTGAGGGGCCATCGGGAAATTGTGGTGAGTTTAAGGAATATTAAGTAGTTTGGTTGTAGGTGAAGGTAGGACTACAGGAATACAAGAGACTGAAGCCAAAAAGATTCCAGGACATACAGGTTTCTGCCTAAGGAGTTTGGATTTTATTCTGAAAGCACAGGGAACCATTTAAGGGTTTTAAAGAGGGAATGAAGTATGCAGTTAATTAAGAAAGATCATTTTGGAAGCTGTGTAGAAAATGGAATTGAAGAGGAAAGAGGCAGGGGCAGAGAGCTCAGGAAGCTGTCGTAACTGTCTAAGCAAGTCCAGATGAGGTCTCGGCTAAGGGTGATGATAGGAAGGTGGGCGGTATGGCAAGCAGTGGACACATTTGAGAGATGTTTGGAACATAGAATAAAAAGGACTTAGTGACCAGCTGGATTTGGGAAGTGAAGGAGAGAGTGGGATCTATGAGGACTGCCAGGTTTTGAGTTGGTAACTGAGTGGAAGGTTGTACCATTCACTGACCCAGAGGAAACCCAGAGGAGGAACCTGTTTGTGAGAAAAGATGATGATTTTAGTTTCATACATGTTAAGTGTGGTGTTTGAGGACCTCCGGCTAGAGACATCCAGTGGATAGTTAGAAACATGGAAACGAAGTTAAAAATTGGAAATATAGGTTGTAGTTATTTGGGTGGTGTTGGGGCTGTAGAAATAGATGGGATTGTTTCTATGCTGATTGAATTCCTTTTTTTGTTTTTTTTGGGTTTTTTTTTTGGCTGTGTTGGGTCTTCGTTACTTCGTGCAGGCTTTCTCTAGTTGCGGCGAATGGGGGCTACTCTTTGTTGCGGTGCGCGGGCTTCTCATTGTAGTGGCCTCTCTTGATGTGGAGCACGGGCTCTAGGCGCGCGGGCTCAGTAGTTGTGGTGCACGGGCTTAGTTGCTCCGCGGCATGTGGGATCTTCCCAGACCAGGGCTCAAACCCGTGTCCCCTGCATTGGCAGGCGGATTCTTAACCACTGCGCCACCAGGGAAGCCCCTGATTGAATTCTTACCGTGGGCTGTTGTACGAGAAGAGATGGCCACCAGCATTTAGCACCAGGGAGAGTTGGAGGAGCCGGCAAAGGAGACTGAGAATGAGAATTTCCATGGGAGAAGGAAGATCAGGAGATCCTAAGAAACAGGAGGTCTCAGGAAGGGAGGTTCTGTAATCAGATGCTTCAGAGAGTCCATGATAAAGACAGAAGAGAGCCTGTTGGCTCTGACCGGTTAGAAGCATTGTTTCATTATTTCACTGATAGAGGCAGTGGAGGGAGAGAGACTGAAGCCTGTTTACGATAAGGTGAGGAGGGAATGAGGGTGAAGAGAGAAAGACATGGTACTAGTTAGAGAAGATGGATGAGTCAGGGGAGTTTTTAAAATCTTGCGCTTGACTGTATTGTGTAGACTGCAGAGAAGAATATAATCCAGAATAAGGCGTTAAAAATATTGGCTAATTGAGGAACCAATGTTTGGATAGCACAATGAGAGAGGGACTCCTGAGCCCAGGTCAAGGGGTCAGCACATGAGGGATGATGCTTCTGAGACCTGGGATTAGGTTGCAGGGGTGTGAAAATCAGCTTGTGGTTGGAAGGCTGAAGTTGAAGGAGTTCTTGCTTGATGATCTCTCATTTCACTTTGTGGAGAAGTTTACACTTTGGAGGAGGAGGTGAAATATGAGATCTGGGGAAGGTAGATAAGGTTGGGAGAGTTGCTTCGGGAACTAGAAAAGGGAGCGGCCAGAGGGGAAGGAAGGCAGGGTGGCCCTGTGGGGGTGTGGGCACCAGGCTGCATGTTGTAGGATTTGTTTTCCTAGCAGGCTGGCCAAGATAACAACAGCAGAATGAGGAGATGAGCCACTTAAAATAGGTACTCAAGAATTGCGGAAATATTATGTTCTGGGGTCATGTTTGTGGACCCCACTCTCCATCATCCTATATATCTCAGCAGACCCTGAGAACATCTCTGTATTAGGATATGTAATCATTGATGCTTGTATTGCTGACCCTGTGTCATCAGGGAAATGTAAATCATGTTCAGGGGACTCTGTTTAAGGAGGAAGTTAGCAGTAATATGTTGAAGAAAAATTCCCATCCAAAATGGTGAAAAGAATTAATGCTTCAAGGTAAAGATCCTTAGCTTCTCAGATCACAGCTTCATTTAAGACCTTGTTGGCGGGTGGGGTGGTTGTTGAGAGGAACTCTTAGAAGGAATGAATGTTCTCTCTAGAGAACAGGAACCCTTTCTGTTCTCTCACTGCCCAGAATGTGGAGCGCAGTAGGTGCTCACTAAATAGTTGCTGAAGGAGTAACTGCATGAGGATCACAACACACAAAATACTCTCCCTTTCCATAGCCTCCGTCTCCCAAGGAAGATTAGAATGCTCTCTTGGGCACCTTCATCCAGCATCAATTACCGGTGGTGTTTTCATGTCCAGATTATTGTCCTTACATAACCTTGATTTTTGGGTAGTGCTTTTATTGTAAAAGCATTTTCACATCTATGACCTCATCTTATCTTCAGAGCAACTCTGGGGCGGCTGAGCACATGGCCACCGGTGCTGGGACTATGGTGAGGGGCCTAGGATCCGGTGGGGGGCTCACAGGCCTGTCTATTTGGCTTCCAGCAACGGTCCACAGTGGCATCTATGATGCATCGTCAAGAGACCGTGGAGTGCCTACGCAAGTTCAATGCCCGGAGAAAACTGAAGGTGAGTCTTGCCTTCCGGGCTGGGCTGCCAGCATCCTGAAATCATACCTTTCAGCAGTGCGCCCCCTGCCCCATCACAGAAGGAAGCTCCCCTCCTGGCTGGAGCTGAGCTATGAAGGTTGTACTCATTGGGAGCCCCTAGCCAGCAGCTGCCCTCTGCCTGAGAACAGACTGTGCTTTTCTAGAGCCTGATGGAATTCACAGGACCCTCTTCTTTCCCCAGGGTGCCATCCTCACGACCATGCTTGTCTCCAGGAACTTTTCAGGTATGTTTTCAGCTGTGCACTTTAATTCTACGAGGTGAGTGGGTCGGAATGGGCTGTTGCCATATATCATGCCTTTCTGACACTGGGTGTCTCAGGCAACACCTTGACCAAGATGATGAGGATCCTGTTTGGAGGGGCTGCTGCAGCTGAGTTTTGTAATGTGAACTTCTGGGGGGCTTTACTTGACTTCAGGTTTATGAACTGTATTCCCTAGAACCTCCCAAGGAGTAGCCTGCCCAGTCTTCCATTTACCTTGTCCCTGGGGATTCTTATTTAATTCTCTGAAGACTCTCAGCACTTTAAGATTTTAGCCAGTCTCAAGGGCATTGGAGGATGTGCTGGGAAAAAGAAGGAGATGAGATGTAGTGAATCTTCCCAGTCACCACCATTAATTGGCTGACTGGGACGATCACTACATCGTTGTGTCCAAGTGGAGATGACTAATAGAAATTATTCCAGGTGTTTAAACCTTTTACAGAGACTGTGCTTAAAATATTCTCTTTTATACCAACCGTAAAAGTGAAGAAATAGAGACCAGCAGGATGGAGAGAAAGGAATTTGCTTAATGTTGCGTGAGGAATTAGGAGAGTTGGGACCAGTAATTTGTAAATCACACTTGACATTTCTTTTTAAGATGCAAGACATTCCACCTTCCCCCTCCCCCCACCCTCATCATTGTTTGCCCTCAGTTGGGAAGCACAGTGGCTTTTCTGTGAGGAAATGATTAATGACAGGACTTAAGACAGAAAGGTTTCTTCCCAGCTTGCCTTTTCCCCTGATCTTCCCTCCTCCTAACCCCCAGCCCCACTGTTTTGGTTCAAGACCCCCTTCTCATTCTCATAACCAGACTCCCTCCCTTGCTTTCCTTCTACACAGCCATGGCAGGGGGTGGGGGGGTGGGGGGGGGTTGTGTGTGCAGGAGGCTCAGGTGGGCGGCTACCTGGGCAGAGATTGCTCCTTTGAGCTTGAGTCCACGGGCTTGGCTGTACTGATTCCCGGTAACCTCCAACCCTGGCTCTGGGGCTTCATGAGCTCTAGCCCCAGTGAGAGCCACAGGGCCCTGGAGGATCAGGACTGGAGAGTAAGCTGGGAGAGTGTCCCCCTCAGGCCCATCCCCTGTGACCCTAGTTGGGGCTCGATCTTGTGTCATGGGTACCCATGAGGGGGAGGCTGTGTTTCTGGATTCACCTCACAAATGGGGACAGGAGGGCACAGTGGGCCACCTCCTGCAGAGGTGGAGCTGTTGTCCCACATCAGGCCTCTGGTCCTCTAATTACTTGTGCACCTTCTACTTTCTGGGTTGAAGAAAGCCTTTCCAGAGGACACTCAAGGGCAGATATGTGCCGACCCTAGAATGGGGTGATCTCTTCTCTCTCTGAGTGGAAGAGATGTAAAACAGGCTGCTAGGAAATCAATAGCATGTGCCCTGTCCCGTGGCCTCCGGCCTCTGCATCAGCCTCTCCCCGTCCATTTCATAAAATTGGTGTCCTGGTTTCAGGAACTCAGTCTCTCTGTTACAACACAGCATCTTCACTGATACCTAAAGAGCCTCCTGTCCTTGCTGCCCAGACTTTGTCTGGCCGTGGCACTCACTTTGCCCTGGCGCAGGAGACAAAAAAACAAACAAAAAAGAATGCTGCAAGCATTCCAGGATGACCTCTTCTGCCCTGACTCTGGGACAGGTGAAGACAGAGCCAGTCTCCAGAAGCTTCTGTAGGAAGAGGTTTCTAGAAGTATAATCAAGAAGGAAGGGCACTTGTGTGCTTCTTTAGAAACAAGTGAGGCTGTTTTCTGAGTTGATCCCAAAAAGAAGGTTCAGCTTATCCCTGGATTCTAGCAGGTTGGCTAATGGTGGAATCGGGCCTTCTAGAATGTATTGCTTAAGCGGCCTTTGTTTACTTTCTGGGCGCTCATTTTTGGGGCACCTACACCTTTGGAACTCTGAAATGCAGCCTCTCCTGGCCACCTGCGTTGAAGAGGAAAAGTTACCGGTGTCTCTGAGGAGTTGCGGGCTGTGGAACATCAGTGAACTGGCTGCACAAGGGCCACAGACCCTCCCTGGGCCCCGAGGGCCAGTCTCTCTACTGTTTGGAATGTGGCCAGAGGAAAGGGCTGCGCTCTGAAAATGTCCTCCTTTAGGTCCCCTGGGGAGGAAGGTTTGCAGATGAGGCTCAGTTTCCTGACAGCCTTTAGCTAGGGCTGGGCTGCCTCTGAAGGGACACCGCCCCTTGCCAAGTCAGGCTTTGACCTGCAGACCCTCACCCGAGGTGGTCGTGGGACAGGTGGAGCCGCGGGATCCTCCACGCCCTGTCCTCTCAGGTTCCCAGACTGCTGCAGGGCTGGCTGCACCTGCTCACCAGCCTGCCCCCGGCGCCTCCGCTACCCCAGCTCGGCCGGCTTGGCCACGCCGCCCGGACCCCGCCGTGCGCAGCGGCAGCGGGTTCCTGCGCCTCGCGCTGGGGCATGCTCGCTGCTGACTGGCCCCCGTGGCTTTGCGGCAGCTCTGTGCACTCAGAGACTGTATCCCCTCAGTTGGCAGGCAGAGCTCCGCCCCCGCCTCGCCTGCCGCGAGCGCCGCCGGCCTGGCCGGGCAAGGTACGTGGCATGAGTCCTCCCCGACCGCCTGCCTCGGCTCCCTGCCACCCCACCAGGAGGGCCAGCATGCCAGGCCCGCTCACCAGGGAGGCGAGTCCCATGCTTGCGGGCTGAGATGGGCATGCCGGACGGACCACCTAACTTGGCATCTGCGAGCGCATCGGTGTTACGGAGCCCCCTAACCAGCCGTGCATGCTGGACGCTTGCCAACTCTCAGGAGGCAGTAGCCTGGGACGTGGAGCTGGGCAGCAGGAGGCTTTCCTCCCGACGCCACCCGCCCGAGAGCCTGGCCTGCCTGTGAGGGCTGCGGCCAAGGTGGCCCGAGACAGCCCTGGCGTGGCCCGGAGCTGAGCTGCCCACGGCAGAAGACTAGGCTTCAGCGGCACTGGTGGGCGGCCCCGAAGGGGAAGCCACGCCCCTCACAATTGTGAAGTCTGGCATTTGCCGGCCTCCGGGTCTGAAATGCAGTAGAGTACAGAAGCTGTGCAGACAGCCGCTCCTGAGTTTGGATCCCAGCCCTGCCACACCCTGAGCAAGTCACATCAGCTCTCCCAACCTTAGTTTTCTCATCTCTGCAATGGGGCTAAGAAATAACATGGTGACGATTAAGATCATGTATGTCTAAGGCCCTCAACCCTGCCTGTATGAGAAAACTTGTTAAAAAAAAAAATCCTGATGCTGAGACCCCACCCCAGACAAATAAAATCAGAATCCCTAGGGCATGGGATAGGCATAAGCATTTTTCTCTAACTCCCAAGTGATTCTAATGGGCTGTCAGAGTAGAGAACTTTGACGTATGTAAAGCACTTAACACCGTTGGTGGTCAGGCATAGTAGTAAACACATTTTAAAAATAAGTTTCAAATCACCCCAGCATAAACTGGAGATAGGACCAAAGGCCATTTTTGGAGGTCAGAATTCTTGTGATGCAAGGATCCTTATTCTCACTGGAGACCCAGCTTGGATAGGAAAGGCCACCTGAAGGGAAGAATGGCAGCAGTAGTGACAATAGTTAACACTTGCGGAGTTCTTGCTATGTGCCAGGCACTCTGCTTAGTGCTTTTCATGCCATTATCTCATTTTATAGATAAGAAACTGAGGTTCAGAGAGGTTAAGTAACTCACACAGCTAAAAAGCAGTAGAACCAAGATGCAAACCCATCAGCGTCTAGGTGGATCAGACAGTTGGACTGATTCAATCTCCCTGGAATCTCCCATCCACTGTCTGCTACTTTCCTGTGACCTTTGTGGCCAACAGGCATCACCAGCCTTCCTATGTGGAGCTCATCAGCCTTGAGCATCACCCTGTGCCTGGCTAGAATCTGTTTAATACCTCATTATTCTGCCCAGTCCTTTCTGCTCAGTGGGTCCAGAGAGTACGACTGAGGAAAGGGTGGCAGTGAGGACCTGCCCAGTCAAGGCTTCAACCCCCTGGCAAAACCCTCCTGTAGGTGGTCCTAGTCTCTGTGTCTGTGTCTGTCTGTCCTCACGTCTGGTCTCCTTCGTGAACTGTGACACTCTTGTTTCTTGAGAACACTCAGGAGATGTCTTGCATCCTTGCAGCTTGGCTGTCCTGAAAATCTCCATGGCATCTAGGGATGGAGCCCTCACCTTTCACCCTGGCACTCTGCTTCCAGGCCTAGGTGGAAGCTGTTGAAGGCAGAGTTCCCAATGGCCCAGGCAGCCCCAGTATTGAATGTGGTTTCTCCTAAATGCGAAGTGTCCCTGTTAATGCTGAGCCCTCTTCCATGGCAGAAGAGATCCTGGGGTGCCACTCTGAGGGTCTGACGCTGCTGGAGATGCCCTTCTTGCTTTGAGGCATCAGGAAGGGCCTCTTCTAGGGGTTTCAGGAGACTCCTGGCCCCCTTGTCAAACACATCAGTCTCTTGCGGATCCAGCTGCCAGACTTCAGGATGGGAAGAGGGTACAATACAGGAGACTTGATTTTTCTCTTTGTTTTCACAGCTGCCAAAAGCCTATTGAACAAGAAGTCGGACGGCGGTGTCAAGGTAGGTGTCTCCACTCCTCCAGCCCAAGGTCTGGCCTTTCTCTCCCAACAGTCACTCCCAAGGGACTCCTTGGCACTTTGTTCCCCCTTTCCCCAAGAGCCTTCCTATCCTTGCTTTTCTGCTTTAAACCAGAAACCTCTCTGCTCAGAACAGCAGGTTCCACTGGCCTGAGAGGGCAGAGGGATACGTGCTTCACCTGACCCTAGCTTGATTGGAAAGACTCAGGGGAGGTGATCCAAACTATAGTTTACTAGAGCTGAATCCTGAACTTGACTTCCAGACACAGGTTTCATCTTCAGGGCTTGACTCTCTGGGTTTTTTAGGTCACTGGTTAATCTTCCTTTCTTTTTAAAGCACAAACCGATTTAATCAAATGAAAGCAAAGTTTGCCTGGTTGATTCAGGGTACAGGGCTTGGCACCTGAAGCCACTATCCTTTTGTTCTTTTTTCTTATCTCCAAAGCACTTCCAGGACCCAGCTCAGATACCACTGAGTGAAAGCGTCAAACTTTCTCGAGGCATAGGTGCCTTAGACACAGACCAGGGACATGGTACATCACAGCTCGTTTTCATTTGGTGAGGGAACTTTTCCTGGGGGATGAGGGCAAGAGGAGGGACAGGGGCCCATAGGGACCAACAAGAAGCCTTAGTGGGGGTGGCTGCTTGGCCAAGGTAGAGGGGTCCTCACACAGCCAAGGTGTTCTTAGAGGCTTTGGGGGTAGAAAGGACCCTGGGGCTGGGGCTTTGGATAGGAGTTCATGCTATCTTGAAGCCTACCAATTTATGCCACAGAGAATTTCAAACCATTATTATGCAAACCTTTAAGTTCCAACAAAAGTTTAAATTAGACCTTTCCCCAGGATCTTATGTCCCCAGCTGAGATATACCTGTGTGCCCCTTTCCCTTCCCCCATCCCTTCTCTTTCTCTCATTGTCTGCATGCCTGCTTCCATGTACTTCTGCCCTAAGGAGGGGAGCTTGGGCTCCACACACATTTGCTGACATGGAGCTGGGGTTGACTGGCAGCCCCTCAGTTACAGGGGTGTGAGCTCGATGGTGGAGCCAGGTTAGGAAAAGGTGGCTAGTTGAGTTAGAGATTTTGCATATATTTTTCTGGAGAAGAAGCTAGAGTCAATCTTTACAAAGTATTTATTAAGTACCTATCAGAGGCTCAGTGCTACACTCAGTTCTAGAGGCACACAAGAGGTATAAGAGGAGATGCAGGTTTCATCCAGCCTCAAGAATTGCAAGGTCAATTAAAAAGTAAAGTGGACACACCTGGGATCAGCTAAGCACTGAATGGTATATGGTATTGGACCCTACATGGGATGGTTCAGTCCAAGAAGCTTCTGGGGAAGAGACTTATTGGAGAAAGCTAAAAGGAGGTAGGAAGATTGGAACCAAGTCAATGATTGCCTCTAGAGAATGGGATTGGAGGTGAAGGCAGGGTGGGGAGACACACCTTTTGTTTTTTTACTTTGTACACATGTGTTTTCTTTAAAATGAGAATGTATTCTGTAACTTAAAAACAACAAAAAATATTTTTATGGGTTCTATTATACATATTGATATACTCTGCCCAACTGGAACATGGGGTGTTTGGTAGAGGGATATAAAAAATACAGCTGGATTGGTCTGGTTGAGCAGAGGAATTGGAGGTTTGTGTGTTACACCACAGAAAACACCATAGACCACTGAGCACGGAAGGTTAAGAGTGATGTTTTCGAAAGACTTGGCTAAGCGTGTAAGGGTGAATAGAAGAGGGTAGGAACTAGACACAGGTATCAACTAGGATTTATTATAGTCTGGGTGTAAGGTGAAGAAAAGATGATGAGAAATAGAAAGGGTTAGTATTAAAAATAACCACCAGAGGAGCACAGACCAACCACTTGGAATAGGTGCTGCCTGTAGGTCATTGGTCCAGCTCTACCCATGGGTGCTGGGCTCTGATTAGACATTAGCTCTGATGAGGGGTGTGGCAAAGGAAGTTCCCATTAGGTACGGGAGATTTAAAAAGGGTCCATCAAAGGTAATGGCAAAGTGTCTTGAATATTGAAAGAAATGGTGGTATCTTTGCTAGAAATGTCAGTAGTTGTGAAGGAATGTTTTGGTGGGAAGAGAAGTTTTGTTTTGACCATACTGAGTTTGAGAGACATGTGAAGATCTGGGCAGAGAGGTCTTCAAAGGTGCTGGGAGATACCTGGTGTAGCCCAGGGAGGTGTGCAGAGGGAGACTCACGTGAGAGAATCTCATGTCCACTGAGGGAGGTACGTGCCAGGCAGGCGCTGGAGGAGTAGAGAGACAAGCACCTGAGCCAGAACAGCAAATTTTCCTGAAGGAGATGGCCCAGGAACTGAGTTTGAAGGACTAGTTGGATTTTGCCAAGTTAAGGAGGGGAGCGGAGAGGAGAGGACATTCCAGGCAAAGGGAACACACAAGTTTGAAACAGCGCGATGATTCTGGGAACTCCATTAGCTTTTGTATGGTGGGGAAGCAGAGAGTGATTGCACAAAATAGGACCTGAAATAAAGCAGTGACAGCGGAGATGGTGAGAGGATGGGTTAAAGGTGTCATTAAGGAGTAGGTTTCTGGCAGAACTTTGTAGATACTGGCCTCAGGCACAGCCATGTAAGACTTGCCTAAGGAGCTAGTTAAAATACACAGATTCCAGGGTCCAGCCTGGAATTCAGATTCAGGAAGCCTTGGGCGGGAGGCAGAATCTGAATTTTTTTTTTTTTTTTGAATTTTAATAACACTCCCATTCCTCCATATGAATCCAAAGCACACAAATGTTGAAGAGTCCAGGAAAGGCAGAATTTCAGGGTTATCTGTTATTAAGGAGCTGGAAGAAGAGGAATTAGCAAAGGAAGTGGAGAAAGAGGTGGAGGAAGAACAGAGGTGTGCAACAATGCCAGCCCTTACAGGAACGCTGAGAAGGATACAGCCTAGGCAAACAGAATTGGTAGTTAAATTGCTTTAAATGAGAACATATGTGGGGAACCTAGCCCAGGTTCTGACCCTAATTAGGTACTCCGTAAATGAGTTTTATGCTTGAGAAAAGACTTTGAATATAGAGGTGGGAACAGAAGCTAAGATGCAAGAGTTTAAGAAGGGCATGACCAACCAAAATTCAAAGACCAACAAGAGACAGGTTGGAGAAAATATTCATAGCAGGTGTGATGGGATGAGTTAATATTATTTTTATACAAAAGAGCTTTCTCTGATAAATAAGAATACCCCCTAAAATCCAGCAGATAAATGGTCAAAGAAGAAGAACTGACAATCTGAAAAGAGGAAGTAGAATGAGTTAACAAATGTGGATGTTTAGCCTCACTGGTATCAGAGAAATGCAGGTTGAAACGAGGTGCCAGTTTTTGACTCTTAAGTTCGTGATGGTGGTGTAAACCGGAATGACCCCTCCTAAAGCAGCCTGTGTGTCAAAAGCCATAAAAATGTTCCTGTTTTACCCTTTAGTTCTACTTCTGGGAATTTGTCCTAAAGAAATCACTCAAAATATGGAAAAACTGAAAGCAGAAAGATGTTCAACATGACATTACTTATAACCATGAGAAGATGGGAAACATCAAAAGCCCAAAGGATAATGACTAAATAATTATGGGAAATCTAATTGACCATTACAAAGTTATTAATTTTTATGACCATATAATGACAGAAATGTTTCAAGTGGAAAAAGTGGGATATAAAGCAGTACATACACTACTGTCTAAATTTTGTTTAAAAAAACAAAGTACTTATAGATTATATTCAGTGTATAATATGTGAATAGAAAAAGAACCGGGAGAAAACCCACTGAGGTGTTAATAGTAACTTCACTGGGTGATGGGAATTTGGGAAACTTTTATTTCATACATTTTTCTGTATTTTCTACATTTTTCACCTAGACTGTGTATTACTTTGATAATCAGAATAAAAATTAAGATACTATTTATTTTTAAAGTAAGACATTAAAAGAAAGTAAGGCATAAACTTGTATATAGCTTACAATGATATGTTTAAATTGCATACACAAAAGACTGGTAACAGTGATAGGATTATGGGTGTTTTTTTCCTTTTCTCTTTTCCAAATTGCTTGTAATGTGGCTGCAGTCCTTTTATAATCAGGAACAAGTATATAATAATGAACAGCGTGGTTGGATGAAAGTACTGCAAAAGGGGAAGGAAAAGACAAGGCAAGGTATGCGGGGTTTTGCTTTTCTGGGCCTTCTTGAAAGTCAAGGTGATAACCTATGTTATGAGGGAGGCCTGTGAAGCCACTCAGAAGATCCTGACCTGTCAGCATCCTGGATCTTTCTTTTAGACCCCATCCTCCTTTCCCAGCCCACCCCCCCTCCCCAGTTTCTGCTGCTTAAAGTCCATAGGGAGATTTCTTTCTTGCTGTTCAGAAGCTTTCACAGATGCTCGGATATTAGCATTGGTTTGAGCAGTGAGTCTACCTTGTGCAGTTGAATTTGGGGACTTCAGGTTCTGGTTAGGTTTCTTTGAAGGTAGATGCCAGTGACCCAGGGTCTGTGGAGGAGTGAGAGCCACTTAAGAGGACAAGACTTGAGGGGCCCCTAATTGAGGACAACTTGTGCATTCCACTAGTCCCAGGCCAGAATGACCATCCAATCTTAAAAGAAAGAGCGAGGAAGCAAAGAAAAGGAGAGAGAAATAAGGAAAAGAAGGAAGAAAGGAAAGAAGGAAGGGAGGGAGGGAGGGAGGAAGGGAGGAAAAAGAAAAGGAAGAGAGAGATGCTATTATTTTCCTTAAGTACTGTTTGAATATTTGTTTAAGTGTGGAAAGGAGACTTGAACCTTTTTCTGGTTTAAAATTTTTAATATTTAATTTTTTTTTTTTTTTTTTTAAGGAAACGTTTTGAGAGCATTCTGTTGCCCCGTCAAGTGGGGTTGAGTTGATTGGAGTATAAACACATGTTCTTTATTTATTTATTTATTTATGGCTGTGTTGGGTCTTCGTTTTTGTGCTAGGGCTTTCTCTAGTTGCGGCAAGTGGGGGCCACTCCTCATCGCGGTGCGCGGGCCTCTCACTATCGCGGCCTCTGTTGTTGCGGAGCACAGGCTCCAGACGCGCAGGCTCAGCAATTGTGGCTCACGGGCCTAGTCGCTCCGCGGCATGTGGGATCTTCCCAGGCCAGGGCTCGAACCCGTGTTCCCTGCATTGGCAGGCAGATTCTCAACCACTGCACCACCAGGGAAGCCCCCAATATTTAATTTTTAAACATAAGTGAGGTATGGTTCTTTAAAATGACCTGGTAATTAAACAGTGCTGCAGGCTGCCGGAGGAGGAGGCCAGCTATGCATGGCTGAGGGCAAAACCCTAAAGGGATGGAGAAAGAAATTGAAAGAAGCCTGCTCACCTGGTAGAAACTAACCCATGAGTAGAAAGGATTATCTCAAGTTTTCATGCAGGGCAGTTTAAGTAAGAGAGACAGCTGGGAGCAAGTTGGGAACTTACTCCCCATTAGTTGAAGCAGACAGCAGAAAGTACTCTGCCTAAGGCAAGGTCTGGGTGAAAGCAACCTGTATGGCCTTTTGACTCCAAGACTGGCCCTGGTCTGTGCTCCTGCAGTTTTCAGTGCTGTAATTCCAGGCAAGTTAGAAGCCTGTACTCTGCTTTATCCTGGGGAAAAACCAGCGTCAACAAACCCAGTTGAACTTGGCAAACATTTGTTGATTGTATGCTGACTTTTAGACATTTTGCTAGGCACCATGGAGATTACCAAGACAAATAAGATAGGACCTTCCTTCAAAGTGTTACCACTCTGGTTGGATAAAGAGAGAAGTATATATATGAATGTAAAGCAACTCCCTTTTTTTGGATAATTTGGAAGTAAAATCTCATATGTGGGTATATATGAAAGGCTAAAGCAAGAGGCCTCATTATATTTAGGCTTTCTTTTTCTTTAGACCTATTTCTAAATTGTGGACCATTCTTTTAAATACTTGTCGTCCCCTTCTTTTGAATAGAATACGTTCTCAAAAGTGTCTTCTCAAGTAGAGTGTCAGCTTCTTGAGGGCAGGAACATTTATCTGGGTTCACTATGCCTGGAATAGCCCTCAGTAAGCATTTGTTGGCTATCGTTAGATGAATATGCGAGTAAACGACACACAGACATGTTCCTAGGGGACTTCTGTCTCCCGGCGAGCTAATGATAAAATCCTTAATTACCTTTCACCTTTTAGACACAGTCTTCCAAGATATATTTTCAGTGTTCCGTGTGGTCTTTATTTTTCGGCTCTTGTTTCATGTCTGAACATAAAGTGTTTGAGCTTCTAATTGAGACCAAGGCATCCCTGCTTTCAGCATTCCCTGTGGTTTACATCTTTGTGTCCGTAAGATCACTGCACTTTTAATCACCAGCACGCCTGCTTTTCCATTGCCCCCTAATTACAAAATGCAATAAAACATTGAAATCTTATAAATGAGCATGGCCATACCAACAAAGAAATGGGTGCCAAAATTTAATATTTGTCAGATGATTTTCAAAAGCTCAACATCTTTCTCTGAAAAGGAGTTTTAGGAGTCCAGTGAAAAAAAGTCTAGGTTCAGAAGTCAAATGTTGTTAAAGCTGAGGATGACCTAGAGTAGCTTTTGCTCTTTACCTGATAGCTGCTCACTCAAATTTCAGGCAGACCTAGTAATGAAAGAAAATAAATAATCCTGTAGGTGAGCTAGATAAGCCCAAACCTATAAATCTGCAGCAAAATGTTACTTACTCTCATAGACTTGTGATTTAATCTCCTTTTAAGAGGTTTCTCTGAGCAAATCTGAGACACCTCAGAATATCCTCAATCTGTGTTTGTGAACCTGACAGCAGAGGAGTTCTTCCTCTCCCAGGGTCTGGAGGGGTGTGTGTGCCTGTCTGTCTAGATGCTGTTTTAACCCTTCTGGTGCTGGACTCCAGGTCTCCTCCTTCTGCTCTTTTCTCCTGAGGCAGAGCCCATGCTGGTGCACTAACCTGCAGCGTCTCTGTGCTTCTCTTCTTACCTCCTCTTTCCCCTTCTCTTTCCCTTTTGCTGTGGTGTGTCCAGAAAAGGAAGTCGAGTTCCAGCGTGCACCTAATGGTGAGCCTTGCCTGCCCACCCATCCGCCCGCTCCATGCTGCCTGCGCCCGCCTGCCAGCCACGCAAACCCATTCTGCCATGTGCGTGTGCTTCACTCATCCTCACTGCATGTCTGTGCTGTGCGGGCAGGTGTGGCCTGTCCTGCCAGGCGGGGGCCATTGCCCGAGGTCGCCCAGCGGCCTAAGAAATGGGCATTGGAATGTGTGGTATGGCATTCCCTGCTGCAGCGCTTGGACTGCCCCCAGCAGCCCAGGGCAGGATGTGAAGCTGGTAGCGATTCGGGGCCAGGTGGCAAGCACAGGGGGAGACCCTCACTCACGGTCGCTCAGGAGGAGAGGCCCTGCTCACCGGGCACAAGCAGCCGTTTCCTACAGACTGGCAGCCAGCGGACCTCTGTGTGGTGTGCAGAGGAGCAGGTTGTAGGCTCTCGGGTCTGAGCCTCACTCTCCTGGCCTTTTCCCCTGTGCAAGTGCCCATTAGCACGCTGTGCCCAGTGTTTCATCTTTCCCACCCCGCCCGCAGAAGCAACAGCTGAAAGGCTGCAGAGAGTGCATATTCTTTCTCATGGGACACAGGACACCCAGGGGAACACAGCAGCCTGCATCCTTATGAAATCATCTATAAAAGCCAAAGGTGGGGCCACCTGGGTGACATCACAAGCCTCTGCAGATATGGCAGTTATTACGGACACCCTGCAGTCCTTGCCCCCTGCCAGGGTCTTTGTCTCAGCTGGGTTTTGGAAATAGAATAGCTTTGTCCAATCAGCCCCAAACAGGTCCATGTCAGCAGCTGAGCTAGGAGGGCTCTGCTCTTTTCTGGGGGTGTATGGAAGAGAGCAGAGTTCATGTGAAATTAGACCCATATCCTGGGGCCCCCTTCTCCAGCCTGCAGAGTTCAGCGGAGTCTGATAGCACTTAGGTACCTGGCTTGAGGTTCCATGCCTAGCCCTGGGTTTGGGGACATCTCAACCATTGATAGCAAGTTACGGCTTCAGGTCTGGTCCAAGGGGCCATAAAAGAGGCCTCCAGGCAAGAAGAAGTAGGACAGTCTGGATGGCTTTCTGTACGTGTTCTAGGGGAGAAGAAGCACATCCTAGCTGCCAGCGTGCCCTCATTTGCACCCTGCACAGAGATGGTAGCTGTACATTTGTCTCTCTGCTTGTTGAAGAATTTGCAGGCATCAGGCTGCTCCTCAGTGGCCACCGACTCCACAGGGACTCCCAGTGAGACTGAGTGTATTGGTTAGGATATTGTAAGAGGCAGAGAGCATCAATAGGACTCCCTGCCCTGGAGATTGGCCTCCTTCCTTCCTCGCCATCCTGCCCCCACCCTCCCTTGCTGTGCCACTCAGTGTAATATTTTGAAAGGCAAGGAGATAGCCCAGTGGTCTGCTGTTGGGAATGTTGGCCTGCTGGGCAACCTACTCTTTCCTGGGGACTGGGTTCTGGATTCACCTGCCGCTCCTTGGAGCTCTGCCCTCATTCCCAGCTGACCAGGTCGAAGATTGATCAGGCAGAAGGGCCAACAGCACAGCCCTGTCTCTACTCCCTAGGGTCAGTGGATGCATTTTGTATCCAAATTCCGTCCCTTTCATCTCTGGACACCATCTCCTAGGCCAGGTTTTCTTCCTCTCCTTGTTCCTCTTCTTTTCAGATCAGGCTTCAATCTGGTGTTGTAAGGGGAAGGAAATGCAGGTGGCAGGTTGAAAGGGCAGCAGGGGACTGCCCACAGGGGACCCAGAGTTTCTGAATTTTGTTCTGCTTTCTTATAAACCACACTCCTTTCCCTCTATAAAGTGAGAAGATCCTGAATTTCTTTGGGTGTGAAGTATGATTGTGCAGTGACATGGCACCTGGCATCAGCAAAGATTTCTGGATGCTTTAAAACAAGTCTTTGGGCTTATCCCACCTTGAGGATGCCTCCTGGGCTAGGTCTTTGGGTCCCTCCAAATAATCTCCTCTGATCATCTCTCCCACCATTGCTCCCATCCCGTAGTGTTATGGAGGCCACCTCAGGCCTAGCTCCTCCGGGCCAGGCCGGGGGGGGCAAGGGAGGTCTGGGAGTCGAGCGGCTTTGATGACTCTAGAGGAACTAAACCATCTGTTTTCTTGTCTCAGCCACAGAGCAACAACAAAAACAGTCTCGTAAGCCCAGCCCAAGAGCCCGCGCCCTTGCAGACGGCCATGGTACCTCCTGACTGCCGCTTCTCCGCCCCTGCCCCTGGCTGCCTCCCCTCCTTCCCGCGGCCCTTTTCCTTTCTCATCCCTGTAGAGCAGGCTGCTCTGTGCGCTGCCCCGTAGGCCCCTTCCCGCTCGCTGTCGTGCTTGGCCGTGCTCCTTCCTGCATGGCAGAACTGCTGCTCCTGCTGCCTTTGCTCTCGGCGGGGGAGAGTGATCAGGGCTCTCAGCTAAGCCTCCCAGCCCCAGGCTGGGCCCTCAGTGGGTCTGCTGCAGGGGCCGGGAAGGTGAGTTGCTTATAAAAGGAGAGGGTAGGAGCTTCCTTGGGATCTGTACATCAGTTCTTGGAGGCCTCCTTGTAAAATCTGCCTCAGCCTCTCCTTTGCAAAGCAGTGAATAGGAAGGGGGGCTGGGGTCCCCCACCTCTGGATGGTGCTGAGGTGTCTGGGTTCCTGGAGACCCCCATGCTGTCCGAGTTCTTTCTGGGCTCAGCCAGGGGCACTGTGTGCTCTCAGAGCTCCCTCTGCTGGTGACTAGAGTTAGCAGGGGGTGTCTGGGAGAGAGGGAGGGGGAATTGTGTTGCTCCTCCTACTTCCTGTGGCCTCTGGAGTTGCCTGCTGTGGTGCTGTAGGGACAGGAACTCTGGGAGAGGCAGAGGGTGGGTGAAGCAGGCGGCTCTCTGGGCTCAGCTTGCTGAGGGCCATTCCAGGTCTTTCTGGGAGACCTTAGTCCACTCTCCCGGCATCCCTGCCTCCTGCACACCCCTTGATGAACACTGTTGTCAGGGCCCGGCCTGTGCCCTCAAGCCTACAGCTCCTCCAGTGTACTTGTCCCATGGGAGAAAGGACACTCAGATTCAGCAGGAATCGGGAACAGGGGCCCTTGTCCTCGGCTTCCCCGGTACCTGCTTCCATTAAGCGCCAGGCCTCTCCTCCTTACCAGCCAGTGCTGTCCCCTAAATCTCGGGCTTCCAGCTGCCTGGGACCCAGTTGAGCCAGGATATTTTGTCTTGTGAGAATGGCTGGCGAGCAGGCCTCAGTGGTCATCACAGGGTCAGTGTATGAGGGTGCTGGGGTAGGGGTGGGGTCCCTTAGGGAAGAGCTGTAGGTCTGTCCCCAGGTCAGGAGGGTAATTTTCATCTTCTCTCACAGGAGCCACAAACCACCGTGGTCCACAACGCTACAGATGGGATCAAGGTAAGTGGCTCCTGAACCAGTCTCCTGCTTTCCAGGTCAGCAGGAAACAGGTGGGCTGGGTCACAGGGTTTAAGCGTCCTGCAGATGGCAGCCTACAGGCTGCACCTCAAGGCCAAGGTATTTGCAGAGTCTAGGCTGGGGGTAGCACATGCCTGTTTATCACTCTGTTGCCAGGGAGGGCATCATACCTTAGTGGTGCTGAGCTCAGGCTCTAGAACCAGACAGGCCTGAGTTTGCATCCTGGCCCTGGGCCCCTGGACAAGTCACTCTCCCACGCTGCACCTCAGTTTCCTTATCTGTAAATTGGGGATAATAAAAGTAGAATCTTTCTCCATGTGAAGTTTAAATGAGAGTAAACATTAGCTAGAAAAACAGAGGCAAGAGTATAATCAGACCCTAGAGCAGTCATTCCCCATTGCCTCACTCCTTTATGCCCTCAATAACCTTGTCTCCGTATTTTCACTACCATTAGTAAATATTTATTGAGCCCAAAACCATCCACGGCTCTGGTTT